>NC_042632.1:33659436-34013667 GCF_901001135.1 Rhinatrema bivittatum
TTGAATGTGTTGTTTTGCTCCACTTCCGGATTTTTGTATCTTTTTTTTTTTTTTCCATCCACTGTGTGGGTAGACTTGCACGTGCCGGTTCTCTATGCACATAAGTTTACCCGGACTCAGCAGAGGCGCTCCCAGAAATGGAGTTGGGGAGGGATTTACACATTTGCACGCACATTTGGATTTTTAAAAAGCACAGTACGTGCATAGACCTGCAGGGGAAGTTAGTGCAGATGTTTTAGCAGCTGTAACTTGAGTAGCTAGAGTCGGAGGGATAACTTTCAAGGTGGGCTTATGCATGTACATTAGCTTTGAAAATTGGTGCAACTTATGGGCCTACCTGCTGGCTAACGTATGCACAAAGTTAGAAAATTATCCTCTTGCTGAGGAACTGCTGTACAGTT
Source organism: Rhinatrema bivittatum (assembly GCF_901001135.1). Lineage (NCBI taxonomy): Eukaryota > Metazoa > Chordata > Amphibia > Gymnophiona > Rhinatrematidae > Rhinatrema > Rhinatrema bivittatum. The sequence continues at coordinate 33,659,838 of NC_042632.1, forward strand.
GCTGCCAGAAGTGGCAGGTTAGATCATGTGTATTCTTCTGGCTCTCCACACACCACTCTGCCAGGCGAATCTGATTCGTTAAAAAAACAAAATGTGATCTTTATCGTAAATATGGTTACAAATTACCTGTAAATCTGTAGCTAAACAAAATTCTAAACCACTACAAGATTATCCATCCACCACTACAAGATTATCCATTCTAAACCACTACAAGATTACCCCCCAGGTCACTAGAGTTGTAAGGAGTCCTCAGCATTTTCAGAACCCTGTAATTTACAAATCTGTTGGGAGCTCCTGGTATTTTCAGTCCCAAACCCGAATCTTGAAAACATCCTGAAAATGCCATAGAACTCCGTAAGCCCCTTGAGAGACAACAGCAGCTTGATTTCAACCTGCTGGTGCCATTCAGTGCAGGGCATCCTGGCACCACGAGGGAGCTTGGGAGAAGAAGTGAGAGAAAGTCAGATGACAAGAAAAAAGGAAAGTAAACATTCCTGCAAAATTCTCAAATGTTACCTTTTTTTTCCAGTCCTTGCCTCCCAGACTCGGCAGCATGGCTGCATAAATCTGAGCTTTCCCCAGAATGGAGAAATGTATAATCCAGATCCTGAAATATGGTTTGCTGGCAGCTACAAATATGCATCACTTGTTCTTTGCTTATAGCAAGCTGACTCCCAGGCCTCCAGGTGACATCCTGCAGCCATATTTCACTGCCTGGGCTTTATTATTTGTTTGTTTTCCTGGCTGCACAGCCTTATAAGGGGAATGAAGGACAGATGTTGAGCCAAAGAGTGGCACTGCCTGGAAATCATTCTGGCCTGCAGTGAACAGCTACACAGTCTCCAGGTTTAGCTCTCGTTCTCCCCTGCCCAGCGAGAGAGTGCATCTGAGGCAGGTACTGCCAGATCCTTCCTGTCCTTTCTTTTATGACGGAGTTTATATTATTCCTTGGCTTCAGTGACTGCATGTGCTGTGCATGCTGCAGTGCAATCTCTGGCAGGAGGTGTTTTCAGAGAGAGGAACAAGAACAGCCGGGTTTGCAAGTTAGTATAGCGTAATAAATGCTTCGTGGGTAGGTAAGATGCCCCATCTTCTGGAAGGGCTCATTGCATTTAATGTGAATACTGGAGAATGGCCTGGTAGATGCTCTGTAAGACCTGCTAAGGATGTCGTCCCCAGGTGCTGGCCTTGGGAGTGGCGGCCAGGAGGCTCCTGTGGCTATGCTATTGGGCAGGCAGATTCGGCACCGAAATCACGTCTTTGCAAATTAGTTACCCTTCAGAGGGAGTTTGCTCTTTGGGGGAAGAGTTGGAGAAACCGGTGAAAGATCTGGGGCAATCAAAACTCCAGAGGCTCCCTGAGGAGAGGACCCCTTCAAGAGCTCGAGCGCCCAGGTTCCGGCACAGACATGAGCCAGCTCAGCGCTTCCCCTTCGGACACAGAGAGCAAGAATCAAGAGCGAAAGTAGGACCTCCTGCAGCAGCAGCTGCCAATCGCTCAACCCAACGATGTGCAGCGGGCAGCTCTGGCTGTAGTATCAGTAGGCGGCTGCCTATTAGGGTTCAGTGGAGAGTGGACCCGAATTACAACAGATCAGTTGGACCTCATACGAAGGGGATATGCCCCGGAGTGTACGAAGCCAGTCCCAAGGGCCTTTATGATTCCCCTGTGTCTTTCCCACCTCAAAAGAAAGGCGGTGAGGGACCGTTAAAATCACAGAGCCTCCAGCAACCCTATAGAAAAGAGGGCAAGGCACCTACGCTACATATTTTGTGGTGCCGAAAAAGGAACCACACAAGAGAAATTATGCTCCTGCCCCTAGGGAAAAAAAATAAAGATATTAAAATCATGCAAAATATCAGACAAAATAAACACAGATATTATATGAACATTTATTCTAAAGAAATAATGTCCTTTTAAGTGTCACTTTTTCCATGCAATATTAGCTAGAGTGTATGTAATTATGAACAGGCCTCGTTTCTGAAACTATGAAAGAAGCACAGCAGGTTACATGCCCGACTTCCACCACTATTAGGATAATGGCCCTTCCTGGCCTGGTCTTCGTGCCTTCCTCTATCCTTTTCACTTTTGGAGAATGTTGTTTTGTCTAGTGGCGTTCCTTCAGCACAAATCTGCCTGCAGTACCAGGTTAATGAAGAGCACTAGTCACTGGAATAAACTGGAATCTTTGTAGATGGTGCTACCTTTGAAGAGATGATGTAGTGCTTCCTGATCCCTCGCAGGCCTCTTTTTTTCAGGCACCTGAAGGAAGGATTCCAGCGCACACGATTCACTTAAAATATATATTTTTTAATCAGACTAAAGAACTCCATGCTCATGCAAAGCCCAAAAGAAGGAGAACATAACAGATGCCCGTAGAAGCTATGCTTGCATCCTTCTTGCTTCACAGAAGGCCTTCAGCCAGGGTCGGCTTTAGGGGTGCGCGACCCGGGCAGAGATGCAAGGTCGGTATTAGGGGTGCGCTTCCCGCGCAGAGATGCAAGGTAGCACTAAAGCCGGCCCTGCTTCGGACCTCTGCTCTGGAAGCTTCTCTCCGAGTCCCCGGTCATGTCGTTTCTTACGTGACAGGGCCAGCGGCTGTCTCTGAGCTCAGAAATTCTCTTCAGGCTCTCTCCCAGCTTTCAGGTACATCCTGTAATGTCTGAGACCACAGCCGTAACAATGTTTTACATTCTGAATCGCTATTTACCCAAAATAGTCTTAGCACAGATATTAAATTCATTATCTGTTAACTGAACGCAGCTGAATCTTGTGGTAATATTATGCTGTGCTAATGCAAAATGCACAGGCAAATGTGCTAAGTTAACATTTTATATTCTACAGTAAATCAATTAGCTGCCACTATGGGCCAGACCTTCTAAAGCATTTTTTCCAATCTTGTGTCTTTGGGGAAAGTGTTTGATATCTCTGGTCCTATACAGACTTTCTCCAGGCGTGGAGCCAGTCAAATGGCAGGATTAAATAAACATCCCTTGCTTTCTCATTCTGTTCAATTTATAGAAATGGGTTTATAAGATTCTGTGCCATCTTCTGCCTACGAACATCCTGAATAAGGCCCATGTTTGCTGCAGCTTTGTTATACGAAAGTCCTCCGCTTGGAGGAACACAAAATTCTGCGGCACAGCAATTCTGGGACACATTTGCATATATTACACGCGATTCTTCATTACTTAATGTACAAAAAAGTCAATTTTGTGGCAATTCCTAGCCTCCCACCAGTTTCATTAAATGAAATCGTTTTCCAGGCTTTGTCGTCTGAACCAAAATAACTTTTTCTTTTTTCCTTTTCCTTTTTCCATTTGTCTACGCTCTTTTACTTTACTGTTTCCTTCCTTTCTCTTTCCTCCTCATTTCTTCTCATCGCCTTCCTCCTGTTTCCAAAACGCCACCCCCCCGCAGACGCCGTCCTCCACCTCTCTCCGACACCTCTGCACCCTGCACATCCCTTGCTCCCGCTACTTAAACTCTGGCCTCCACGTCCTCCCCCGCCTCCTCTCTCCAGCATCCCTCTCCGATCCTGCGAGAGCTCGCACCAGCATCACCCGGGGCCAGGCAGCCCCACTGTACCTGTGCCTGGAGTGGCAGACATATAGGGGCAGAGGCTGACTAAGATTCGTTGCCATTCGGCAGAAAACCGCCTTCCGCTACCCTGTAACAGGAGGTGGGGGGGGGGAGGGGTAAAAGCACCAAAAGTGCCCTGGGGCAGCAAAATCCGAGATCCCTTTCTAGTGCTGCAGGAGGTTTGGAGTAGTAGTGCTAAGTGATACAGCTGGAAGGATACCCGCAGGTTCCTAACTAGGAAGCGCGATTCTCCGCTGGGGCACACATCTATCAGGAGTGTAGTGTTAAAGAGACCCACCCCAGTGGGCGATGTCTGAGGAGTTGGTTGGTGTTATAAATCCCAGAGCCCAGAAGGTTGTGGGCTCTCCTCTCCACAGTGGGTCCAGAGCTTAAGATCACTCAAAAGGCAGCAAGCACCTGGGGCGAGCGTGAAAGACTTGGGGAGAAATCTGAGTGCGCTTTCTATTTTGGGGGGGGGGGGGGGTGCCTGCCCTATGCCTTGCTCCACCACGATTTATCCTCACTAGTGCGCTTGGGAGAGACAACAAGGAATAGAGCAGGCTCCAGAGCGTCTGCCAGAGAGGAAGCTCCGCCACCAAGGAGAGCGGGCAACGGGAACTTCTCCACTCGGTGCTCTTACCAATGAAACCAAAGAGGAGAGCAAAGAGGTGTGGAAGAGAAATCACCTTTGACCAGGGTGACCCACCCTGTTTACCCAGGAGAGGAGGAGGAGGAGAGTCAGAGGGAGTAATTCTAAAAGGGAGAATTCCTTGGTATTTAGCCAAGAGACCCCAGCTGGCTCGTGAGCCTTTTTTCATGTGACTGGATTTATTTCATGGACATCACCAGCTCATTACAATTCAGCAGGTTTCCCAGAAAACTCTTAATTTTGGACAACTCAGCCTGGAGTGGAAGTGTCTTCATTTGTAGGCTACAAGAGAGAGCCTTAGCCCTAAGGGCCCTAAAGAAAGATTTCCTCTTCGCTGGAGGAAGCCCCAGGGAGCCCCGTGGATTGCACGATGGCCCAACAGCTCCCAGATGTGCCTCTTCTCTGGAAGAGGGGCTACACATCTAACAGACAGGAACCTAGGCAACTGAGAGCCCGTTTCCCACAATTCTGCAGCCAAAGGGAAAGGATGCAGCAATTGTGTTACAGCCACTAAATTGCCGGAAAATGGCGGCCTTCATTCTAGGACGTTATGATTGCGATCTGGTGTAGAAGCTCAGTTTCTGAGAGCAAATATCCCATGGAGTCCCTTATAATAGAACTAGAGGGAACTTCAGGAACCTTATAAATGTACATATATCAAGTTAAACTTTGCCATCCTATGACATTTCCCCAATAGAGTGACTGTACCCTAGGAAAAGGTTCCTAAGGCCCAATTTACTAAGCTTTATTCCCATAGATACATGTAAGGCCCATAGCCTCATTTCAATAATAATAATTAAATAGCTGAAACCTATAAAGGAATTCCGGGGAAATGGGTATTGCCTGCTGCAGGTTCTTTCATCCGCCTTCACCTCCCCCTATCAAATGTCTCTCCCCACTAGCCCATCCCTACTACTCTCTCTCTTTCTTCTCCCCAGCCTGGCCACACCGGTTTCTTTCTCCCCCACCAGTCTTTCTTCTCTCCCCCCAGTTTTCCTCTCTCCCCTACCAGTCTCTTATGTCCTCATTTTTCTCTCTTCTCCAGCCTATCGCCACCAGGCTCTCTCTATTGATGGCTCTTGTTTGGGATGCATCAGCATCGATATTCTCAACCACTTGCCTGGCGCAACTTCTTTTGTTGTAGACTTCCCCCAAGTTTCTTTTATCCCCTTTTGGCTTCTCTCCCCCACCTGACCCTACTAGTCTCAGTCCACCCCCCACCCCAGTCTACCAATCTCTCTTTGCTACTGGTCCTGGTTTTGGGCATGTCAGCATCAGTGTTCCTGCCACTCATGCAGTGCAGCCCTGCAAGCCAAATGAAGTGTGTACTAGAGGGAGAAAGTCCCAGAGAAAGCCACAAGGAGGGAGGTGCCTACTGGATCTGACAGTAGCAAAAGCTGTTTCTCTATCCAGAAATCAAAGAGCAAAAAAAAAAACATTAAAAAAAAAAGGAGATTGATTGATTGATTTATTTATTTAAAGTCTCTTCTATACCGATGTCCGTTCGCACATCGCATCGGTTCACAATAAACAAGAACTTTTAGGCGGAGCCCTTACATAAAACAGAAAATATACAGGTAACTATAGGGAGGAGCCCTTACATATAACCAGCGAAGAACAAAAACCAGGGGAAGGGTCAAGGGTAGGGGAAGGGTCATGGGTAGAGAAAGCAAAAACAATGAATTAAAAAAAAAAACAAAAAACTATAAATTATATACAATAACTAAGAAATAAGAGATAAGGCAACAGCTATTATGTCCTGGGTAGGAGGAGAGTAGAAGCAACAGAGACCAACTGCTGGGGGGATATCTAGGATCCCAAACACCAAAGGAAGATTTGCCAATCAGGAGAGTCCACAAAAAGTATTCAAAACAGTAAAAGCACTCAATGCTATTGAAGCCGCCCCGGCTCGGCAATTGGTTCCCCAATTGACGCAATCTGTCGAAACACGGTTCCGTGTCGGGGGACCTTGAAAGCTCTTTTAGCGGCGAAGTCTTCAGTGTTACCTTTCAAGACTGTTAAATAAATCTCGCCTTCACTGTTTTGAACACGTTTTGTGGACTCTCCTGATTGGCCAAGCTTCCTTCGGTGTTTGGGGGGGGTCCCCTGTTGCGGAGGTTTGCGATATCACCTCCTTTGCTGAGCGGGATCTCTGGGATACCATTCTCTGGGACCGGAGATGCAGAACCGTCCAGCAGGGTAACGTGCAAACAGAGAGAGGGGAGAAAATCCCAGCGTGATCTCTGGATTGCCAGGTAAAAGCCATCTTCTTGATTTGACCAAGCAGATTAGAGTCAAGTGGAAATTGCTCGGTACTCGAAAAAGACTTCTGCAGAGCTATCCGAGGTCTGAAGAGGAGTCCAGGACTGAATCAGACCTTGCTCCTAGTAAGTAATTCTGGCAGCGCTGAACAACTGTAATAACTAACTGGAGAGAATAAGGACTTATGCAACCTATAGCTGATTGGATGGATTGTAAACAGACTGCAAATGTGGCTTTTTTTTCTTCTTCTGTAAAAACATTTCTTCTGATCATCATCTGGGGGCAATCGACCTGCGTGATTCGGTGGCTGTGAAATATTCTCAGAGCGGGAACTACCGCATCAGTAGGGTCCTAGAGTAAAGGAAAAAAAGAGCCCTTCCTAATAAGGAGACTGGCCACAAACAGAAAGGGGGACAAGTCCTAGTGAATTCGGCCCTTAAGAAAGGCCAGCTTGACCTTATTTTCAGTGCAAACCTTTTCCATGAAACAGGCAAAGACGGGGGTCAGAGTGCACCTGGGCAACAGCCCCTCCCAGAGCTGAGGAAACGACGGGCAATGGCTTCAGTGATCATGCTGCTTAGATCGGAGGGAATTTCAAAGACAAAACGTGAGCCTGGAAGATGGTTAAACATGAGGGTCCACAGGGTAGTGTTGTGAGGCTGAAACACAGTTTGTAAGTTGAACTAGCAGGGCAGTGTCAAACGGAGCCTGGTGGTATCCAAGGCAACAAGGTTTCTCCCAAACACAACAGCGTAAAATTTATCTCAGCTGTGCTGTGCGGATGCCTCTCGCCTGGGTGCACGTGTGGAGACCTGCACTGCCCTTAACCTTGTTTAACATTAGACGTCTCCGGTTAATGCTTTGATTTCATAACTGTAGCCCCCCCTGCCCCCACAACCTCTTGGCAACAGGAGCTGACAGGGGAGGCCACGGGTCACTCCAGCTTCCATGCTCCCGGGTTCTGTCCACTTGGGCAAGACAGGCCTTTCGGCCTTTCAAGGCTCTTAGGTTCATTTCTGAAAGTCTGAAGCGGTCCGATAAAAATAAACACACCACCACCACCACATTAAGTGGGGTTCAAAATAAAATCCTTTACTGATAACTTGATTGCAGGGGAAAAGCCACAGTGAATACACTTTTTACCTAGTGAACATTCAATACAGAAATGAAAAAGTTACAGAAAATGTACACACTCTGGCAGTAGGTATTTTTGATAAGGAAAATCCTCCCTGGGCACTTCCCCTGGTAGCAGGGCCCATGCAAGAGTATTAGGCACCCTAGGTGAACCTTATAGCCTTGCATCCTCCCCAACAAAGCCCTCTCCATGCACAATTACAAATTATGCATTCATAGTAAGAGATTTTACATGGAAAAGCACATTCAAAGTACAGTATTCTGAGGTAAAAATGTCATTTCCAACAACATGAATATTATATTTACATGCACTGCTGTGGTGTCAAGCAGAAAACCCCGCAAAAAAGCGAAAAGACACTTGGAACCCATATGCTATTATTAGGCCTATTGTAATGCATATTGGATGTGGGCTTGGTCCTCAACAAGCCATGAGTAGAATGAATTACAATTACAATATAGTCAACCTCCCATACCAAAACAGCACTAAATGCCAGCATTCAAACTGTAATAACCCTACCTAAGAAAAAGCAACAATGCAAATATTACACCAGGCCCTAAAACACCAACTTAGGAAAATAGAACAAGTCAGGCTGCTCTACATCCCTATATGTGTTAGCAGAACACCTCACTTCCGTCACACATGCAGAACACAGAGACCATAAAGTATAAATAGAAACATGCAGACAAAAACTGAACTGGAAACTAGACTCTCTATCAGTGCAACAGAAAACCAGAAACATTACCATTCCATCATAAAACATATAATAGCAAAATCATACTAATAAAATAATCAATAGAATAACATCCAATAATTAAAAACTCATATAAAAGTTTGTAAAAACAAATGTTCCAAACACCTATAAAATATTTCAAATCATCAGACAAATGAAATGACACCCAATAATAAAAATGGATGCGACGGATGTCCAATTCTGCCCCTTAACAACAGTCTCGCCCTTACAAAAGTGGCAGCAGTAGCTTTAGCTGGCCTGAGTGCCCTCAGTGTGTGCCAGGGGTCTCAATCAGACCCTGCCCCTGTAATGGTGTCCGTGTAGGGTCAGTACGATAGGGAGGTGTATCACTCCCCATTGGAATGGGTTTTGAGTCTGAATAAACCCATGTGATGCAGTCCAGAGGGTCTAGAGAAAGTTAGAGGTTTAGGGGGATGATAGGAGGGCTGAGGCTGTGGGTGTCTCTCCTTGCGGAGGACAGTTGAAGAGGTCTTTCCCCACTGGCATGGACTCCCTCTCATGCAGAGCGGCATCTCTAGAGGTGTTCCTGCTCAGGGAAGGTGACTGGGACCTAAGGAAGAGGTAGGCCCGGCCTTACTGAAAGGAACGAGTCCAGGAGGGAAGCGGTCCTGGAATTCCAGCATGAGAAGAGTTTTCCACAAAAGGTCTGAGGAGCTGAAGAAAGAGGAGACATCTTCAGAGTTCAGAGGGATGAGTGTCCTGGGGAAATCTAGGAAGGCACAGCCTGCCCTGGGAAATTCCGCAGAGTAACTGTCTGATCCAACAAATCAGCCAGAGGCTCTAGAGAGATAGCGACCAGAAAGGAGAAGATCTGCTACAGGGAGGACGTGTCCCTACCCTAAAGAGCTTATCTTTTATTGGAAGGCATGTGGAGAAAAAGAAAAGAGACTGATTTTATTTTTGTATTGTGTTATAATATTGGAGCATTACTGATGGTGTCTCCAGATTTGGATTTTGCCTGCTACCAGTTTCAGTAAAGATTTTATTCTGATCAACAGCTTTTGGAGTGCATTTTTTCATGTTTGGACTGATAAGCAGAGGAGCCCCAAAGAGACAAAATAACCCTAGAGCCTTGAAAAGACATTATTTCCTCCATTGTGCAGCAACTATGGGAGGTCATGTGGCCTTGCAAGGTCCATGATCCTCCTTGTGTCCTTCAGCCCCTACCACCTTCCCGAGACAGGAGACAAGCAGGTCCTCGGCCTTTGGAGAGAGAAAACCCTGAAGCCCAGGGGCTCAGGAGTTTTGTGAAACTGAAGACCCCCTCGTGCCAACCAAGGCACATAACGATCAGATTCGAGGTGCCAGAGGGAGAGGCGGTCTTTGGCCCTTGGCTGAGGACTGCTGCTGCATTAGCTGGGCTAGGTGGGAGGAGGGAGAGTGTTAAAAGGGGGAGAAATAGCCCCTTAGTAGGTGGCAGTAAAGAGTCATGGCTCTGTAGCCCAGCACTGGCCATTTCCTATGGGCTGGAAGGCAAAAAGGAGCAGAAGGAAAATGCTGGGACAATTAAAAAAAGGGGTGTAAATATATTTTGAACAATTAAATATTGTTCATCTTCGGGGATTAGAAAGGGGCTAACTGTGATGTTTGTTCGCATCAGCGATGGATTCTGGTCTGGTCTGGTTTCTGCTTCCATTTCAGACAAACAGTTTTTTCCAGAAAGCTTTCCTCCTCCGCCGGGCGCTCAGACAGTCCCCCCATCTCCAGGCACCAAATGCTTCTCCAGCGGCTGCAGAAAATGAGTCAGGCTTGCAGCGCTATCAGTAAACGGGGAACTCGGTGTTCCCGGAGCATTTCTGGGAACCCCCTCTGGGAGGATGGACCGTGAGAGGAAGCGCACAGCGCTCATTAAAGCCAATTCACTCCACGCTGCTTTCCTGTTGGGCCGGCGCGCGGGTGCAGCCCCGGGGGTGACGCTCGGCCCCTCCTGTTTGTGGCAGGGCTCACCTGCCACGCGGAGACTGCCCGGAAGGCCGGGAGCTCCTTTAAGCCGGAACGTCAGGCGGCGATGGACTCCCCACACCAGGCCCCTTCGGAAGACATTGGCGACGGAGTGGCGTCCCTAGACAGGACACGCTGACATCGTTCTGCAGGAAGCGCCAGCGCAGCGCGGCGTCCCCGTGGGGGACAGCCTGTGAGGGTCAGTGTCGGAGCACTAGGCAAGTGTGTTAAAAGGAAGCCGGGAATGGTAATGAATCTCAGCGCCTTCAGGAGCAGGAATACAGCAGCATAAATCAGCGCAACTCTCAAATCAGTGGCAGTTTTATCGCCGGAGCAGCTTAACACCCTCAACTGGAGGAAACACCGTATCGGAGGCGGCATGAGACTGGGAAGGGTTTTCTCTCCAGTGGGTGGTTTCGGAGCGGGTAAAGCCTCATTAAAGATGCACACACAGCTTTCATAGACAACCCCATAAAACGGCTGCTAATGATAAGTATTTACATGCACATGGCACCTTTGATCCAACCATGATCCCAGTAAGCTTTAGAACTTAATACTTCAGAAATATGCATCCAGCCATCACCAGGGTGGATGGGCCGTCATAAATTAGAAGGCATAGTACTGGGGTGTGTCGATAAAAACACAGGGCAATAAAGCATCTTTTCCAGGATAAAACAGATCTGATGGGGAGAGCCACACGGTCTCTAAAACTCATGCACAGCATCATCTCTTGGTAACTTTTTACACTGGTGCACTAAAAGCAGTAGAAAGTACATTAATGTAGAAAAAGCTTTAATGGGCAAAACGATATAACAATCAATGACAACAAGACGTATCCACCAAAAATTACAATGAATAATCTAAGGGACCATCATATAAACCCCTCACTTTGATATCTTTTAGAGCCTTGCGTGTGCTCTATCGATAAATGAAAGGGGTAGACTTTTAATCATTGGTCCAATTTTTTAAGAGTTTTTTTAAAGCATTTTTACAAAAATTACTAATAAAAAAAAGTGCACTCCTTCCCCGTTTGTTGAAGTTAATTCACTAAAAGCAGTGGCATGCATTGATGGCCTGATTTTCAGGCTATCCCTAACGAATATAAACAAGAGAGATTTGCATTCACGCTGCCTCCGTTGTATGCAAATCTCTTATGCATATTCATTAGGGATAGCCTGAAAACCAGTCCGGTTTGTGGAATCACTGCAGCAAGAGATATCACAACCGGAAACCTACAGGGGGGGGCATCCGTGAGAGAGGGCTTATGAGTTATAATGCTGGGGCCCGAAACTTCCAGGCAGGGACAGTGCTGTGTCACATGGGACTCGTGTAGGGCTATTAAAGGAGTGTGGCCGAGGAGTTAGGTCAGGGCAATGTAGCCTAGAGGAATGTACCATCTGTGCCACAGCACCCCTACTAGAGGCTGCTGTACTGGTTTGTTCCTGCTTGTATAAAAGCTAATGACCCCCTCATGTCTGTGTGGATTTTTAGCTTGCCTTCTGAGACAGGAGTGGTTTTCAAAGTGAAGGCTGACCGAGGAGGCTTAGAAAGTAAGGAAAGACATTTCCTGCCTACATCCAGCCAGCTGTGGAAGTATCTCTGGTGGATATTTGCACTTAAGCATCCTGCAAGATTTCTGTTTGGAAGGCAGTTTTCGGCCATCCTTTCTGCCCGCCGCCAAGAGAAGTGAGGAGCAGCAGTTCCTAAGCGATCTCGGCATCTCTCTGGCCTCGGACAGACGGAGAGGCTACCCGTCCAGTACCCAGTGTGCAAGAGGGAGGCGAGAAGAATAAGTCCCCCGAAGTCCCTATCCTCATAAGAGTGGAGAGGTAAAGTCGGAGAATTCACGGTCAAGCATTTGGAGACAAGATATCTGAACTGGGAATTAAATTGGGAAGAGAGAGCCATAATGTATAGTAACCCAGGGAGGCTTCTCGTTCAGTGCAAGAATAAGGAAGGGACCCTGAGAGTTGGGTCAAGGGTCAAGCTTTGTGTACAGCTTGGTTTATTACTCTCAGTGAAGGTCATTCTAGGTAAAGCCCAGGAGGTTATTCCCTCCACCCATCCACCTCAAGATCCAGGGCTGAAGAGACGGGGTACAGTGAGGACACTTAACCCACTGAGTGTCTGCCCATGGACTCCCAGAAGGGACCCCGGTCTGAGGGCTACTGCTGTTGAGCAGCTTTAAAGTTAGCTGTGTAAACGTATTTGGGTGTATTCAGTGGGGCAACCAACCATGCCGCTGATAACTTTATCTGGCTAACTTGTTCAGCTGGATAGTGGCTGAAAATCGGGCCCAAAAATGTATTCATAAAAGAAAATAGAAAAATATGACATTACAACTAAAATAGCAAGACTAACTGCTCCCACGCTGGAGTTAAGCCAACACATCTCTCTGCATTGGGGAGTAATAGTTAATGCCTTGACTGACAGGGAATGTTCATTTGTGCCCACATTTTTTTGCCCATAACACTTCCTGCTACCTCGGGAGTACAGTTTACCACACAAAATTGTGCGCAGAGCAGCACACCCAGCTCCATCAGGGCCTATGTTAGGTACGAGGCACTTAGGAAGAGCGAGAACCTGAGGGAAGGGAGGGTAAAAGAGAGCACTGAGAGGGAAAGGAGGGAGAAGGGGAGAGAAAGTTCCTGAACATTACCTTGCTCCTCCCCTGCCTCTCCAGTCAATGCCTTCTCCTAATCATGGGCATCTTCCCACATGAATTTTGTTCTCACCCAGCCCTTTGCACAGACTTACAGCAAACTGAAGTTCCAACCTTGAGATCTCACCGCTGACACCATTTGTGAGCGTTCCGCCCTATTTAAAGCACTGCAGCCAAGTTTTCGTACCAGAGACTGAACTTACAATGAGTTCTGGCTAGAAAGAAAAGACGGTGAGAGCACAGCAGCACACCCGGTAGGCCATACATTACCTTTTATCCTAACTTCTCATTTTGCTCTCCAATTCCTTCACCCTGTGCGCCATCTTATGTCCCAAGGCAGAGCAACATCACGGCTACATTCAATACCACTGACATAATTTACAAATTCTTTTTCTCAGCTTTCAGATCTAAAATGTCAGATTTAGCAGGCACTTAACTCGCTATTGTCTGAGAACAGTAGCCCAGCCCTGTCAGCCACTGCAATGGCTGAGCTAGACTGGCGTGGGGAGGGCGGGGAATATAGCAGAGTGTCTCTAAAATGAGATTCTCATGGCACCGCAGCCCATCTGAGGCAGTTTCTGACTGAGCTGAGAAGCAGAAAACTACCAGGCCAACTCATACACCCCTTCCCCTGCCCCCCATCTGAAAATAAAATGCAGATTCTATAAATATCAGATACCTTTGCGGCAGGCAGAGTCACTTGGGAATGAAGCAGAAAATACTAGACGTTTGGCTCCGATATATGAATTCTTTATCTTCACGTGCAAGACGTTTGCTCCTGAATTCCTACTCATGGACTTACTGCCACTTTGTTTGTTTTTCTTTCTTCTTTTGCCGATGGCTGATCCATAGAGGGAGGAAGGGAGGGAGGGTAGTTTGAATTTCAAGGGGATTTTGTCCTATTTGCTTTGTACCGATCTACTACAGGCCTGGTGAGCTAAGGAACAAAGCTGTCAGGTCGTATTTGTATTGTGTATTAATGATGACAAAAACAGATTTAAACATAAATCTCAACTACAAAAAAACAATTCTGTTCCAGCTGATGAGTTTGGACGAGACTCTAAGGCAGGCAAACAGTGAATTAAAATAACCAGCAGGACAGGTTAGACTGCAGCAACCCCTGAAGGAGTGGACAAGGAAAAGCTTCCTTGGTGATTTGCACAGGGATAAAGTTTACCCATGCCAGAGTAATTACCTTTTCATTTCACTTTCCACTGGTATTACCTGGGCCTCTATGGTTGTAAGTGCTGAAGTGACAGGAATAAAAAATGTTTCCAGCCATCTGTCGATCATCTAGTAATATCTGGAATAACCAGCCAACAGACTTTAAACAATCAAAATCCGGTGCTGTCGGCATTAGCAGCGTTCCCGGGCATGCCAGACTCGCACACACTTCCCATTCACGTAACAGATCCAGCTGAACGTCGCCGACCGGTCAATGGAGCGGCAGCCACTGCTACAAATGTATCGGGGCTCAGTGTGAGCCTTGCAAGTCCCAGAGACATCTGCTCCAGCTGTGCTGCTCAAGGATTCCTGAAGTAGAGACTGCACTCCAGCTCATGGCAGGTGCATAGCCAGAACTGTATTTCTGAGGGGAGCCCACCTGGGTGGGCATCATGGCCAGCTCCCCTCTCCCACTCCCACACCCTGCTCCATCCCTTACCCCCTTGAAGGCAGTGACTACAAAACCCTTTTCATTTCTGGCAACACTCTGTATCTCCTGTCTCTTCACTCTCTCCCTGCCCTGTCTCTGCTGTTTCTCACTCACTCTTGCTCTCTCTCTGTGGTTAAGGCAGCTACTTTATAGCAGGGTTAATATCTCAAGCTGCCAAAGTGCAATTATGTAAAAAGGCTTTCAGCCTTTGACCCAGCCCGGGCATTCCTGAACGTTTAAGGGAGGGGTGGATAAACAGGGCTGGCACTTCCACTAGGTGATTAGGCAGTGTTTCCCTAACATAGGGGACGCTCTTCGGACCCCATAAGGTGTGCCACAGAAGAGTCACCCTTGCCTGATGCTCAGATCCAGATGTGCACCTGGGCTCAGCTCTCAGCATCTCGCAGCAGCAAGTGACGCCAGCGGTGGCTCTTACACGTGCACGAGCTCCTTTCTGAAAACATGTGGTCAAGCGGGCCCTCCTCCCAGCCACAGCCGAGCCCAGCACGCCCGTTACTCACGGCGCCTCATTTCTGAGTCCTTCCGGCCTCCGGCCTACCCCCCAGGCTGCGTGAGACGGGGGAAAGGGGTGCCCTGAACACCGGGTGTGACTTACTCTGAGCGCTGGGAGTTGCAGCAGTGAAGGGAGGCAACCACACGCGGTAGCCGAGGTCACTAACGAACTAATTAAGGGCCCTGATCCACTGAGCTGTTTTCCCGTAGACACAAAATGGGGGGGAAAAAAGGCTTTAGTGGATCTGGACCTTAGCCGGCCGCCGCAGCACACCAATATCTCCTTTATCAGAGGGAGCAGGTCCATCATGATGGGTTCCCGTGGGTCCCCGCGCTCCTTCTCCCTTTGTTTTAAGGCGGGTGGGGGCTTCCAGGCTTCCCTGCTTCTTCTCCAGGCCATGTCCACGCCATCAGCTCTGTAGGGGCCGGTGTGTGCCACACAGCAGTTGTGTTAATGTGGGTGTGCCTTGGGCTTGAAAAAGTTGGGAAAACACCGGCCCTAGTGCATCAAATCTTCGGGGGGGGGGGGGAGGAAATCCCACCGATGCCAAGCCCCAGGGCCACCAGCAGAGCCCCCGTCTTTCTGGCAGCTGAAGAGAGGCCCCTGCTGCCCCCAAAGCCATGCACGGAACCTGCCCCAGGGGCGGCTGACGAGAAGAAAGGTGCACCCTGCAGCGGGGCTGCCGGCAGGGCCCGTGTTTTGGTAGAGGTCCAGTGTTGTTATACGGTTATTGTAATAATAAGCCCACACCCTCCACACATTAAACCAGGCCCGGGATCGCATGGATTCCAAATGCCTTTTCGCTTTTTTCGCAGGGTTTTCTGGCTGACACCACGGCAGTGCATGTAAATATAACATAAGAAAATGCCATACTGGGTCAGACCAAGGGTCCATCAAGCCCAGCATCCTGTTTCCAACAGTGGCCAATCCAGGCCATAAGAACCTGGCAAGTACCCAAAAACTAAGTCTATTCCATGTTACTGTTGCTAATGGCAGTGGCTATTCTCTAAGTGAACTTAATAGCAGGTAATGGACTTCTCCTCCAAGAACTTATCCAATCCTTTTTTAAACACAGCTACACTAACTGCACTAACCACATTCTCTGGCAACAAATTCCAGAGTTTAATTGTGCGATGAGTAAAAAAGAACTTTCTCTGATTAGTTTTAAATGTGCCCCATGCTAACTTCATGGAGTGCCCCCTAGTCTTTCTACTATCCGAAAGAGTAAATAACCGATTCACATCTACCCGTTCTAGACCTCTCATGATTTTAAACACCTCTATCATATCCCCCCTCAGTCGTCTCTTCTCCAAGCTGAACAGCCCTAACCTCTTCAGCCTTTCCTCATAGGGTAGCCGTTCCATCCCCTTTATCATTTTGGTTGCCCTTCTCTGTACCTTCTCCATCACAATTATATCTTTTTTGAGATGCGGCGACCAGAATTGTACACAGTATTCAAGGTGCGGTCTCACCATGGAGCGATACAGAGGCATTATGACATTTTCCGTTTTATTCACCATTCCCTTCCTAATAATTCCCAACATTCTGTTTGCTTTTTTGACTGCCGCAGCACACTGTACCGACGATTTCAATGTGTTATTCACTATGACACCTAGATCTCTTTCCTGGGTATAGTTGCACCTAATATGGTGTTAGGGGTGGGGGGACCTGAGCCAAAAGTGAGTGGGTACGAGCTCCTGAGGCCCACCCATGACTAAATCCCTGGCTCATGGACAAGATGCACACAAAGAAAATCGATGCTAAGGAATACATTCTAAGAACGTCTGAGTACTAAGTCATACACACACACACACACAAACACACACACACACACACACACACACACACACACATGCTAACAGTATGTTTCTCCATATGGCATCTCTTATTCATTCCAGGTGTAATAACAACTGTATTATCATCTATCTAGTCACATTCTGTGCACATTTTCTTGAACACTATGAGCCTTACAAAGAAAAAAACACCTATGGCTTTCGAAAAAAATCTTTATTGATTAAGGCCCTTTGTATTCCAAATAATTCAGGGGGTCTACACACTAAAAAGCATTAAAATCAGCCAACAGCACAGTGTAACATACTGATTTTAAAGCATGCGTTAGCAAGGCAGTTAGCACACAGTATATTAAAAGGTGTTAAAAACGAGCGCATTGAAAGTGAGTTTTTTGCATTAATTAATGCATCTGGGTTAATGCAAAATAAATTAACTGCACTTCCCAAAGGTGTTAATACAAACACATTAGTGAACGCAAATTGCGCTTATCTAGAGTAACTTAAAATGAGCAAAAAGATGCTAATTAACTCACAAATATGTTTAACTTAGGCCATGTTATGACCACGTTAACTGTAATGCAGACTGACGCACAAAAGCAGGGGTGGCTAACTCCAGTTCCTAAGATTCATAAACAGGCCTGGTTTCCAGCATCTCCACAATGACTCTGCATGAGACAGATCTGCCTGCCCTGCCTCCTTTGTATGCGTATCCACCTCATCCATATTCATTGTGGAGATCTGGAAAAGCAGGCCTCTTTGTGGCTCCTGAGGACCGAAGATGGCCACTAAAAGGCACGTAACTATTGGGCGAACCTCAGCGCCCGCTTAGCACGTGCGTTAAAGCCAATGCACTTTCAGGCCGGTGCGATAAAGTGCACGCAAAAAATGTGCACGCAAACTGGATGCACGTTTTTTGGAACGCGCGCTCGATGCAATAGGCAAATGAGCCGCCACGCTGAAAAGGACGCTCTAGGGATAAATTGTGCGTTCCTGGCGCATCCATGGCATTGGGTGCCCAGGAGAGGTGGCTCACAGCCACGGGTTAGGAAAACAGGCGCTCAATTAATAGGCATCCATTTTCCTAACCTGTCCGCCGGCAAGATTTTTTTTTTCTTCATGCTGCTTCCTGTATTTCCTCCTACTTAGTATCATCCGCAGAACAGCAGTATTTTGGGCTTTTTTTTTGGCTTTATGGGGTGTTTTTCAGATGGCTTGGGGTGCGTAAAGACAACGCCAGCCCTGGGGCTGGTGTTAAGTTTTCCGTGTGAAAACGTGTGCGTCAGGTGCACGGTGGTTTTTTTGCATCGGGATAACAGTTAATAGCCTCCTCTACACGCATCTATTTACATGTGTTGAGCGCTATTAGCTACGCGCTGGTTTGGACGCGCGTTTTGGACGCACTAATCCCCTTATTGAATCGGGTATTAGCCTAGCACATCCAAAACACGTGTCCAAGCGCTCGTTAACCTGTGCACCGGGTTCAGCGCACAGTATCACATCGGCCTGCGGAGCACAGTAACCCAAAGTATAACGTCATGCATTTCCAGCGGGTATTGCACACAAATGCACGCGCTGCATGCAACCTCTGACAGCTCTGCTCCTGCCCCACCCATTGCTCAAAAAGTCGGCCTCTTCTCCTCCACGGTTTGTCCCAGGTGGCTCTCTCACTTGCAGAAAAACAAAGAGATTTGTGGCAATGCATAGAGGAGGGGCCCAGGGGAGCTGGGGTAGGCAGGATATACCCCCAGGGCCTCCCACCCTCCTGAAAACAGCAGCAAGGAAGCCCTGGTCAGAGTCTGTTATAGTTCATAAGGTTACTAACTACAAAAGGACATTCATAACACAGAGGGGGGGAAATCAAAATTTGTGACAGCTCGAAAAAAACAAAAACAAACCAGAAACAAATATCAGGGTTTGTTTGCTTTTCCCTGCTTGTTAATCTCCAGTTGATTTGGAATCTGTTCTGGGCTCTGCTCTAAAACCCTGTGCGGACAAAAGGAATCCATTGAAAGCAGCCATTTGTAATCACAACTAAATGCTGCTCCCCCCAAGGCTGAGCTGGCACGGAGAGCAGCGCTCCGCTCCGCCAGGCTGCCGCAGCGGGTCGGGGCCGCCCGTCCAAGCGCTGGAGTCGAGCGACACCTGCCGGCCGCTCTGCGGAAGTGCCCCAGCGCCCGCTGCTGCCTTTTATCCTGGTCTCGCGCTTCTGCCTCTGCTCCCTGGCAGGCGATGCGCGGCTCCCCGGGATTTCCAGCGAGGGGCTCGCCTCTGTCGGTGTGGGAAGCCCTATGCACGCTGCCCTTCTTTACCAGGTAATAGCTTTAACCGCATCCACCTGCATCGTGATTTAATGGCACATGCAACATCCAAACCACTGTATCCATACCATTACGTTTATGGAAAAATGGACCCAAACGTGAGGGTCTTAGCTTGTATAATCCTCGGTCCAGTGTCACAATTCAGTGGACTCTTGCTGATCCAAATAAAGCGTTATCTTCCAATTCGTGCTTCACTTTATATCCAGCAATGTTTGTGCTATCTCAAAATCAAAAGTGAAATAGCTCCATGACTTATCTCACACAAAAAAAATCCCGACATGAGGGTTCTGCGTCAGAGGACAAGCTGGAGTCCTCGATCTGAAAATACCACCGTGTTTTAAGTCTTCTATGCCGCATTATCTATAAATGAAGGGCACAAGGGCTTATAAAAATAAAAAAAAAAAAACAGGTCATGAAAACTTCCAATCTGATTGGACCCAGAGTAAGCTGTCAGTTTTAGTTGAAGAACACCTGGATATGGCCAATTAAATAATGTCAACTACAGTTTAAATAATTGTATTCCATTCTGTGGTTTCATTAAGTCCATTAGGAGCCATTTCACATGACTATCCGGGACTGTTCACCAAAATTCAGATGAGCCACGTGATTGCCAACCCCTTGGTGAAATCTGGACTCGCTCATTAATGGCCCAGCACGGGTCACGAAAAGAACGTTCTTTATCGAAGCAATAAGAGACAGGGACGGTGACGTTTAAACAGGCCCGCGAGCACACGTGTGTGCGTTTGCCGGCTTGTAGCCATGGGCATGGCTATTTTATAACATATGCACGTATAATGGCGCATGGTATAAACTAGGCTGAGCGCGCACCCATGTGAGAGCCTCAGCGCACAAATGCCGCTTCTAGCGCATACATTGGAGATTTTAAAAGCCTTGCACGCCAACACAATTGTCCATTTCCCCAGGTCACCCAGGTAGAGGATAGGACTTCCTAACCCCCCCCCCCCCTCCTAGTTAAAAAAAAACGCTTCTCCCCTGTTAGACCCGACCCTTAAAACCCCGCTGACGTGCCTAGATTTTTTTATTTTATTACTTACCCATGCCATCCATAGCCGGAGTAAATTTACATGGCGGGGGACCTCGGTGCGTCCTTGTGCCCGTAAGTATTTACGTGCTGGTTTCGTTGTGAACGCCAGGAAGCTTGAAAGCGATATTGTTTTAGGAGGCTTTCTGTTCGGAGTGGAAGGGTCTTTGTTAAAGGGGAGGGGGGGCATGGAGTCACTGTTTTGTGACTTCTTGGGATCTGTGCATCGTGTGTGTTGTTAACGTTGCTATGTAATTGTACTCGTTCGCTTCAAATTTGTAATTGTGCACTTTGTTTTGCCTTTGTGTAGTTCACCAGGCGCCAGCTGGGCTGATATGGGTGGAATAAAAGACCTTTAAATAAAAAAATAAGCGACTGTGACAGTCATCGAGCACACGGAGTGCCGAGCCACGACTCAGCTTACTATACACGTTTGAAAGAAAGCTGCACACCCTCTGTGAGCTGAGCAATATGTCAGCAGAATGCACAGCGAGTATTAAAGCTGCACAATTAAAACTATACTGCTAAGCTATTACTTTTTAAAGTCTTGAAGCTGCTCGCCTCATATTACCATAACCCACTGGCAGCAGCTATGCTCAGGGCTGTGTGACAGATTACCTCAGCGTGCAACAGGGGTTTCTGCAACTTGCAATGCCACCCCCTATTCTGATCCTTTCCGTGTTTCCTCCCCTCTGTAGCCCGTCCTTGGTAGGTCTGACTGGCATCGGGTACATCTGGAACAGGGGCAGAAGTAACACCACTGAGCGTGCCCGATCGCTGATGTCGCTGCAGGGGGAGGCAAGGAATCCAAAGAGAAAGGCTGTGGACGTCTTCTGCCGAACGCTCAGGCACAGAGGGGCATAGGCAAAAGGCTGAGAGCAAGGCTTGGCAGCTCCTTAGACATTCAGAAAGCGCAGAACGTCTGTCACTTGGAGTTGTACGCGTAAACCCCCACTCGAGGCGCATGAAAAGGTGAGAGGATCTGGCACCGTGGCAGCTCTAAGGGTCAGTCTCTCGGATTTTTAGGGTCCAGCACCGTGGGTCATGCAGATGGGGCCGCAGACCCGGGCCAGAGGCAGTGGGACAGTTGGCTCCTCTTGGGATCTGCAGGGAGATGTCTCCTTAGATCTCCCCTCTGTGAACTCTACCCCTCTCTTCATCTTGTTGCCGGTAGTCAAGGAGCTCCACATACACACTCCTCACTAAGGTAGAATTCAAATTCTTAACCTGTTTTGTTTTTTGTTTTCTGGGGATAGCAGCAAACAACTATGTACAATAATAGAGCTGAACAAGATTTCTGAATAACTCAGAGTTCAACAGGATTCTCAGACAAGATGTGGTTACAACATCCCTTAAGCTGTACTACAAGAATTATGATAGCATCTGCAATGGAACGTTTCCCCCTTCTTCCATCCTTCCCTCTTTCCTCCTACTCTCCACAGGAATGCAGAGGTCACAACCCTAACTTAGACCCTCCTTTCAACCTATGGATCACATTCCTAGATTAATCCTCACTCCTTCAACCAGTCTCCAGGTGGGACATTGGGCTCACATCCCTAACACCCTTCTTCGGGTCACCAGCTTTGCATGCCATCCCACTCATCTGCTCACAACTTTCAGCGTTCCTCTCACATTCCATGGGTCACTTTTTACTCCGGTCCCTGCCCCTGTCTCTCCTGCATCCTCCACACTCTGGTACTCCTCTGAGGCAGACCTTATCTTTGAAAACTCCTTTCTTCACTCTCTCCTGTTCCCTGGCTATTTCCTCTGGGGGAGGAAACACCCTCCACGTCAGGCCTCAAACTTCTCCCTTTCAGGTCCCACTCCGCATGGAGGGGTCCCCAGACCTACCAGCTCTGAGGGTCGGCTCCCTTTGACCTCCTACATCCTGGAGACTCTTCCGCCTCCTCAAAACTCCTACTCCCCATTTCCACCAACTGGAACCAAGTTATATACTGTCCTTGACCCCCTCCTCCTACCCTAGGGTCATCTTTCAGCTCTCAAAGAGATGCCCACACTAAAACCCCCTTGGGGAACCCATTCCCCCTAGAACACAAATCAGCTCCGCCCACAGCCATACCTGATGCCATCCTGTGGTGGCTCGGTGGTACTGCAAGCCCCTTATCAATTTCTTTTCTACACCCAGGACATCCCAGGTTTCCCCCACCCAAAGTTCCCTGAAATAGCCACTTGTAGACAGGGACACCATTTGGTGAGCTCGTCACATTTGCAAACCCGCTCTCCAAGGACTTCAGCAAGAAATCTAAAAAAAAATTGGTTTTATTAAATGCATTTTAAAAAATGACTTAGGGCCTGATTTATTAAGCTTTCTTTTTTTTTCCCAGAGAAGCAGAGTGGGAGAAAAGCCTTAGTAAATCAAGCTCTTAATCTGTTCTATGATATCATTTTATGTTTAAAGGCTGTAAAATTCCTTACAAGTGCCCTGTCACACATCTCACCTATTCATTTTCTGCTCTCCCCTCCCTCTTTCTCTGGCCCCCTTGCATCCCTCCTCATAACATCCCTAAGATACACTCTTAGGAGAACTTGGACAGCTCAACCAATTCAAGGAGACACCTGTCAGAAACGACATCAGACAGACACACTGTCCTCCAGCCTCCTCCACTGACAGGAGACAAGCACCGCCAAAGAACTGAATGGAGCTGTGCAGCCGTCAGCAGCTTCTCAGAGGGATTTCTATCTGCCTCAGGCAGGAGTAAATAAATGTAAGCTGGAGAGGGAGCCACATCAGGACTGCCTGGAACTTGGCAGCATATAAACTCCATCTTCTTGGGCAGATGACAAAGTCAGGGATTTTGCAAAGAGTGTCTGTGGAGGCCACTCCCATGGTACAGCCCAAACACTTTTACACAGCACCTGTCAAATATCTTTTACTAAGCATGAGAGAGAGAAAAAAACAAAAACAAAAGAGTCCTGACAAAAATTCAGAGTCCTCGGCATCTCCAGATGTTTGCTAACTTCCGTACTTCTCGGATTTGGCAGAACTGAGCACCGATGTAGGCCCTAGAGCAGGGGTGGGCAATTCCGGTCCTCGAGGGCCACAAACCAGTCAGGTTTTCAGGATATCCCTAATGAATATGCATGAAAGAGATTTGTATGCACTCTGCCTCAGCTGCATGCAAATCTCTTTTATGCATATTCATTAGGGGTATCCTGAAAACCTGACTGGTTTGTGGCCCTTGAGGACCGGAATTGCCCATTCCTGCCCTAGAGGAACAGCAAGCGAGCGTGAGCTCTTTCTGATCTCCGGCAGCAGATCTCTTCTACCATCCCCCAGCGCTGCCATTCCCCCGGTCTGTAGAGCTCTGACACAGCCCAGGCACTGAAGGAGTCTCGGGGCCATCTGTTCGTGGAGGTAGAGAGCTGGAGAGTCTGGAAGAATGGGCCCCATTACTGGGCCAGGATTCCATCTTGCCGGGGGGGAGGGGGGGGAGAGAATCAGCCTCTCCAGGGGGACCACTGTGGGAAATAGCCAGGGGATTCTTCTCCAGGGCTGGTTGCAGTGTTAATGCCCACAGATGGGAGTGACGGAGGTGTTTCTACCCCAGGAGGAGCGTTACACTGGAGGACATAAGCACTGTGGTTACAAGGACGGAAGGTACCTTATTTCCTGTGATTTGTAACCTGTGTAAATTTACTGGTGAGACTACGGCCAGAATTGCTGCTTTGAAGGGAAAGCCACGAATAAGGGAAGCCAGACTTGTGGCTTGCAGGCATCCAGTGGAGCCTTTGTCAAAGATAGTTTGGCTGTGGAATTTTGAACTTTCCTCAATCCATGCTATTGGCTCTCCAGGACTTATTGAAAGAAATATGCGAAAGACGCTTAAGATACCACAAGATAGATTATCAGAATTGCTAATATGTATTTGCTGAAGGGGAAACGTGTGGCTGGTTGCGAAGAGCAGGGCCTGGATAATATTGCGTCTCCTGATAATGTGAAGTTATCTGCCTTCATAGAAAGTTCATTGGAAAAGAGTGCAACAAGAATTACACTG
This sequence comes from Rhinatrema bivittatum, assembly GCF_901001135.1. Taxonomy (NCBI): domain Eukaryota; kingdom Metazoa; phylum Chordata; class Amphibia; order Gymnophiona; family Rhinatrematidae; genus Rhinatrema; species Rhinatrema bivittatum. The sequence continues at coordinate 33,684,154 of NC_042632.1, forward strand.
TGGGTGACTTTTAATTCTGATGAGTTACTATAATTATACACACCGAAATAAAAACACTTTGTAGGAGATAGCTCAAAAAAAAATGTGAAATGCACACAGTGATCACCTGATTCATAAGAGTTTTGAGTACAGAACTCTGTATCAAGGGGGAAAGTTGCATTCAGCTGTTTCATTTATTTTTAGAAATGAACACATCTACTTATGCAGCATTATCTCCCAATGTGCCCAAGTTCGTTAAGCAGTTTCCTAAGCATGAAAATTGTTAAAATGGAGAGCAAACATTTTATTCAAAATACACAATAAACAGCAGACTGGCTTGAATGATAAGGCGCTCGGGAAGTGCGATATGCTATGAGATTGCCACCTCACAGGGGGATTTAGAATTGTAATCACCTAACAGAGGCTCATCACCTCATGTCTAATTACTAACAAACACCTGTCAAAGGGACAGATTACAGTGTCTTTAAAAATACCTCTGTATTAATCAAAGTCACTTTGCAAAATCAAGTCCTTGGGGTTGTGTATGAGTACACTGTGTATGACTGCTCGTTTTATTGGTAAAAGATCCCTTTTTCTGCCTGCTCGGTTGCTCTGTGTTCCTCGTCTGTGTTAGCATCATCAGCCAATCTGCTGGCCACTTTCTACTGGGCATCATGAAAAAGAAAAAAAAAAAAAAGGAACGCACAGAGGGAGGTTCACAAGCCATCTTTTGTGCAGCTAACAGTTTCTAAAAACTAACGTTCAGGAGAAAACTGCGGCTAGGTCTCTTCTGAAAACTCCTACTTACTCCTTTACCGTCCACTTTCCAGTGGTCACCCATAATTCAATTTCTCTTGTTTCAGCCGCCTCCCACCCTGACCACAGATCGAGCATGGCAGCGACCTCTTGTGGCCAAGATAGCAGGTGCACGTTCTTCAAGAGCAGTGCCCAGCATTGCCCTTTACTGAGCTAATACACTACAGGAAGGACAGCCCTGTGAGAACTATCGTTAACATATGAGCAACTTAAAAGATAAAGAGCCTGGAAGTTGCAAAGCAGACTCGACGTGGATTTTTTTTTACTCTTAAGAGAGTATCACCAGAGGGATTGAATGAGGATAGAGAACGGCATAGTATTTTGTGAAGTAAGCATTGACTGCGATGACGCAGTGGGTGTTCAATCAATCAGATTTTGTATTTGGAGTTGCTGATGACAATTGGCCCCTTTGTGTTTGCTTGAAGGGCGGCATCTTGCCATGCTGGAAAAAGTTTGAAGAAAGCAGCGATGCCACCCCTAAGCCAGAATTGTTTTGAAACACGAGATCAAGTGGCGTAGATTTATGTTTTGGATATTACCATGCAAGATCAATAAAGCTATTTGGATTTTTCAAAGATTTTTCACTATATTTAGAAATTTGCTAAAATATTGGACATTTTTAAATATGTGCTTGAGACCTATAATTATAATGGAGGCACAGGTTTAATAGCCATTTAATGTACACACAATGGGCTCTTATGATGTATGAACTCATTATTAGTAAGACATCATTTCTTAATGTGGACTGGGCTTCCATAACTAAGAGTCTGAGTGTTGGTAGACATAAGTGCAAGGCTGCCTAGGCCTTCTATGAACTTTCCAGCCAATGGGAGGCTCAGGAGATGTAAAGGTCTGTCTGAGAGCCAGGATGGTCCATCCCCTAAAGGGAGAGCCCCAGCTTCAGTTTATAAGGGAGGAGTCATGGATGAGGGAGCTTAGGAGAGGCATCAGAGGGGCTGAGCTCTTCCAGAGCTCCAGTGAGAAAAGGACAGCGGTGGTCCTCTCTCTTTGCAGGTTTCCCATCTGCTTGTGTTGGGAGTTGATCCAAGAGAGATTGCTATCCCCAGGACTCAGGGTCTGGAGCTTGTCCTACAAGCAGCTTTCACCATCAAAGTATTTGAGAAGCATTTCTGAATCAGAAGAAGAGGATTCCATAGCTCTGGGGAAGAAGAAGCTTATGAAGACCCTGGGAAGTCCTTGCTTGATTTCTTCAGGGTGCATGAGGAATTGACTTTGGAACTGTGGAAGTGCTGTAAACAGTGGATAAGTTCTTGGAGGAGTAGTCCATTAACTGCTATTAATCAAGTTTACTTAGGGAATAGCCACTGCTATTAATTGCATCAGTAGCATGGGATCTTCTTAGTGTTTGGGCAATTGCCAGGTTCTTGTGGCCTGGTTTGGCCTCTGTTGGAAACAGGATGCTGGGCTTGATGGACCCTTGGTCTGACCCAGCATGGCATGTTCTTATGTTCTTATTTTTGGATATTCTTGTTTTCAAATCGGGTAATACCCTGGCGACAACATTGTTCGTGAAATCTGTGGAACATAATAATCTATTAAGATTCCAGAGTTGTCATCCTCGTCGATGACATCCTCGGTTTCCCAGCTCTTCTACATCATCAGTTTGTTTTCTACTATGGAAGACTAAACGCCAATCTTCTGATTAGGAGCTAGATTTTTTTCTAGGGGATACCCTCCCACTGCTATTAAACCAGCATATTGACATGCTTTATATTCGGATCATGAAAGCCTTTTGCACTATAAATCTTCACCTGATGAGTCTCGGACTGCATGTGTATTGCAGCATACTAATAGGTCTAGTCAAATGGCCTCCTTGATTCATAAACACTGGCATGTACTGTCTTTATACAGAGTGCTCTCTGAAGCACCTATGATATCTTTTTTGAGGGACCACAATGTGAGAGACTGGGTCTTGAGCTCAGTATTGAAGTGATGACAATTCTGCACCTCCTTTTCAACAGCTCACTGTAGGTGGATCATGTGACCTGTGTGCCCAAGCAATGGTGGGTACCTTGTGGATGCACCCTGTCACCTCATCAAGTGGCTTCATTTAAACATCATATTAATTGCTTGACAGATTACGTAGGGTAGTGCCTGAAATGCCTTTGTCAGCTTATTTATGTAGGGCATATTAAAAAGAGCCTTCCATACACGACTGATTGAACATCCCAAATGCCTATAGTGCAACACTGTTTGATAGCTAATCATTCATTTCGTCATTGACCAGGTACCTAAATGTAACCATGGTGGTAAGAGGGATAGGCATTTAAACCACTGTGGTCAATACTGGATTTTCACACTCAACTCTGTGCAGTCAGCAGGCTTAATTGAATGGTATACACTTTTTTGTAAATATTTTTATAAATTTTCTTGGACAGTTTTGTCTCACCTGTTTTGTTAATGTGAGCCTATCCCAGCTATATCCGTGATATAAGTTATCGGGGTAGTATATCATTATGAACAGTACCAAATGTTTGCACAGAACTCTGCTTAACCTGTGACATTTCAGTCTATTGGTTCCAATGCCTCAGTCATGTGATATTTAACTAACCAATCAGAGAACACTTTTTCAGCCTGAATGTGGTGGGCTAAACATAGCATTTGTTTGCCAAGTATAAAGCCGCCATCTTTTTCCACTGTTTCAGGATCAGGATCCTGTGGAGCGTGGCACCACCCCCAGTATGTTGTGCTCTTATCTGAATGACTGTGTGAACTGGGAAAGTGGATAACTGTATATGAAGGGGTGTTACCCGTTGCAATGAAACTTTTATGAAGATGCTCTGATATTTCTATTTATGTGGATTCACTTTATTTCTAAGACCGGTGATTATATCACAGAATAGTTCTGTTTAGCAGTGTGCACTGCATAAGTTTAGTCTTAGGATATATTAGTTAAATTGCTTTTCACCCACCGATAAAGAGCCTGTGGAGAATTGTTTCTGAACACTAGTGTTATGGTGGTTTCTTTTGTTTTTGATAGTGTGTTTACCACTTGTTGTTTTAGTTTCCTTTTTCATCCCCTTACTACCCATCATATTACAAAAAAAATCAAATTCTGGCGTCACCTCAGTAAATGTGACACAAACTCCCTCCATTACCAAATATTTTTTGAAGTAGCACAAAAAAGAACCTGTATAGCAAATCTGCCGTACCAAAACAGCACTATTGTTCTTTTTATGCCCCAGGAGCCAGCTGCCCTGGGCAACTGCCAGGTTTGCCTAATGGTTAAGTCACTCTTGCACATGCAGTAATGGTGAGTGCCGAGATCCCACCATTGCAGTACCCCATTAAAAAGTCTGAAAAATAAAAGGACTGATTTTTAAAACAAATCTCAGCCTCTTATAGCAAGTGATAATGCTCATTTGCCATAATATGCTTTAAAAGACCTGCAGGGAACATCCTTTAAACGCCCCTTACCCACCTGTCCTGCATGCCTGTGACGGGGTCACTATGCTAGACTAAGATAGGAAGAATAAAGCTAGGAACCAAAGATTCAAGGGAAAGGGGGGGAAGGAAAATACAGCAACACCAGGCTAGAGACGTCCCTTGATTCCTTCCCCCGGATGTTACAAGGACAGAGGAAGCACAGGTGTGGGGGATTAAGGGTGGGACCTCCCCAGAGCCAATCAGCTGGCAGAGGAGGAGGAGTTTCCACAGGATAAAAAGGACTCCCTAGTAGAGCAGTCTCAGTTTCCTGTGGGGGACTGAGGAGGAAGGATCGGATTGCCTGTCTGTTCTGGGAGACTTCGAGGCTGGACGTTCCCCGACTGTGTGAAGGACTGCAACCACTATCACAAGGAAGGTGAGCATGGGGGTCTTCTGTTGTTTGGACGTAAGACAAGGATACTTTGCCTGGAGAACTGCCAGTGGGTGGCTGTACCTCTGGGGAAGGGTTGAGGTCCCAGAGGTACGGAGGGAGGTGGCAGTTAGGCCCAGTGGGGCTGGACTTTTGAACTATGGACTTTGAGAGGGACTTCTGAAGCCAGTGGTTGGAAAGTGAGTTGCTGGCTCAGTGGGAAAGGCATCTGCCTTCTATCCAGGTGGTGAGGGTTCAAATCCCACCTGGGGACTTGTAAGATAAATACAGCTAAATTACTATTTTGAGTTTCCAAGGGACCAGGGAAGCTCATTCAGGGATTGGATCCTGGGAACAGACGCAAGCAGCGGACCGGTGAAAGCGTCACAATGCTCCTCTAGTCCAGTCTGTAGAAACACAGAAATATGACAGCAGGAAAAGGCCATATGGCCTAGGTAGTCTGTCTGTCTGTACCAACTGCTCAACTCTACAATCCCTGCCACTCCCTCAGTGATCCCTTATGCTTGTCCCATGCTTTCTTGGATTCAAATTCTGTCCTTGTCTCCACTACCCCCACAGGGAGGCTGTTCCATGCATCTGCCACCCTTTCTATAAAGAAATACTTCCTTAGATTACTCTTGAGTCTACCCCTTTTCACCCTCATCCCATGATCTCTTGTTCCAGAATCTCATTTCTGCTGAAAGGGGTTCACCTTCCAGGGTGTACATGTTTAGATCTCTAAGTCTGTCCCCATATGCTTTAGAACAAAGACCGGTGACCATTTTAGTAGCCACCTTCTGGACCGACTCCATCCCGTTTATATCCTTTTGAAGGTGCGGCCTCCAGAATTGTACAGAGGAATCCAAGTGAGGTCTCACCAGGGACCTATCCAGGGGCAATATCACCTCCCTTTTTCTGCTGGCCATTCCTCTCCCTATGCAGCCAAGCAGCTTTCTGGCTTTTGCCATCACTGTACCCACCTGTTTGGCCACCTTAAGATCACCAGATGCTTTGGGATACTACCAGTAACAAAAAGTTAGAAGCCCGGGTTGCATGTTATGCAGTGTCAGGATGCCAAGGTTTTTATTTTTAAAAAAGGCGTCACAAAGCAGTTTCACTCACTTCATTTTTTTTTTTTCAGATTCTTGTTCCAAGACTTTAACATTCTCAAAGTGGAGAAAAACAGCTTAAAAGCTCCAGCCGGAGAAAGAAAAAAAACCTTCTAATGGACTTTTTCTCCTGCTAGCAATTGCTTTTAAAAATTATCTGCGTTTTAAAAGCAAAGTTTTGTCATTTCACCAGGGACTTATGGGAAGGAAGCTGGGTTGGTTTGTAATTTTTTTTCCCATCCTTCCTGTTAGCTGAAAATGCTGCTTGGGAGAAAGTCACTTTGTATTTCTCATCACGATGACAGTCGGCAGCACCTTCCAGGTACATTTAAACTAAGCCAGGCAGAGTCAGCTCCTTTCTACCCTTTCTCAATCAGAAGTTGGCCATCAGCCTTAAGGGAAGAGACTTTATAAGCATCACACATAATTTTACTGCCCAATAAAATTTGGGGCACCTAATCAGAATAAAGGTCCTGGAGCAGGCTTAGTACCTGTGGACTGTACTATTAATCTTATGATTGGCTGCTGGGGACCATCCTGAGCCATAACATTAAAATTGTATTCGAATAGTAAGTGAGGGAGGGTTGATCGTAGTCATAAAGGCCTTCATTATCTGAAAGGCAATTGAGCTTGGTAACATCACTGTCTGGAAGGCGCTGGGCCTTCCTTTATATGATGGTACCACGTGGTAGGAGCAATGTAAACATCAGCCACAGATGATAATTCTTAGATTGGCCCCATAAGAGCTATCACAGCCTGCCAACAAGCAGCTCTCTTCTGAACCAGGACACTAGGTGCTAGGGTTTGACATTTGCTGTGCACTCCGCGCTCACCTTGGCTTCCCAAGATAACCTTGCAATCCACTTTCCATCAGGGAGAATTTATTTAGAGAGGCCGTTTCTTACAGTATGGCCGTATATAAGCAAACTGAGCAGAACATGCTCTCTCCAAGCAGTTCCCTAAATGTCTCTCCCTATCTTTCCCCTGCTTGGAGTTTTCTCTGACAGGAAGGTTTCTCTCTTGCTTGTACTCTAGCTTTCAGCTTCTCCCTCCTCTATAGCACGGTCAGACGCAGGGCTCCATTTCTCAGCAGCTTCCTGTTTCCTATCCATCCTCTTTTTTTTTTTTTTCCTCAGCCTTCCTGGATGGGGTTTTTGAGTCCCAGCCAACCCTGTTCTTAGGACTCCAGGGTTCCTTAAAGTGAGTCCCCCCCCCTCTTGGGATCACTCTCACTATCATTCCCAAGAGTTTTCCTGTTGCACCCCTTGTACCTTTGCGGTGTGGCATCATAGACTCCTTCACAGTAAGTCAGGGATGGCCAACTCCAGGCCTCAAGGGCCACAAACAGGACTAGTTTTCAGGCTATCCACCATGAATATGCATGATGAGATTATATTTGCATGCAAATCAATCTCATGCATATTCATGGTGGATAGCCTGAACACCTGACCTGTTAGTGGCTCTTGAGGACTGGAGCTGGCCACCCCTGCAGTGAGAAATAGGGTGACCTAGTGTTTATTGGATTGACTATAAAAAGAGGATGCATGGGGGAGGGATGGGTGGAAACTGGAAATCACTGTTAAAATTGATTGATATGTATTTGGTTGCTTAGTATGCAAAAGAAACCATTTTATGTCGGGCATGGTTGGTTTGTATGTTCTCTTCATTGCAATTAAAAAGTTTTAAACATAAAAATGATTCAGGTTGCATTCAGAAGTGTGTATATAACATGGAGCGATTGACTGCATGTGATCTTATCAAAGCTCTGTGTGTGGCACTTTTCTGAAAGCAGATGCCATACCCTTGAACAAATTCTGTGGCAAATTCCATGGGCACAGAATTCCCAAAACCTAAGGGCCTAGCTTGTAGCCCATATGGTTTAGCTTGTAGCCAGGCAATGCCGTATACGTAATAAATTCTGGGTCATAGAATCAGAGGCCCACTCATGTTAGAGATGCAAGTATCGGATACTGAGCTGCCGTCTTACATTTACACGTGATGAGTCAGAGTTTCAGTCTCATTTCCCTGAGCAGTCTGGGATCTCTCCTGATGAGTCAATTTAAATCCATAGAAAAGGGAGATTATAAACAAATAAAAAAACAAGTAGGATTGGCTAAAAGTATCATTCCTGACTTGGAAGTGAGCTGGCACCTGTGCAGATGACTAAGGTCAAACTGAGCTAGTGCCAGATTATTGCACCTAGCACCATGTAATTCTGGTTTTCTTAATGCAAACCAGTGGTATTCACTCTTAGCCCTCAGGCCCTGCAAATAGGTCTGTTTTTTTTCAGGATACTCCTAATGATTTATGCATCAGGTGGCTTTGCATACCGTGGAGGTAGTGTGCAGGCAAACCTGTCTCATGCATATTCATTAGGGATATCCTGAAACCCTGGCCCGTTTGCCTTCCTCAAGAGCTGGGAAGTGAAGACCTTGCCGTCAGCGCAGCCACAAACCGCCTCCCTTCCTTCTGGCCAAGGGCCAATGAGACCCGGTGGCGCACGGACACGGCGCTGCAGAGAGAGCAGGGCATCCCGGATAATAGCCAAGGCAATGCCTGTGGATGCCGTGCCTGCACATTCTTGCACTGCCCAGTTTGATGACTTAAATGAACTAAACGAGCAAACAGAGCCTAGGACCACGCAGTGGCAGCAGCTGCTGCTAATGAGAGGGTAACAGGCTCGATTTTGATCATCACCGTTCACCATGCTGGCTTACAAGATAAAAATTATTTCTGGATGAGCCAGAGACACAGGTTTGCAATTTGCCGCATTTGTATTCTGCACATGACAAATTTGGGTCTCAAACAGCTGCTAAATCAGGAAGCCATGCAAAGCTGCAGAGCGGCAAGAGATTACTCGGAGCCGTGAGAAGCCACAGCAGACGTCACCCTCCCTCCACCATTGAGACAAGGAGGGAAAACTCACAGTGGTACACAGAGGGCTGGGCCGGAGCGAAGGCTTTGCTTTCCCGAGCTGGTTTTCAGGGCTTTACCTCCTCCCCATCACATTCAAGAACCCGTTTATTGGAAAGACTAAAGAGGTTAGGACTTTTCAGCTTGGAGAAGAGACGACTGAGGGGGGATATTGATAGAGGTGTTTAAAATCATGAGAGGTCTAGAACGGGTAGATATGAATCGGTTATTTACTCTTTCGGATAGTAGAAAGACTAGGGGGCACTCCATGAAGTTAGCATGGGGCACATTTAAAACTAATCGGAGAAAGTTCTTTTTTACTAAACGCACAATTAAACTCTGGAATTTGTTGCCAGAGAATGTGGTTCGTGCAGTTAGTATAGCTGTGTTTAAAAAAGGATTGGATAAGTTCTTGGAGGAGAAGTCCATTACCTGCTATTAAGTTCACTTAGAGAATAGCCACTGCCATTAGCAATGGTTACATGGAATAGACTTAGTTTTTGGGTACTTGCCAGGTTCTTATGGCCTGGATTGGCCACTGTTGGAAACAGGATGCTGGGCTTGATGGAGCCTTGGTCTGACCCAGTATGGCATGTTCTTATGTTCTTATGTTTGCGGTCCCAGTGTTATCTGTCCATGTATAGTGCTACTGCTTACGTCCATGCCAGGACTACATGAACCGCCTGCCCCACCTCAATGGGGGGGGGGGGAGAAGAGATTCCTGCGGCGCAGAGCAGGTGTCAGGGGAGGAGGCGCGCACATACCTATGACATTTATTGAAGGGGCTTCGTATACGGGCAGTGCACTGCAGAGACCCTGGAGCTGTGAATGGAATCGCTAGACCTAGGGAACCGTACAGGCCATCCAGACTACAGAGAGCGGACTACGAAGATCCAATTGCCAAGCCGCTGCTTTCCGAGCCATCTGGTCCTGGGGGGCTGCAGTGCTGTCAGCGAGGAACCTTCTTCTCTTTCCATTGCGCTAGAGAGGAAGAAGGCCTGTTTGGGTGGCCTCTGTAATACAGGAGCCAAAGTGAAACTGGATGGCGCGGAGTTCTTCTGCCATAGATGTGGGATGCTGGGCAGAGATAAACCAAGGGTTTGGGAGCACTTTCTAGGCAGCCCTCGTTCGCCCTGGGTCCAATAATCCCAGAACTACTCCCAGAGGGATTCCAGTAGGAAGGGCTCCGGCCTGTGTATGTGCGCATCAGTTTGAAGAGCAAAATGTTTGGGGCTCCAACTTGTTCTTCTGTAATCGGATTCAAATAGACGCCCAAAATCTGCTAAACTGTGCCGCTCAGCATCCAGTTACTACACCCAACAGCCGCTGCACTGCAGAACCAGCCCTCTGCCTATTCTTTTAACTACGGCAGCGTTAATTCAAGGCTCATTGCTCTCAATTTGTTGCTCATAATCCCAGACTCACCTCTGAATCTGTTCTGCTTGTGGTGCCTCGCAAAGCAAGACTGAAGAAGTGATTTATGAAGCACTGGAACATAATTAAATAACGATCAATTAAGCCCATGCACGTGGAGGTCACGTGATGCTGCGAGGGAGAGCCGACGCTGTTACCTGCTCTCCCCGGGGGGCGCTCTCTCCTCCTTTTCTTTTTTTTTTCTGCGGCGCTTTCCGCTCACCGAATTAGCCGGCTTCCATCGCCACCGCATTCCACCAAGGTTGGAGACGCGAAACGTGGCGAACCTTGCAGTCTCCCCGCATTCATGGCGTGCAAAGAAGGAGAAGGACGAGGCGAGGGGAGGTGAATCCAAAATGGCCGACGCGCCCGATATTCCCGCCGCAGCTGAAGAGCCGGACCCGATGAGCTCCGATGCGGCGGCGGCTGCTGCCGTGTTTGCAGCCCTCGACGGCAGGTTTGCTCAGATATTCACTCAGCTTTCCGGGGTAAGCAATCAGCTGGCCCAAATTCAGCAGCGGTTACAGTCCGCAGAGCAGAGGATCCCCGATGTGGAGGATAAGACCTCCTCCATCTGCACCGACACGAAGCACCCGCGCGCCCCGTGTGAGTCCCTGAAGTCCAAAGTGGGCGACCTAGAAAACAGGTCTCGCGGAAATAATTTGCGGCTGGTAGGGATTCCCGAATCTCTTCCAGACAGGGAACTGGGGCCGCGGTTGGAAGCTTGGCTAACTCAAACCCTAAGCCGGACAGACATTCATGGTGCCCTGAGGACTGAGAGGGCCCCGTGCTCCTGCTAAACCCGGAGCAGTGATATTCCGAGGCCTTCATTTTGCTCACAGACCTGAAATATTAAGAGCCTGTCGCCTCCAGAAGGAACTCCGCTTTGAGGGGGGCAGAGTATTGCTCTGCGGCGGTGGCCTTGAGGCGGAAAGTGTTTGTACCGACACGCACTCAGGTCTCCGCTGCTTTTCCCTGCCAAGCTGAAGACCTTTCACAAGGGGAAACACGTTTTCCTTTACTTCAGCGGAGGAAGCTCAGAATCTTTTTTACAAGGGCTCAACTCTGACTCTGGATGAAGTTCCTTATATCTGCCCTTTTGTACTCTGATTTTTGTAGCTGCGTGACTTCCTTACTACAGCTCAAAGTCCTTTTTTGGGCGCTGGTTTCGGGGGAGGAGGGGCCCCTCACAGCACACATGGTTTTTCCAAATTGGCTAATTTTGGCTGGCATTAGGGGTGTAGGGTGGGTTTTTTTAGCCTTCACCCAATGCCTCTTTATATTGGGGTTTATTGTTTTTGGTGGGGGGGTTGACTGCTGAGAAGACATGCCCTATGTTTTTGTATCATGCCTATTGTATTGCTGTCCTTTTTTGCTGCTCCATTTCCTGTGCATTGCAATCTTTTCTTGGAGATGGGTGTTCTTCTCAGGTGTGGTATAGATGTCCTGCCTCTATCTTTTCATGCTTGGGAGGGGTGGTGGGTCTATGCTGGGGGCCTATCACCTTTATGGAGATATTGCATTTTCCTTACATTGTAATTTCATTCCCTAGGGGTCTTTCCGGTGAATCTCAGATGCTTCACGTGGAATGTCTGTGGCATCGGCTCAGTTCCCATAGGTTATAAGGTCCTTACAGGCTGTGCACTCAGGTCCCGTGTAGACACAGCTATACTGCAAGGAGCTGAGCATCAGAAACTGCAGAAGCAGTGGGTGGGCAAGGTTTGCTCTGCCTCCTCTGAGCACCGCGGGGCTGGCGTTGCCGTACCTGTTCATAAATCCCTGGTGTTTACTGGGCGGCACTCAGTTGTGGATCCAGAGAGCAGGGATCTTTTACTCGTGGCAGAGCTTTTTGGCAAACAGATTTTGTTGGGGAACAGTTACGCTCCCAAACGCTCACTCACTGTCTGTCTTTACTAAAATATTGAATATTCTCTCTCTATATTCTCACTTACCTATTGTTTTGGGGGGAGATTTCAATATGGTGTTTGACAGTGTTATTGATAGACAGCCTCCTAGATCCTCTTCCCAGGCTGATATCACACGTGGCCTTCCATTTCTGGATTTAATAGAGGTCTGGAGAGTCCTTCATCCTTTGTTGGACGACTACACCCATGTATCTCGGACTCATGGCTCAAAATCCTGGCTGGATTATCTCTTAGTGAGTAAGGCTTATTTTTCTAAGGTGCATCGGTTCTGAGATTGGCCCTTTGGCTATTTCAGATCACGCACTTGTGTGGTGCGATATTGCGGGTATTTCTCCCCCAGTCAGCAGTGGAAGTTGCCTCCTCATCTTTATTATGATACCACCTTTCACACTTACCTGCGGGATAAATGGCAGGAATATGCCCATGTTAATGAGGAGCACCAGTCCAGCCCTGTTGTTTACCGGGATGCTGCGAAAGCAGTGCTGCAGGGGGAGGTTATAGCTTAGGTTGCCAAAAAGAAACAGGCGCTGGCTAGTGGCATTTTGCGGTTAGAAAAACAACTCCAAGGGGCTAAGAGACGCTACTGCCAAGATCCTTCTGCCCCGAATCGCACCCGGTTTTATACAGCCCAGAGCGCCTTGAATGAGGGGGGGGGGGGGGAAAGGTGGCAGAATGCCATTCTGGGTTGCTGCACCCAAAAATTAAGCCCCGAAAAAAAGACACAAACTGGAGCTGAAATTAGCACAAGTTAGAAACTTGTGAGCTGCAGTGCCAGTCAGCAAGGCAGGGCTGAGGCCTGGATAACTGGCACTATGGCTTATAAGTTTCAAATCTGTGCCTTGGCTTTCCTCTGAAGTTTCTGCTTCGGTGATGCCTCTTTTCCTTCTGTTCCCCTGTAAGACAAGAGGGGAGGGGCTGAATGAGGGAGCAGTGCTCTGTCCACGCCATCAACCCCCCCCCCCCCCCCCCTTTTACCCTGCAGACTGACGGGTAAGAGCTGGAGAAAAACACTCCTACTGCGCTAGAACTTCCTGAAAAGTTGCAAATATTTTGTTTCAGTATAATACAGATAGAGAGAAAGGTAAATAGACAGACGGAATGGGCATTATCCACAAATGAGTTTTTTTCCTTATCTTGGTCTATGGGAGAAAGCTTTATTGAACAAGGCCCGTAGACATAAATATATAGATATAGGCACAAAAAATGTTTGTGAATACAACTTTTGCCGCACCCTGAGAGAGAGGATCTGGCTACACTTGTTCATTGTGTGGCGACCAGCCAAAGCGATTACCAAGGAATGCCTGCTCTAGGTTTGACACGGCTATCGCTTGTGCAAAACACTGGGTCGAAGAGGTGGGAACGTGTCCGGCCACTTGGGAAGAGAACGTCATTGGCGCCCGGTAGAATTTCGAAGGCGATTTAAAATGTTGGCAATAGTCTTTAAACGCTGCCGGGGAAATGGCCCAAAATATTTGGCCGATGCATTGGCCTGGTACAAGCAGGATGTTTACCGAGGTCATCCCTGCAGATGCTGTCAGAAACTCTCCCGATTGGGGGCTGCTGGGTTAACATCTACTCAGCAAGCTGCTTTCCGTTGCTTTGGACCCTGCTTCCCCAGGAGATCTGAGAGGGGGAAAAAAAAATGATTTGAAGCTTCAGAAGGGAGCAGAGTCCTCACCATTTAAATTGGCGTTTGAGAGCTAAGCACACATTGCAGTGGTGAGTTCCCACCTGATTGGGTTAGGACCGGGTCTGCAGAATCAGGAGGGTCATTTTATGGGACATTGGCTGGGACAAATGTATTTTATATTTTTATTTTTGTTTGGGGAGGGAAGGGATGACGGGGGTTTCTGGCCAGATTTGGGGGAGAAACCTTCAAGTGTTTTGTTCTTTTTTGAATTTCTAGCCTTTTTTATGACATGTGGTATGGCCCAGGACCAAATATGGGACTGTATGTGATGTTTTCTTCTTGTTCAATTGAAAATAAAATATATTTAAATATAATTGTATTTTTGTGATATCAAGTGTGACTAAATAAAGGAAATAACATCTGTAAAGAACCAGGAATAACAAGAGGACCGAAAAAAAGGCTACATACTGCCAGGATGATCATTTAAAAGAGATCAGAAAGGAATTATTTCAAGAACAAAGGTGACAATAACTAAACAGAAAAGAATAATTCCGACTATAGCATTTACATCTAGTGGTGATATTTTTCCGGGTCACTGACCTGGAACATCTTTGAACTGTGGCAAATACATTTTTCATAAATTTGCTGTGGTCCAGGGGAGAAATCTCCAGGTGCTGTGTACTTCTAAGGCACTGCAAGAATTTTCAAAACTCACAGGCTGGGACTTCCTGACTGCCGAGCTTCTGCACCAGGCGATCAGCAGCTTGGAAGTGTCGGCCAACGAGCTTTAAAAACGCTTTCTGTGCATGAACGAGGCAGCTAGCAGAGTCCATCCTGCCTGCCACCGAACAGAGGAGGCAGCCAGAGTGAAGGAGGCCCAGGCAGCTGATGGAGCCCATCCCGCTAGCTGCTGAAGAGAGGAAGGAGGCCCGTGGTGGCTAGTGGAGTCCGTCCCACCATCTGCCAAAGAGAAGAAGGAAGAGGCCCAGGGCAGCCGGCAGAGCCCACCCTGGCAACAGTCAAAGAATGAAGGAGGTCTGGGGCAATGGGGAAAGCCCCAACCTGCTAGCTGCTGAAGAGAGGCAGGAGGGCCAAGGTGGCTAGTGGAGTCCGTCCCACCATCTGCCAAAGAGAAGATGGATGGTGCTACAGTAACCCCTTGTGATAGTTGAACCCAGATAATAGTTCCAGAGGCCATAGCTCACATTTCTAATAAAGGTGGAACACTGTTATTATGCCATAAGATATACTTTTCAGGGTTTCCTGCGTGAGGTAACATTTCCTTTCAAGGCCCTCACATTGCTCTTAGTATTTCCCAAGTCTTTGTATACAGCACTAATGATCACAGTATTAGAGAATAATGAAGTCACTACTCAGTGAATCACCAGGATTGTTGTTTAGTGGTTTCCAACATTTCTTTTACTGATAAGGTTCAAATGATGAGAAGGGCAACCAAAATGATAAAGGGGATGGAACAGCTCCCCTATGAGGAAAGGCTGAAGAGGTTAGGGCTTTTCAGCTTGGAGAAGAGATGGCTGAGGGAAGATATGATAGAGGTCTTTAAGATCATGAGAGGTCTTGAACGAGTAGATGTGAATTGGTTATTTACTCTTTTGGATAACAGAAGGACTAGGGGGCACTCCATGAAGTTAGCAAGTAGCACATTTAAAACGAATCTGAGAAAATTCTTTTTCACTCAATGTACAATTAAACTCTGGAATTTGTTGTCAGAGGATATGGTTAATGCAGTTAGTGTAGCTGGGTTTAAAAAAGGATTAGATAAGTTCTTGGAGGAGAAGTCCATTACTTGCTATTAATCAAGTTTACTTAGGGAATAGCCACTGCTATTACTAGCAACAGTAACATGGGATCTTCTTAGTGTTTGGGTTCTTGCCAGGTTCTTATGGCCTGGATTGGCCACTGTGGGAAACAGGACGCTGGGCTTGATGGACCCTTTGGTCTGACCCAGTATGGCGATTTCTTATGTTCTTAAAGTTTCTATAGCTGTTTACTTCATTTGCAAGATAGTACAAATGCTTTTAGTAAGTTTGTGACTTCTTACAGTCTCTTTTAAATTAAAATATTACTCCAATTGATGTAATTCTTTTAATTGTTTGATCTCTTCTCTCCCATTGGTACTGAGCAAAGCTTTTGTGCTTCCCTCCCTTGGTAGTTTGATGTGTCAAAGATGTAAAGTATTTAATCTTTTATCTTCTCTCCTTGCAGTACCATTCTGTCCTCATCTCCCAATCTTCAGTAGATATTCATGGGCCATTAAAGTGGTCCATCTCCCCTCCTTCTCTTTCTTTTCTCCTTCTTCCTCTTACACAGGATGGCTGGAAGTCATCTTCTCCTTGGATCTTTTGGTGATCTCAAGTCCATCTTGCATGAAGTGAACCTCTCCCAGATGATAGCAGAGCAAGAATTAGATTAGCATAATCGAGTCCCAAATTGCTAGGTATTCCACACTTAAAGAAATACATTAGAGACTTAATGGTGGATTGGGAGGGTGGAAAGAAAGTCCCAACCAAATAATATGCTCCATGGAGACAGAAGTTTTTGGGTACTTGCCAGGTTCTTATGGCCTGGATTGGCCACTGTTGGACACAGGATGCTGGGCTTGATGGACCCTTGGTCTGACCCAGTATGGCATGTTCTTATGTTCTTATAATCAGTAGAAAAATTAGAGAACAACACAAGACATGCTGCCTCCGCAAAAGCAAAAGGGGAATCCACAAAGTAAAATGGTGCACTGGCTGTAAGTGCCAGAGGGAGATACCATCACCAGCTTCCACATGGGGGAGCTGTAAACCCACAATATTATCCTTAGGTCTCTCCCCATACCAGTTGGTATATTCTTTTACTTAACTCTAGAAGGAGACTAACAGGATCTCTCCACTAAGTTGAACTGGAAAAACAGGCAGGGTACCCCCAGAACAGGAGATAGCTCGGAATCAAATGACATTTCCGATCGCCTTTATGGCAAATAAATAGTAGGGCTGGTTTAACCCGGGATACATCTTTCCTTTTCTGAAGCCTTTCACTTTTAGCTGAAAGAGCCAGGCTTTGTGTTCAGCACAGATGCAGGCAAAAAAATGTGGACAAATGGCCTACGTGAGCCAGAGTTGCCTTCCTCCAGAGCTTTTTTTTTAGCCCTTCTGTGCTTCTGGCCAAAATTTTCAAAATTAGCACTCATTTGTTGTAAAACAGGAGAGAGAGGGGGGAGAGTGAAAAATCCCAAAGCAGCACGTGCCGCGAGGTGATTGGCACGAAACAGTGTCCCAGCTCCCCCCTCCAGGGACCTGCGGGAGGGCTTCCAGCCTGCTAGCCACGCTGGGATGTAAGGAAAAATAATTATTGCTGTTAAAAAGCATAGAACAGCAATAATCCCCTTGAAATGAAACACTAACACCATTCCAGGAAGGCTTGCCAGAACAGTGAAATGCCCTCAGCACTGCCTCCGACCACAATTTAAATGAAATAAAACCAGCTTTTGTTTGAGGCTGGCTCAAGCAATGCATCAGCCCTGAAGAGAAGGGGAAATGAAATGCGGAATCTTGACGCATTAGCTCTTTGAGTCCCTGTAACTCTAACAAGCAATTCTGAGGGCATTAACTGGCTTTGTTTCTTTCATGAGAGCTCGTGGCATGCCACCTGCCAGCCCTTGGGTGGGAGGCAAGTGCACCGTATTTCCATTGTTTGGAATTATCGGGCTCCTCAGCTGAAACTCCTGCATTTAGAAGCTGTGTGGGATTTTTCAGTGCCAATCGCCCGCCGCCTTTCGAGTCCCTTCACCCGTTCAGACAGCTGGTGGTGCTTCCCTCTGAATCTTATCAGCTGGCACCAGGATAATGTGCTGGCACACTGTCATCTGTTGCTAATTCAGTGACACCAGAGTGAAAAATCAATCCTGCACCAACCAGATGTGTACAGCTGGCACCATCAACTATTGGGCCAAGCCCTGGTATAGATCCAACATCCAGCACAGCTAACACATCAACCAAAATTGAGTTCAAGCAGAGATATCTACAGCTTCTTCCTCCTCCTCCCTCTCCTGTCCTATCTAGCTCTTATCAGGAAGCCATTAAACATGATCAGGGCTCATTTTCAGTTTTTATTGTTCCTGGGAATTTATCAGTGTTTTATCAGTTTATCGATATCGTTACAATTTACAAAACAGGAGAAAGTCAGAGTGAAAATTGTTCCGTATTTTTCTGGGTAAATCCCAGGGGTTAGTTTGGTAGACAGAAGCATGAAGTATTGCAGGAGGGCAGGAAACAAGGCTGTGGAATTGTACTAGGGGTATCTGGGTGGTAGAGTCCATTCCAAGCGTAGGGAAAGCCAGGCCAGTCATTAATTTTGCAGGACCGAAACAAGTCTAAATATAGAATGTAACAAAATTAGGAAGAAAAATCAGTAAAAATTGAATAATAGTCTTTGTAACACCCAGGAATTTTTCAATTTAAAAAAATTGATTTAAATGGAAAATGAAGGGCTCTAGATAAATATAAACGGCAATGTGCGAGATTGTAGGGGGAAACACCTTTGTACACCAAGCATTGCAGATGCACAGTGATGAGATCCTTGGAGTTTTATCTGAATACAGCGACATTTCTTTTACCTTGACAGGCCTGTTAAACCTCATTTATCTGAAGTGAGTCTCCCTCATGCTTAACATCTTTAGCCCAATACACTTAAGAGAGTCTTGTTCCTGTTAATACTGGAACTAATCCAACATAATACCAATTCTAGCTCATATCTTGCTCATTCACACCTTCCAACCTGATAACTCACTAATGATTGTGATGTTGTGATTCTCTTTTCAGAGAGATGAAATTTGATAGTTACTGATGCTAGCCAGGGTAAGGCCATCAAAGTCTAAGGAGACAAATGATATAGGGAGCGAGCTGACATCTTAAAATGATGGCAGTGATGTGCTGAAGGGGACTCTCGGGACCCTTTGTTAAATTATTTTTTAACAAAAAGTATCTCACCAAGTGAAGCAGAGCTGGTGAGGGCTCTTGATAAGAAATTGATAGCCTATCACTGACTTGTAGTCTTTTTCTAGAGATAATGGTGGGCTGTGCTCATTTTGACGCTTACATCTTGACAACTATGTCTTGTAACAGTCGACAATTAAGATAACTATGATGTCTTATTATAAGTTATTGCTGGGCAACTGGGTGCTATCCAATAATAACTTAAAATATCAATATCAAATTAAATTCTAAAATATGGTGTTATGCATGAGCTTAAAGCTCTGTGGGATCCAGCTGTCAATTACAATTCAACATGAAGTGCCCTACAAGTCTCCCTGGGAGGTTGCATCCTGTACCCTTCATCTGCAGGTACATCACCTCTTTCATCTGCCCGAACCCTGACACAGAAAGAGATCCAGACTCTCACTATTGTCATATTCCCATGGTGATAAGTCCTAGATTCCACCTAAAAAGATACTGGCATTCCGCCTAAGAGAGTCCAATCAGTTTTCTTTCATCTACAGAATAGACTGCATCTCTTGTGGTTTCATGTAACATTTTTATTGAGATCAAAGTTTCAAACATCTATTTCACATCAATTTTAGTTGCTTTGAATACAGATATTTAAGAAAATAAAGGCAATGCTGTCAAAGTACCATACATATCCCTAACTTTTCAGGATTTTTACTACACTTTGTTCAATTTTTACCATTTTCGTTTGCACAACATATTGTCAGTGCTGTTTGTCCTTCATAACAGAATCTGTGTCACCTTGTTGCCAGAAGCTTGAATTTCCAACAAAATGCTTGTGAACTATCAAATGTCATGCTTCTTATAATATCTTGATCCTGCTCCATCTTCCAGTCTATTTTTGTTCTTCCCTCTCCTTAAACTGCATATCTCTCCTCTGCTCAATAAACCCTCTCTTGACCCCGTTCTGCTCTCAAACTAACAACCTATTAGCACCTTTCAAAAGGCCTCCAGCTGCCTTCTCCTTGGGCTCAAGTTACCTTACTGCATTCTGACCTCTAGAGGGCAAAATATTGCAAATATTGAGGTTCTGATGATGCAAAAAAGCCGATATTTCATAAATATGCAGCAAAACTAGAAACCCTCTATCAAATGCCATCTTCAGTTCAAAGACTTGGCAACATTTTTCCAACCTTCCATCATTTCATGCACTCTTTCATTTTAGATTATGTGCTTCCAGCTAAGCTTCAGAATTAGTCAGTGAAAGAGCGTGCACATGCATGATAGTGAAAGAGCGTGTGCATGCGTGTATGTCGGTGAGAGCGTGCGCATGTGTATGTCAATGAAAGAGCATGCACGTGGGTGTGTGTCTATCATTGAAAGCATGCACGGATGTGTATATCCGTGAAAGAACGTGTGTGTGTGTGTGTGCATGTGAGTGCATATACAGTATGTCAATGAAACAACATATGTGTGTACGCATATATCATTTGCTCAAGTACAAATTTAGATTGTGAGCCCTCAGGGGACAGGAAAATACCTACAGTACCTGAATGTAATCCGCTTTGAAGTGCCGAAAAGTGGAATATTAAATCAAATAAATAAATACTCTACACCACATTTCCAATCTACTTATGATCTCTTTGAAGTAAGTCCATGTTGCACTTATGCGTCCTACCACTGAAAAGATGCAAGGCTCGGTAGATTTAGATGCAAGTTCCTCTTAGAAAATTCCTTACGGTCACAAAAGCTTTTTTTTTTTTTGCTTTCCCAATTCTTCTTTATTACTCCTGTTAAACATTTGCCATGCAAAGATAATTTCAACCATAAAACACATACTGACATGTGCAAGTCTGGCACTACCATAAGGCAGCACAAGCAACACCCTAGGGCAGGGGGTGGCCTACTCCGGTCCTCGAGAGCTACAAACAGGCCACGTTTTCAGGATATCCACAATGAATATGCACGAGATCGATCTGCATACAATGGAGGGTAACGTATCCGTTTTAACCTATAAAAAGACAGTCACACGGATAAGAAGATGCGCCAAGGAAAATTTGAAAAAAAAAGGAGAAAATAAAAGACTAAGACTTTCAAAGAGACGCCATAAACTGTACATACCAACAGAATTAAACGCCTCGATCTGCCAAATGTAAAGTAGTAGGACACCTACTGTAAAGGAAATACCTAAGCATTTTTAAAAAGTTCAAGAAAGCCCACCAAAAAATCATGGGCCAATCACGAGTAAGATAGATAAGTCTTGTGAGAGTGTACATCAGCATTTAAAAGGCCAAAAAAAGGTAATGACCAGAAAGAGAACTGAAATCAAAAGGTGAATGTGATTAGTACCTGAGGGAGAACTGAATTGCCCAAAGCTTAAGGATAGGCCTGACCATAAAGAGAACTAAAACTCAAACTCGCCCCTACGGTTGTATACCTGTCGGATAAAGAGCTGAAGCTGCTGGGTTAAGAGGATAATTCAAGAAGAGAATTCACAAATAAGAATCACAGAGAGGGGAAAGGAGGTAACAGGCAAGGAGGGATATGAAGCCGGAAAATTCTACATATAAACGAACCATTCTGTTTCTTTATTAAGGCCCGCAAGCATTAAGGAGTTGAGTTTGAAAATCCAGCGTTGTTGACGATGGATTAGTGAGCTTGAAAAATTGCCTCCATGGCTCGTAGGAGGGCAATATTTGAGCACAAAAAATCTCAGATCAGCAATTGAATGAGAAAACGATAGCCAATGGACATCAAGCTGAGCCTCCACATGGCCTGACCGAAGAAGGATCTGTGTTCAATTATCCTAGTCCTTAATGAGGGAACCATTTTGCCTACTGTAACCAAAGTGTCAAGGAAAAAAATATGAGATGAATGTAAGTGAAATTCAAATTGAAGGTTTAGATCATGAACCATTCCATAAATATACAGAACTGAACTGAAGTACCATTCCATGGAAGAAAAATATCGATATACCGAAGGCATAAAGGAAATAAAACTGTATGAAAAGTGAAGAATGAATATGAACTGCTTTGAAATGGGCCAGTGACTGGAATAATTGGTATCAATAAGCTTCTGAGACAATGGAAAAATTACCTACCTGATAATTTCGTTTTCCTTAGTGTAGACAGATGGACTCAGGACCAATGGGTATAGTGTACTCCTGTTAGCAGTTGGAGACGGATCAGATTTCAATCTGACCTCAGCCCCTAGTACATATACCCCTGCAGAAAGTGCAGCTCTTCAGTATTCTCCTCGAAAAGCACTGGGGATACATGTGTGACCGACTAATTTAAATAACTTCATAACTTGAATAACTTGATTAACTTTATAACTTGATTAGCTTGATTAACTTGGACTGGTTGAATTGGCTATAGCTGGAGACCGCCAATGCCCTCAACCGGGAAACATCGACACCTGGTAGGATGGGTGTCCTAGATGAAAGAAAGCATGGCTTACCCTTGAATTACTCGCTCCCGGGGATGTCCCCCCAAAATTCCATGAGTAACGGCAGCTGTGGGTGGGATGCTGAGTCCATCTGTCTACACTAAGGAAAACGAAATTATCAGGTAAGTAATTTCTCCATTTCCTAGCGTGTAGCAGATGGACTCAGAACTAATGGGATGAATAAAAGCTACTCCCGAACTGGGTGGGAGGCTGCCCGTGACCCACTTAGTACTGCCCTTGCAAATGCTGTGTCCTCCCAAGCCTGAACATACAAGCGGTAAAACTTGGAGAAGGTGTGGATGGAGTACCATGTCGCCACCCTGCAGATCTCGGCGGGTGACAGCATCTTGGTTTCTGCCCAGGACACTGCCTGGGCTCTAGTAGAATGGGCCTTGACTTGTAGAGGCGGCAGCTTGCCTGCTTCTACGTAGGCCACCTTGATGACTTCTTTGATCCAGCGGGCTATGGTTGCTCGCGAGGCCGCTTCCCCTAGCCTCTTACCGCTGTGAAGGACGAATAGGTGGTCCGTTTTTCGTACGGGTTGCGACATTTCCAGGTATCTGGATAGGAGTCTGCCAATGTTGAGGTGGCGTAGACTTCGAGCCTCTTCCGAATTCTTATGCTCATCCGGCAATGGTAGCGAGATGGTTTGGTTGATATGGAAGTGAGACACCACCTTGGGGAGGAACGAGGGGACCGTGCGTAGCTGGATGGTTCCCGGGGTGAGCCTGAGGGACGGCTCAGGGCAGGACAGTGCTTGTAGTTCGGATATATGACGGGCTGAACAAACTGCCAGCAGGAAGGCTGTCTTCAAGGTTAATAGTCGGAGAGACAGGACGCAGAGAGGTCTGAAAGAGGCTCCTGCTAAGAAATCCAGGACCAGGTTGAGGTTCCAAAGAGGGTACCGGCCACTTTAGGGGTGGGCGGATGTGCTTGACTCCTTTCAGGAAGCGTGAAACATCTGGGTGAGAGGCTATGCTATCACTCTCGGTTTCGTAACATGACAATGCGGCCACCTGTACCTTGATGGAGTTGAAGGACAGACCCTTCTGTAGGAATTCCAAGACAGCAGGAATTTTGGCTGAGCGTGCTATGATGTTGTGGTCCTCGCACCAGGCTTCGAATGCTCTCCAAATCCTTATATATGTTAAAGATGTGGAGAACTTGCGTGCTCGGAGTAGGGTTTTCTCCGTTAAATGTACTCGAACGCTGTGAGAGAGTGCAGGAAGTCCCTAACTGCTATGGAGATGGAAAATACTGAAGAGCTGCACTTCCTGCAGGGGTGTATGTACTAGGGCTGACGTCAGATTGAAATCTGATCCGTCTGCAACTGCCATCAGGAGTACACTATACCCATTGGTCCTGAGTCCATCTGCTACACGCTAGGAAATCGGATCTTTTTGCCAATACTGAGGTCTTCTTCCCCTTTTCAAAAAATGTTTCTAGTATTTTCATTATCGGGCCGATACAGTAAAAGTCGCGGGAGAGGCTCTCCTGTGCGCGCGATACAGTAAATAAATTTACTTAAATTAGGCCCAGCAGTAAAAAGAGGCGCTAGGGACACTAGCGCGTCCCTAGCGCCTCTTTTCGGACAGGAGCGGCGGCTGTCAGTGGGTTTGACAACCGACGTTCAATTTTGACGGTGTCGGTTCTCGAGCCCGCTGACAGCCACGAGTTCGGAAACCGGCAAATTTGAGCGTCCGGTTTTCAACCCGTGGGCCAATTTCAAATTTTTTTTTTATTTTTTACTTTTTTTAACTTTTGGGGCCTCCGACTTAATATTGCCATGATATTAAGTCGGAGTGAGTGAGACAGAGAGTGCCAGCATGTGTGTAAATATATGAGAGAATGTGTGTGATTGAGACTGCATGTGTAAGAGAAAGAAATGTGTGAAAGCAAGAATCTGGTCAGGGAGGTGACTGGTGTGTGTATGAGAGAGAGATTGGTCAGGTAGGTGACTGATGTATATGAGTGAATGAGATCGGTCAGGGGTGTGACTAGTGTGTGAGAGAAAGTGTATATGTGTGTGTGAGACAGACAAATCATGGACCCTAAGGAAGAGGAACGTCAGAACAGAGCTTCACCAGCCATTGCTGCTTCTGGTGTGTGTTAAGGCCTACAAGGGAAAGGAGTAGGAGAGTTGCTAGTGAGGGTAAGTAAAGGTGGCTTTTTAAGTTTATCTTTCTTGATTGACTGCCATTTTAATTATTGGGTATTATGTGATGTGCCTGCTGTTTGAAATATTTTATTGGTGTTTAGGGATTTTTTAATAATTTTGTAAGTTTTTAATGATCAGATATTATTCTATTTATCAGCTATTTTATATTTATTATTCTAGTTTTAGAATTATTATTTTATATTACTTGAGAAATGTATAAATAGAAATGTGGAGACAAAAACTGAATTGGAAACAGCAAGAAGCCAGACTGAGTGTATTCATTGCAACAATGGGAAAACAAAATCATTTACTTGATGATCACTTTATTCTGTATTTGGTGATGGTCTATCTGTGTTCTGTGTGTGTGACCCAGGTAAAGGTATTCTGCAAGCTTGTAGTTTCTGTGTAGGGATCTATAGCAGCTTGGCTTGTTCTGGTTTTCCTCATAGGAGGTGTATTGGTGTTTAGGGCCTGGTTAAATATTTGTAGTGTTGCCTTTTCATAGATAGGATTGTTACTGTTTGAATGAGTTCCATAATACAGGTGTAACTTTTTGTGCATTAGTTTGTGTGCATTATTGCAGATCCTGGAAGTCTATTAGGTGCTATATTTCTGTTTCCATTTCTTCAGTTTTGCACTGCATGCAGAGTAGCTTTTTTGGATCTCCATTCCAGTGTCTCCATATTTGGATTTTGCGGTCTTTCTGTACTTGGTGAAGGTCGATTCTGTGTGTGACCGATGTGAAGTATTTTACAAGCATGTAGGCATTTGTATCAATATTATTTGTTGTGTTTTCTCAATAGGACATGTATTGGTAGTAAATTATTATTTTTTCATAAGGAGGGCTATTGCACCTGATAGGAGAGAGTGTTTATGTTGCTGTTACTGAGATGACACCAGAAATATCTTTTTTGCATGGTAAATTGAAAGGGGAATGTCCTAGTTAGGTTCTGCACCCACTGTTAGGGGTCAGGGTGGATCCCGTAGATACAGAGACTGGGGTAGATTTTATAAATTTACGTGCACGCGTACTTTTGTTCATGCACCAGGCGCGAACAAAAGTACGCTGGATTTTATAAGATACGCGCGTATCTTATAAAATCCGGGGTCGGCGCGCGCAAGGGGGTGCACATTTGTGCAACCTGCGCGCGCTGCCTGTTCCCTCCCCTCACCTTCCCCTACCTAACCGACCCCCCGGCCCTATCTAAACCCCCCCTACCTTTGTTGGCAGATTTACGCCTGCCAGCGGGCTGCTGGCGCGCCATCACCTGACCCGGGGGCTGGTCCGGAGGCCTCGGCCACGCCCCCGGTCCTGCCCCCTCCCTCCCCCGGACACACCCCCTCCCGCCCCTTTTACAAAGCCCCGGGACTTACGTGCGTCCCGGGGCTATGCGCGCGCCGGCGGCCTATGCAAAATAGGCGCGCGAGTGCCCTGCGCGCGTAAATCCGGCCAGATTTACGCACGCAGGGCTTTTAAAATCCGGCCCACTATGTTTACATTTAGCCCCGTGACCGTCATGTGTTCAGTGTGTCACGCATGTGACAACCATCTGTCAGGTGTGACCTGACCGAAAAAAGGTTGAGAACCACTGCCCTAAACGTACCACCTGAAAAGTGGGTGGACCACATTTGGGAGTCTCTGTAGCTGACACAAGTCTGGTCGTGTCCTTGATGGAACAATGCACATGATTGTTGGCGAAAGTTCTGATTTTGATTCGTACTGAATTTGCCTTCTGAAAGCAACAAACAGATTTTTCATAAAACGTCTCTCCTCCTCGCAAAGCTTCGCAACGTCGCCCTCAGCCCTTCCCGTATCTTTCCACTCTAGTCCGGGTGCCTCGTGTCTATGGGGCGCGCGCGGCGCCACTCTAACCTGCTCTCGCTGGCTCCGGCTGGGCGCGCGCGCGCCTGCGCACTGACCCGGCATTTGCGACGTCCTCCGGCGCGAGGGTCGCGCGTGGTTGTGGGGAGCGGGAGGGGGAGGGTGCTCTGTCGCGATGTGGCGGTTGCCGGGCCTGCTGAGCAGAGGTGAGTGGCGCTGTCGGACCGGAGAGCGGCCGGGACTTGGCGTCCTTGGGGGAACGTCTGGAGGTGTAGGTGCGGGGGGGCCCGGCGCCTGTGCACGCCTGCGGTCCGCGTGTCTTCCCCGACGCGGCCTCCCGAGCCGAGCTCCTGAAACCTGCCCGGGGCATATCGGGAGAGTCGTGCCGGGATAAGTGACAGCGCGACAGAGGTCCGGTGAAACCCCCGAGCGTAGACGTAGTATTTATTATTGTGTAAACCGGAGTTTTGAAGGTTGAGGGACTTTTCAATGGACGGCTGTCATTGTGCGAAGATGATGTAACACCTGAACCTTTCACGTCGCGGGGGGGGGGGGGGGGCGTGCCTCTCTTCCTACGCTTTCTGGAGTAGCTCCAAAAGTCATGCATAAGCAACATTTCCGGATAATTTAGCCGTTCTTCCAATTATTGATTTGATTTATATTCCGATCTCAGAGGGCTTACAGTCAATTAAAAGCATCACATCTGGCAGAGAGTTTAGTGCGGCTACTAGAGCGTTCTCTAGGTAAGAATGGTGCCTTGTATGGCCTGAGAGCCACCAAACCAATGGAGCTCTATGAGGTTTGTATGGTACATTACATTACGTAGTGTCTGCCATATAGCTATACCGGTATCTCCATATGTTTACAGTAGGAATATATTGGTCCAGAAAATCTCCTTGCCAGAAAGCTGCTAACATGCCTTTACATGTTTCAGTACTTTATCTGACAGGTTATATTCTGCATAGATACAAATCTGAAACATGCGTAAATCATACCTCATTTTGTAAAGTTTTTACCCTTAGCTAACTTTTTACTTTTTTAACCTTTTTTTGTTTTTTTTTTCTTAGTGCTGGAAACTTAACTCCATCCGATCCTGCAGTTAAGTTTCCAGCACTAACAAAATCCTGGCCAGGCCAAAGCACTTCTCTCCATCAGGGAGTACTGCTTAATGCCCTTATTTGCATGGGATTTCCATGCAAGGGCACTAAGCATGGAAATCCCTTGTATTACCTAGTTAGGACTCTTGCTGGTTAAACGTAATTTATACTTGTTACTAACAACCAATACAAAAGAAAGCAGGCCCTGTTTTTAAAATGAGTATATTGACTGTAAATAGAAAAATATGAAATATGTAACAAACATTACTCTTTCTTCTCCCCCATTACAGCCCTGCACCGTTTTCATGTGCCTCCTGGTCCAAGCTCTGCACATGTGACACCAGGGACACACAGTGAAACTGAAGTCTTTAATTCCTCTTCTTTACTCCACTTTGGACAGAGTACAAGTAGTAAGAGGTATGTATGCACATGAACAAAATATTACACTTCAAAACTCTACAGAGATAACAGATATTCACAATCTTTTATACCCACTGCCCAGGGTATAAAAGAAAGCAAAAGGAAGGCACCATTAAGTCCCCATCCCTCATGCTGATATCACGTGTGTCGCCCTCATCAAGTGACCCACAGCGAGGTGGGATATCTTAGAAAGGGCATCCCAGAAGTAGTTGCCCTTTTGGGAGTGTTTAGGGGCATTTGGGCCACCTATGCTTTAGGTAGATTGCATTATCAGTAGGAAGACCTAGGGGCTAGTGGGGCCTATTTGGTAGTATTTATTGCCCTGGCCATTCAGGTTTAGGTTTTGGGGTTTGTAATTTAATGCTTGTATTATGTTTGTAATTCATGTCTTAGCTCTTCTAGTCCCTAGTGAGAGCAGGGCGTATGAATCATTTGGGAGTCTGGGGTTTTTCATTAATTTATTTTGATTATAAATTATATATGATCTATATTTTTATTAATCCTCTTCCACCTACCAAGCTCCCCTCCTCTGGAACTCCCTCCCCTTGGACATCTGAGTAGAAACACATTTTTTATTAATTTCGAGAAGCAGTCAAAACCTGTTTCTTTAACTAGACTTTTAACATAGTAACATAGTAATGATGGCAGAAAAGGGCCAAATGGTCCATCCAGTCTGCCCAGCAAGCTTCTTATTGTAGTTAACTGCCGCGCCATGCAGATTGCCTCCATGTTTCTCTTAAGGGTAGTAGCTGCTGCACCATGCAGTTATCCCCAAGGGGATAAGGTAGCAATATTTACAGTCAAAACAAAGCGGCTGTCAAACCCATAAAAATTACCATTAGTGACATTTTCACTGGGTGAGGAGCCTTCTTGAAAATCCAGACAATGCTGCTTGACTTGCTTTGCTTTTGGAAGTGGCCATGGAAGCAGTCCTGTGCTTTTTCCCATATGTATGCATTTCATGACCACAGACCATAAAGGCTGAGGCCCATGTTGGTTGGCATCTGAATCCAGTCCCCCTTTTTGCTTCCCCTCCATAGAAGCAGAGAGCGATGTTTCTTCAAAAGCATCAAGACTTATTGGTTAAAGGTAGTATTACCCATGCCTTCTGTTAAGGATAGTAACTGCCGTGCTGTGCAGGTAACACTCATACTTATCAGTACCCCAGATGGTAAAATTTGAGGCCATCATTGGTTGTTTGAATCCAGCTGCACATACCCATTCGGTTTTGGGACCTTACATTTGGGCTAGCAACGGCATCGCGTATGTTCACCAAAGTGATGGTGATGGTGGGTGGCAATTCTACGGAAGGAGGAAGTCCTGGTGTATCTATATTTGGATGACTGGCTCATTCAGGCAAATTCAGAAGGCCTATGTCAGCAGTCATGGGTCATGCCCAATGGGTAATGGAGAGGTTGTGTTCTCTGGACTGGATGGTGAACCTGGCAGAGAGCAATCTCATACTATCCCAGTTCTTGGAGTATCTGGCAGCCTGTTTCGACACCGGATTGGAAAGGTATTTCTCACAACAGACAGGATTGTGAAGCTGCAGAACTCGGTTTGCCGTTGTTATTTATTTTATTTATTTATTTAAAGGATTTATATACCGGAAGTTCCTGTATAATATACATATCACCCCGGTTTACAAGGAACAAAACTATCGCTTCATTTAGTGGTTTACATTGAACAGATTAATCAAAGTAACAAATTAGTATATATTGCTAAACAGTTAATAAATAACATGCGAGTCAATAAATAAATAAAATGGTTATATGTTTGTCAACATTAATCATTAATAAATAAATAAAATGGTTATATGTTTGTCAACATGATTATATGAATATATGATTATATAATAAATAAATAACATGATTATATGATTAAGTACAATTCAATATTGATCTCTTCAGGAATTTTATATGCTAGGGGCTGGGGAAAGAACGAATAATTTGAAAATGTCTTTCTTCCTGCTCTTAGCTCTAAGGGAATGCTTGTTTGAACAACCAAGTCTTAAGTTTCTTTTTAAATGTAGTGTGGCAAGGTTCAAGGCGAAGGTCTGGAGGTAGCGAGTTCCAGAGTGAAGGGCCCGCTGTGGATAGTGCGCATTTCCTCAGAGAGGATTTCGCCGGTTGGGTGATTAGTCTGTTCTGATACGCACTTCTAGTCGGTTTCACGGATGAGTGTAGCTGAATTTGAAATGTTAAGTTGAGAGGAGCGATGTTATATAAGGCCTTGTGTATCAACATTATGGACTTGAATTGGATCCTGTATTTAATCGGAAGCCAGTGGAGATGATGAAGGATTGGGGTGATATGATCGCTTTTTTTGGCGTTTGAGAGAATTCTTGCCGAGGCATTCAGGACCATCTGAAGTGGTTTGGTGGTGCATGCTGGTAGGCCTAGGAGGAGAGAGTTACAGTAGTCCAGTTTCGGGAGTATGATGGCTTGTAGCACCATGCTGAAGTCTCTGTATAGAAGGAGTGGCTTTAGTTTCTTTAAGGTTTGTAGTTTAAAGAAACATTCTTTTGTTGTGTTATTAACAAATTTGTTGAGGCTGAATCCGCTGTCTATGATGACCCCCAGGTCTTTTACTTGTTGCGAGGTGGAGTACACGGAGGTATCCAGACGTTGGCTAGCGATAGGAGGTGTGGGTGGGACATAGTTTTCCGGTGCTATAATGAGGATTTCGGTTTTGTTTGTGTTTAAGACCAGGTTGAGGCTGGTCTTAAACACTGGTTGATAGCTGAAAGACATTTATTCCAGTATGACATGGCTTTGTGTAGTGAGTCTTCTATAGGGATGAGAATTTGTATGTCATCCGCATATAGGAAGTGTATTAGCTTGAGGTTGGTGAGTAAGTGACAGAGCGGGAGAAGATATATATTGAAAAGAGTCGGAGAGAGGGATGATCCTTGCGGTACCCCCCTCTTGGATTCGATGGCGTGAGACTCTTTGTTATTTATCTTGACCTAGTATGATCTGTTCTCCAAAAACGATTTGAACCAGTTGAATGCTGCTCCTGTGATGCCAATGTCCGTTAGGCGTTGCAGGAGGCACGGGTGGTTTACGGTATCAAACGCTGATGAGAGATCCAGAAGAGCGAGGAGGCAAGGTTGGCCTTTTTCCAGATTAAAGATAATAGTGTCTGATAGTGAGGCTAATAGCGATTCGGTATTCCTAGTCTTACGAAAACCAAATTGGTTTGAGGTGAGGATGTTGTTTTCGTCAAGAAATTCTGTAAGTTTGTTAACAACTTTCTCCATAATTTTGGCTATCATAGGGAGGTTTGCTATGGGTCTGAAGTTAGCTGGGTCTGAGGTGGAAAGGTTGGGTTTTTTGAGGAGCGGTTTGAGCATGGCTAACTTGAGTTGGTTAGGGACTTGGCCTTGGGTGAGAGAGCAGTTAATGATGTCTGCAACAGGTTTGGCTATGGTGTTAGTGATCAGACTCAGTATGTTTGAAGGAATATGGTCTGATGGATGAGAGGATGGTTTTATCTTCTTGAGGATATTCTCTATTTCTAATGTGGATGTGGGCTCAAAGGTGTCGAGCACTGCTGGGGTTGTGTTGGGTTGTTGAGCGGTTGAGTGCGATGGTTGTTGGGTGGTTGAAAGCGATGATTGTTGGACGGTTGAGTGCGATGATTGTTGAACGGTTGAGTGCGATGATTGTTGAACGGTTGAGTGCGATGATTGTTGAACGGTTGAGTGCGATGATTGTTGAACGGTTGAGTGCGATGATTGTTGAACGGTTGAGTGCGATGATTGTTGAACGGTTGAGTGCGATGATTGTTGAACGGTTGAGTGCGATGATTGTTGAACGGTTGAGTGCGATGATTGTTGAACGGTTGAGTGCGATGATTGTTGAACGGTTAGGTGCGATGATTGGGGGCTGTGGTTGATTACGTGGTTTGGATGTGTAGATGATCCCTTGAAGGGGTCTAGGAGTGAGGTGATTTTATTGTCCAAGAAGTCTGCTAGTTCGTTCGCTTTGTTGAGAGCTTGATCGTCTGGAATGGTAGGCGCCGGGGGTTTAGTGAAGGTTGAAACATAGGAGAAAAGAGCTCTTGAATCAAAAATGAGGTGGTGGATTTTTTTTGGAGAAGAATTCTTTCTTGGTTTTGTTGATGTCGTTTCTGTATGAGTTGAGGCCCGATTTGTAGATGAGGAGGGTGGTTGAAGATGGGGTTTTTCGCCAATTTTGTTCCTTGCATCTCAATTCATGTTTTCGTTTTTTCAACTCCGGAGTGAACCAAGGTTTCCTGTTGTCTTTGTTTGGATTGATATATTTAGTCATCATGGGGCACATTTGATCTGCAACCTTTTTAGTGATGTTGGTCCATGATGAAGTTGCTGAGTTGGCGTCGGAGAGGTCGAGGTGCACTAGTTCCTTGGCCAGGTGTTCGCTGAGTTGGTCTCAAATAATCCCAAACACTGTGCCCAGTGTTTGGGATTATTTACAGGTCCTGGGTTTGATGGCATTTACACTACACTAGATCTAGTTCCTTGGTTTTTGCGCATAAGCGCCCCCTTCAAAGGGCGTTCCTATCCCAATGAAATCCATTATCGGAGAAATTTCAAATTCTGTTAGCCCTCTGGGGGGGGGGGGGGGGGGAGGCCAGGTTCAATCTTTTGTGATGGCTTTCTTGGGCCGATCTGAAGCAAAGAGTGGAGCTGGAAGTCCTGTCCTGGAGTGGGTGGTGGTAACCACTGATGCCAGCCTTGAAGGGTTGGGAATTGTTTGTCAGGGACAGATGGCTCAAGGCTGATGGTCAATCAAGAAAGCATCATGGTCTATCAATCAATTAGAGACTAGGGCGGTTCGGTTAGTGTTACTGTCTTTTTGGCCACGGTTGCATGGATGAGTGGTGCATGTCGTATCGGACAGTGCAACAACAGTGTCTTACATCAACTATCAAGAAAGAACCTAAAGTCAGAATGTTGCGCAGGAGCTGATTTGCTGGGTGGAGCAACACCTGGCGGCATCTCACATAGCCAAGGTGGACAACATTTAGGTGGACTTTCTCAGTCTGCAGGGGCTAGAATCCGGAGAGCGGGAGCTGGCAGAGGAGGCGATATGCCTCTTTCAGATCAGGGTATGCTTCACATGGATTTGATGGCGTCGAGACAGAATGCCAAGGCACCCTGCTTTTTCAGTTGCAGGAGGGATCACGGAGTGGAAAGAATTAATGTGCTGGTTTTACCATCTAGCCCACAGGGATCCTTCTGTATGTATTTCCCCCATGTCCCCTGGTGGGACGAGTGACACGAATAGAGAGACACCCTGGTGAGGTGATTCTTGTGGCTCCAGAATGGCCAAGTCGACCATTGTTCGCAGATCTAGTAAATCCTGGCGGTGGACAGGCCATTGAGGTTCGGGCATCTGCAAAGGTTGTTCCGTCAGGGTCCAATATTTTTGGATCAGGCGGATTGCTTTTGTCTTGCAATCTAGCTTTTGAGAGGCATTGCTTGAAATGGAAGAGTTATTCCGAAGAAATCATTACCAAATTGCTGCAAGCTAGACGACTGTCTACATTCTTGGCGTACATTAGGGTGTTGAGAGTATTTGAAACATGGTGTTTTGAACAGCGCATACAACTAACTCAAGCATTGGTTTTGCATATGCTGACATTTTTGCAAAGAGGTCTGGGAAATGGACTGGCTTTTAATTCCCTTCGATTACAGATGGCAGCCTTAAGCTGTCTTTGGAGTAAAGTATAGTGAGTGTCCCTGGCTTCTCATCCAGACGTGGTTCAGTTTCTTCGTGGTGTGAAGCTTTTGCGTCTTCCAGTGAAGAAGATATGTCCCTTGAAAAACCTTAATCTGGTCTTGCAGGTACTTTGTGGAGCTCCGTTTGAGCCACTGAAGAGGGCATCTCTAAAGGATCTAACCCTGAAGGTCATCTCTTTGGCTATGTGTTCAGCCAGAAGGATTTCAGAACTTTAGACATTATCGTGTAAAGACCCTTTTCTGCAGATTTCAGAGGAGGTTGTGTCATTGCATATGGTGCCTTCTTTCCTGACAAAGGTGGTGTCTTCCTTTCATCTCAGACAGTGGAGCTCCCTGTGTTTCCAAACTTGGATGCGTCTACACCACATGAGAAGGAACTTCATTTATTGAATGTGCATTGAGCCTTGTTGACGTATCTCAAGATTACCAACAATTTTCGGAAATCGGATCACCTCTTCATACTTTGCATGGCCCAAAGAAGGGGAATAAAGCTTCCAAAACAACTATTGCACGATGGCTGAAAGAGGAAATTGGCTTGGCATATATTCGTAGGGATCAGCTAGTGCCAAAAGGGCTGAAGGCCCACTTAGCTTGGACGCAGGCTACCTCCTGGGCCGAGTGTCAGTTTTTCCACAGGAGAACTGTCAGGCAGCTACTTGGACGTCGCTCGCTTTCACCAGACATTACTATCTGGATGGCCTGGCTCTGGAGTCAGCTGGTTTGGGGAAGAATGTACTGTGAGCGGGGCTGTTAAGTTCCCGCCCAGTTTAGGGTAGCTTGGTATATACCAGGCATCTAGACTGATCTAGGGTATAAACATGAAAGGAAAATTGGTTCTTACCTGCTGATTTTCGTTCCTCGAATACCACAGATCAGTCTAGAGCCCACCCATTCTGGAAGCCCACTTTCATATTCAGTTTGTATATAGCAGCTATATGCAGTTTGTACATAGTGCAGAGAGTTTGTTACTCGTTGGAAAGTCTATCATTCATATTTGACGGAAGAGCTTCATTTTCGAGGACTCCACCTTCCTCCATGCTCATTTCAAGAGGAGGGTTAAAATTTGTATTGCAGTTGTTCTCATCTTGGCTTGGGTACAGGTCATACTGAGGGACTGCAGGTGGTATGCTAGATTAAGTAGCAATGTCAGTAAAGCTTTTCTTCTGTCTCCATCTGCTGGCAGGAAGGCAAAGCCCAGGTGTCTGGACTGATCTGGGGTATGTCAGGAAGTATTTCTTCACGGAGAGGGTGGTGGATGCCTGAAACACCCTTCCGGAGGAAGTGGTGAAGACCAAAACTGTGAAGGATTTCAAAGGGGCGTGGGATAAACACTGGATCCATAAAGCCTGGAGGATGGGAATGAAGAGAAGAGGTATGGGGGTGGCTTGCGGGAATGACGGCTACTACCTGGTGATTAATACCCTTATTCAATAAACGTTCACACGGTTAATGTGACTCCAACATTGCTCTATGCTTCAACGGCAAGAGGAAAAGAGGATTTGCATTCGGGCAGCAACCAACAAGGTAGCACAGTCTGGGTAAACAAATAAGCATGGGAGTAGCTTGCTTGTTGCGGTTATTACCCTGAACCAATTAAGCCTGTTACTTCACTTGGAAAGCATATCCAGCGCAGCTCACTGCTTCAGCGGCAGGGGGGAATGAAGAAATAGGATTTACATCCAGACAACATCTAACAAGGCATTGATCTGAGCAGTATGCGTATACAAACATCGGGGTAACTTGCTCGATACCACGGTTACTACCCTCAAACATCACTTTGCATTTCCAACACTGCTCTCTGCATCAATGGCAGGGGTGGAAGGAAATTAGAATCAAAAAAGTTACCAATAAGGGCCCTGAACTCAGTGGTCGGAGTAACAGATAAGTATGAGAAAATAAGTGTGAAAGCTTGCTGAGCAGACTGGATGGGCCTATTGGTCTTCTTCTGCCGTCATTTCTATGTTTCTATGTATGAACAGGAATGAAAATTAGCAGGTAAGAACCAATTTTCTTTTAAGCAAGTGTGTTTCTTTGTCATCCTCTACTCATTTCTTTCCTTCACTTCATCAGTCTTCTAATGCCACTTTTAAACTTCCTTTTTATGTGTTTAAAAACAAGTCTCTTTCCTCCTCTCTATTTTACTGTATTGGCTGGTTATTTCTTTCATTTACATCTTTGTTCTCTAGACTATTTTCCCAGCTTCTCTTAGCTTTGTTTTTCTAAGTTTATTTTATGTTATCTTTATTTGTGACTTTTGTTCATCTAGCTCCAAGAATGGAAACGATCAAAACGACCAGAGAGAACGAAAGACGTTTAGGTCTTTCCAAAGACAACCACCACAGTACTCTGCTCTGGATGCTTTTGGATGGGTAAGCAACAGCAAACAGCTTTGGCCCCCTTGGGGATAGGTTAATGACTGCAGTGCACTACATTGTTAGAAATGGTCTCTTTAAGTAGTAGCAGAATAGCACACAATGATTTTGTGATAGCTGAGAATATTTATTAGCCAGAGAGGACTGAAAACTTATTTCCTGGTAAATTTCATGCTTCAATAACATAATTGTGGTAATATTTCATTTGAACACTGGAGGCTTAATTTTGTATTAAGGAAGACAAAACTCCATATTGTATAATTTATAGATAGGCATGCAGTATTTATTTTATTTGTATTTCTTGATCTCTTACTGCCTAAGCTCTAAGCAATTTACAATTTTCAGACATACACAACCGAACAAATAAAAACCGACAAAAAGGTTATAAAACCAAAAACAAAATTTTTTCATGAGACAAAAAATAATAAAATTAATAAAAAGATAAAAATTTGTAAATCATTAAAAACAGATTAAAAGATTTTGTCCGAAATAAATCAGAAAGCCTTAACTTTCACTGATCAGTTAGGTTAATGTTCTCATGGTTAAAGACCATGTGATCAGTAAAAAGCCAATTTGAATAAAAATGTATTATGGTCACTTTTTCTGTTTTGGCTCTCCTCATTCTGTAGTAGAGAGAGAAAAAGGATATATTTCTTTTTACATTAACTAGATTTTTCTTTTCCTATTTTCATAGATATATTTGCATTGGGATATTACTTGGTTCCAAACTGTTTTGAAAACCACTGCATGTGGAGCGTAGGTGTTGGCATTCGGTATTGTCTTGATTTCATGTGCAGCTTTTGTTCTGTAGATGGAGTCCTGATGGATTCTAACGTTGCGCTTATTTTAGGAATTTCCCTAAATCAGTGTTTCTCAATCACTGCCTCATCTGAAGGGCCTGGTTTTCAGGATATCAAAAATGATTATGCATAAGATTGATTAGCAGTATTATCCCCAATGCAAATCTATCTCATGCATATTCATTATGAGTGCCTTGAAAACCAGATGTGTTAGAAGTAAAGTTTTGAGACCAGGTTGGGAAACAAGGCGGTGGTCTGCATGTGTAATGTAGAAACAGATGAGGTGTATTTTACTGGTATGTTATGATGGACATTTTTCTGCAGGGTGCCGCAGCGGTAGTCTTTCTGCAGCTGGCCAGACAAGGCCTGTTTCTGGGCTCTTTGCAGGCTCCTCATAGAGAGAGAAGTCTTTCCTGGCATCGTTGCCTAAACAAGCTTCTAGATTGTCTCCTGCAACATCAAGGTACAGCAATCTGGACTCGGGGAGCTTCTGATAAATATTGGAACCTTTTTCTGTCTCTTGCAGTAGGTGTTCCCATCTGAATTAGAGTTCCCTCTTTTTCATACTAAAGGGTTATAGTAAGTATCTTTCAGCACCCCAAGACAAAAACTTAGATTGTACTTGACTCAGTATCTTGAATGGGATGCCATATTTAACACTTTCTAATCCCAAGCTCTCAGAACCTGTTGCATTTGGATAGATGGGCTACCTAGAAATGTCAGTGCTACTGTTCTGGTAGAGAGTGCTTGTACTGCAAGAGTCCATTAACCAATCATGTTGGAATTACTAAGTGAAGCCTTTGTAGCTTATATGGGAGCCTTTTTTGTTTTAGCACATTTGATTCAGCAATGATGCACAACATATGATGATGCTTGTACATGCATTGCACTGTTGTGTCTACAGACCTCTTTGGTAGCTATTTGTTTCATGATTGGTTTTCTGAATCAAATAATGTGCATCTCTGAGCTTATTTTCAAGGTTTAAATGTTAGTTCTTTGTGTTTCAGCACTACGCAGCCAGATCGTGCCTAAGCAAAGTAAAGCATCATGTATGAACGAATATGCAGTGCAAGAATTAGTCTCGAACAGCTTCTCCAGCTCACAGACTGGAAATTCATCTCCTGAGAGCTCCTCCTCCTCCTCTTTAGGGGAGAATGTGACCTACAATAGTCCTGTGGAAGGTATGGTTCTTGCTCTTCACACCCCGATAGCTAAAGTGTGGGATCTGTTCCCCTCTCCGCTACAAAGTTAAAACCAATTCTTGTTTGCAGAAAACCACAGCAGCCAAATACATGCTAAATGTATCATCAGTCCACCAGTTGTACATTGGAGGCCTTTCTCAGATGAGACACCATTTTTCTTGTAGAGGATCATGTGATTTCAGTATAGTTTCAGTCATATTAGATCTTATCAACCCACCAGATAGAAGAGA
Source organism: Rhinatrema bivittatum (assembly GCF_901001135.1). Lineage (NCBI taxonomy): Eukaryota > Metazoa > Chordata > Amphibia > Gymnophiona > Rhinatrematidae > Rhinatrema > Rhinatrema bivittatum. The sequence continues at coordinate 33,721,981 of NC_042632.1, forward strand.
AAAATGAGAAAGATTATGGAGCAGGCATGGCAGCCTCTAACAAATCATTGCACTAGGTGAGAGGGAAGATGGATGGGGCAAACAAGGGGAGTAACCATTTGTATGATCTCTAAATGATCCAGGCATGATCGCCGAAACATAGCTGAAGCAAGATTAGCTTAATTTATGCTGTTAAGTTCATGGTCTGCTTGGTATGTATTAGGTTAGACCAGTTAGGAGTTGTCATATAATTCAAAGTTTCTATCTTTGATATTTTTATTCTGCCTTTTGTGGCTGGCTAGCCACTTCGAGGCAAATTACCTAATAAAGTGTTTTCTTTGATATCAAGAATGGATTTTATTAATGTCTGTACCTGACCTTTTGCAGTAATTCTTAAATGCTAAGGAGAAACAAACTGAGCCTTCTTTCTCCCCCCCTTCCCCACCCCATCCATCGGTCTGCAGTTGGCATAGTGTCAGTAAGCTGTAGGCTGTGACAGTGCAGACGTACAGTGGGAGCTGTGCTCCCAGTTCCCTTAACTCCTTCTCCTCTCCTGGTGGCTTTCTGTTTAGAAAAGGAAGCACATGCCAGAGGTAAGAAACAGCTGTAGGAACCAGTTGCATTGCTTTCATGTGTTCCTATGCTGTTGATCTACTGATGCTAAGCCTGCTGCAGTGCATGAAGGGTAAAGACGTTTCTCGGCTGAGTCAGCTTTATGCCCAAAATGGTTTACATCATAAAATGAATAAAATACATCTGTGCACGTGGGCAAGATGACCAGCTGCCGAGGCTGCTTCTCCTTGCATGAGGGCCAAAGTTGGGTGAAGAATAGCCAGTACCTAATGCCCTCCTTTTGAACTCTGGCACCAACATCAAGCTCTTAGGCACCTAGCTTGCTTCATGGTACTGAATGAGGTTGCATTCTATAGAATAGGAAGTTGACAAGTGAAACAGTAGGACCTGACGCAATGAGCTGCTACAGAAATCTGAGGAAGGAATAAGGTTGATCAGTGCTTACCTTACGACTGGTGTTTCCCCTCTGCTGTTTCTCATATCTTCCACCACCCCATGACAACATGTCACTAATAGAATTTCATATCATATTGCAGACGAATTTTCCTTCGTGAGCAGCAGACTCACCGGATGTGGCTTAGAGCAAGAGGAGATACCCCCACAGGTAATTTCCAGCAGTCAGCACAGATGTCTTGCTTCCCTGTTTAATTTCCAATTAGGGCCTACCAAAAGGACGTTGACCAGATGACCGATGAGTGCCTGGCCTTCTTGCCCTTACTTTAAGTGACCCGCAAGCCAGTTTCCAAGTTCTAAAACATTGTGGCACTATTTTCACCTAAAGGAAAAAGAGACCAGATCTGACTTTGTTCTGGTGCTGGGGCTCAGTAATACAGGAGGGGATTGCATTGCTGCTTCTGTGCCTGGTGTTTTTAAGTGTCCTCATGCAGTGTCAGTTTGCTCTGTTCCTTCATTGCATGTATTCTGTAATTCCTTTCTTTATGGGTCAAAGATATTTTTAGATTTTGGGGGACCAAAAAGTGTGGCCATGCCTCTTGTGCCATCTGTTCAGTTACTCTGGCTGTTTTTCCTACTTGGGAAGCCCAGAGTACTGGTACTAGCTTGGGTTTGTAGTTTGGCTCCATACTGATCAAAAGGGCAAGGCAGGGGAGATCATTCATAAACTCCACTCTTCTTTTGCCTCAGCACTGAGAACCATTAAACGCAGAAATACCACCCACAACAAAAAATAAATGTAGGAAATGGTAACAGAAGAAAATCTCTAATGTCTCTCTTTCTGAGATTAATTTTCTCACCTTTGCATTAGTTTTGCTCTATTTGACTTGTGTTTTGTGTCCCCTGACAGGAAGAGCCCAGCCTAGGAGAGTCTCTGGAAGATGCAGCCTCCAGGCTGCAGGAAGTATCCCAAACCAGCGTCTCCGTAATTCTTAATATTCTCGGTAACTTGGATCCAGACTGCTCTCCTGTGCCAAACTGTTTTGTCTCTTCTAAAATGAGTTGATTTCCTCCTTCTCCCCTCCACGACACAGAAAGCTCCCCTAAAATTGTTAAACTCCAATATAAATTCTCCAGTGGGAAACGCTTTAAACCCTGCTTCTCTGGCGCGCTGCCTACACGTTTGCGAGTCATTTGGCACAGAATAGCATAATGGAGTAGTAAAGAAAAAGGGAGCCAAAGAAAACAAAGGAGAAAGTGATGGCCAAAATATCTGAAAACTATTAAGATAAACTGAAACAAACCTTAAAATATCAGTAAACCCTTAGGACTCTTCTGTTTCCTCAAATGCTTAAAACACTATATGATGTAGTCGTAGGTCCTTAATCTTTGTTTCTATAGATACTAGCTGAAATCTGCAACATGTTTGCAGGTGAATTAATTTCTTTATTCTGTACATATAGGATTTCTAGTTATTCTTTCACCTACGACTATAACAGAATCCCAGCTTCAGAGGAGCATCTAAATTGGGGGGGATCAGTACTGGGGCTTCCTTTGGCTCCAGTCCAGCTTCCCCTCCCTATCCCAGTCCCCTCCCTCCGTGCTGCCCTGATGCCAAATTCCCTGTCACCCACATCACACACTTATTTATTTTTTAAAGAAAATTACATTCAGGTTCTGTACAATAAGTTTTTACCTAAGGCAATGGAGGGTGAAGTGATTTATTCAAAGTCACAAGGAGCAGCAGTGGGGTTTGAACCTTGATGCATCCTGGCTCTGCTGATGCTAATGCTGCCACAACCAGTGCGGCCCATCTCCACAATTACACGACCTGCCTTGGTTTCATTCGTTCTCCCCACCGTACTTTAGTAGTGATATTCTTGCTTTCAGTGGATTCAGATAAATGGGAGGCTGCAATAACAGGAGAGGCCACAAGGTGGCAGTGTGTCTGTCCTAGGATAGTACATTTCAAAAATCCACACTTCTATGCACACACTACTTGAAAAATTAGTTTTTTAAAAAGTACACCTCAATGAAAAAAATCAGTTTCAAAAATTGGGTGAAATAATTTTCTACACTTTTTCCTCTAATAAAAAAATGAGCCTTTCCTAGAATAAAATCTAGGGAAGGTGTTAGATGCTTTTGTGGACCATACCTCAGGTAGAGCTGGGCAAGCAGGGGGTTGGAATCCTTGGTCTGGCTCAGCCCGAATTCTCTAGAGGATTGACATCCAGGGGTCTGGTTCTCTCAGTCCCGCTGAAGTCCTCTCTTCTGGGTCTTCCCTTCGTTGGACACTGACCAGCTGCAGGGAAGTATTTTTTTGTTTTCTTTGGGGTGGTCAGCAGGACTGTCTATTTTAAAAAAAAATAAATAATTAAAATTTCAAGGAGGCATAGCTAGGGGGGACAGCAATCCTGCTGTTTGAACTCACAGGAAGGGAGAGGCCGAGGCACTTCTGTGACCCGGGGAGCCATTTGAGGTGACTGGGATGAAAGTTTTTCGGTGGGTCGGTAATGTGTAGGTCACATGGCTGTGACCATGGGGCACGGGAAATGCTACAGGGCCTGCAGGGAAAAGAAATTGCAGCTCGGTGCAGCAGCACGTTTTTTTGACGTCTGCCTCCAGGTTAGGAGGAAACTCCGGGTTGGTATGGAAGCAGGCGAGCCACCCTGTCAATAAATAAATCTGGAGGTGATAAGCGGGCCATTTCCAGTAGCACAGGAAAAGTGACTATTTTGCCTCCACATGATATCAAGTAACAGGCTTCAAGCAGAATAAGCCACCACTTTAGTTTCATCCAGTCTTGCCTCCTTCAATGTAGAAACCACTAACCGCACTTCTTGAGAACAGTCAGGAATCCTGTCCTGACTGTCATCTGTCAATTGTAAGAAAGGTGGTTGTTAAAAATTGTATTAGGTGTACAGCCTAGTGTTTGTGTGTTAGGACTGGTATTGGTTCTGAATGTCATAAACCCAACATTCAGCAGAGCTTGTAGTAGTAGCTTTTCAGCCTTGTCTTTCCGGTATCTCTGGCATTATGAAGTCTGACTTTCACACCTGCCTAGTGCAGTTTCAGGTGGAATCTTTGGATCTTGCACAATGGGACTTGGGCTGGTCCTTTCCTGACCTAATTTTCCTACCTATGATTATTTGCTGCTTCTAATTCTGGTCTTCAAATTCGGGACAGTGATAGAAGCAACACATTGGACAACTATAGTAGATGTAATGCAGATTGTTGCATTGTATGATGATCATATTTGGTACACCCACAGCAGTTGTGAATGTCAGGTGCATATGGTATGCTTTCTGGATTAGTGCACAGAACTGAAGCATAACAAAATTTGTTATGCTTCAAAATTTGTTATGCTTGGGTGTACCAAATATGATGAGCCCAGTGATATCTGCACAGATTTGTAGCTTAATTATGTTCAGGTCTATCTTACTTGCCATTTTCCTCATGCTCTAAACCAATTTTATAATCCACTGCATTCAATGACTATAGTCCATAACATTCTTTACAGGTATTGAGAACTCCAGGGACGGTGACTACAACACAGCTTTCTTCTGCTTCCAGGCAGCCGCTGATCGGGGCTACAGCAAAGCCCAGTTTAACACTGGTGTGTGTTATGAGCAAGGAAAAGGTGTAGCAAAAGATATGGAGAAGGTATGGAGCTGTTTTGGAGACCTGCAGAGAGATTCCAAACTCATAACACTTCTGAGTCATAAAACAAACCAGTTAGATGGCACATTACTTCCTGTTGGGGGAAGGTCTGATTCACCAGTACAGGATTTCTTGATGGACAATGCCAAGATGACATTCCAGTGTATTTTGTGACATAATCTAGACGGAAACCCTTGTGCTCTTCCTAGCACTGGAGGCGAGAAATCTGTTGAGCAGTGTAAATTCGGTTGTAATTGCATCCTGGGACATCTAGAGCTTCTTTTATTGGTCTGTTCATGTGTGATGAGAAGACCTGTTTCTGTGGCAGACATGGAACTTGATCATATGCAGATGAACAGAGAATCTGCTATTAAACATAAGAGAATTATAGTGGAACATTCTTTTCTGCCCAAATGTTGTACCAAAATTAAAGGGTGATAAGAGAGGAACTTCTCCAGGAAACCCCATACCCCCAACAGATTGTTCACATTCACCTAAACGTTTCTCATCTTCTACCAAGAAAAACATCTCGGGCATGGTTCACTGCTCAGACCCTGCAAAATAAGTCTGTCTGTCACATGAAGGTCTTTACAGTCTGATGCCCATTGCTTTGGACTTTAGCAGAAGTTCATCTTCCTTTGGTTAGGAAGCCTAGTAAAGACTGGAATGGGTAGACTGAGTTGTCCAAGCAGTCCTTAGAAAAACAGATAATGTTGTTCATACGACCAGAATGACAGATTGTGTGTATGCGTGCATATATGTTCTGTTAGTATCCAAAACTTACTCAATGCTTTGGGATAGCTAATGTATGCATTGGAATAGACTTTTTATGTTTGTATGCATTGATGCATTTTGAATGCTGGTTTTTTTTTTTTAGTGCTTTTCAACACATGTAAAAGCATTTAAGGGATGATTCAATCCATCCGTCAGTCTGTCCAGAAGCCCAATAACTTCCCCTAATGTACCCCAGTCAGGTACAAACGTGGGAGGAAGATCCACCATGGTCTCATACGGTACACTATTGAAAATGACCAGAACTTGAGGTTGAGATTATTTTCAGTAGGGTAATGTTGAAAATCACTAGAAAATCCCAGCAAACGTATGGTGTTGTCTTCCTCCCTGGTTATCAAATATATCTGTAATTGATGACTACTGCTCTAATGTTTAGTTAACGGAGCAGTGTTGGTGAAGCTCAGCAGACAGTTTATCTTCTGCAGAGTGTCTCACAGTGTCTTACTTCATGATACACATGGTGCCAAATGTGGCATTGATCAGACCCCCTCCCCCAACACCCCTCACAAGTAGGTGTGTGAGGGGAATGTGTTTTTTTTTCCTCTTTATGACTAGGTTTCCCTTTCTGTTGCCAGGCAGCTTGCTATTACCAGCTTGCAGCTTCCCAGAGACATAGCATGGCATTATACCGCTACGCCAGGTATCTTTTACACCACAAGGCTGGTAGAAATGCAGAAGATACGCAGAAGGCATTGACAATGCTGAGACAAGCCGCAGAAGCTGGGCTAAAAGAGGTGCGTCTCCAGTTGGAAGGTGCTTCTTTCTATTTTATTATTTAATAATTTCATGCGAGCATATCAAATTGGTTTACAGTAGTTAGCAAAAATTCATTTAAAAATATTTGCATTTCCAAAAGAAGAAAGGAAGTAGATGCATAGTTTCTTAATGTTTTAGTAGGCTAAATAATCATAAAACTTAAACAATTAGAGAGGCAGTAAAGTAAAAGTAGAGATAATAAAATCAAAACTATATACATTACCTTGGTATAAAATCAGTAGTTTGAAATCATTATGTTAACAGCTCTTGGAAGCCAAGTTTGAATGCCCTTTTTAAATATTTTGATGTCAGCTTCCAATCGAGTTCCTGTGGAATAGAGTTCCATAGTGGGGTCCAGCAATAGAGAGAGTTCTTTCTCTTAAGTTATTTAGGGAAGGAATTGACACCATCCCTGTGCCGGTTGATCTAGTAATTCTTGAAGGGGGTGTGGAAATGAAGTGATGAAGTTAGCCATTCAGTTTTTTCATCGTAGAGGTGCTGGGCCCTGTGTTTGCCTGGCAGCCAGTGAAGTACTCTCTAGCAGTTTGGGCTATGTTTCTGCTGCAGTGATCAGATGTCTTTGTCTTTGATGCAGGCACAGGCTTACCTGGGTGTGCTTTATACCAAAGCCCCTCACTTTGATCCACAGAAAGCAGTCAAGTACCTGTGGCTGGCAGCTGAAAACGGGGTAAGAAATAATTGCTGAGATGTGCAGCGGAAGCCCCCAGACTCACTCAGTCTTGCAGATGGCTGGCGAGGAAACTCAAAGCTAGGATGCAGATTGGAATTATTCTGCATTGATGACAGGAATATGGGGAAATTATCGATCCAGGTTCGCCTCAGAATTCCTCAGCCATGATGGCATCTGAGGCAAGGAACATGACTTTGATTTTCATTGTGAATCTGGTAGCTGATTATAGCACTGATCTGCAAACCTGGACTCCCAGGTTTTATTTTCCCCATCCTTAAGTTATTAGGCAGCCAACTTATAGGTATTTAATTTAGAAAATATATATCTGCTTTTTTAGAAAATTCAAAAACATCAAAACCCCTAATAAAATAAACTGTATCCCCCAACCCAGAATCTGCTGCCTCAAACAGATAGGTAAAGCACAAAGTCCTCTATTTCATCTGCACTGTTGTAAAAAGGCTCCCCTTTGTCCTTTCTTCAGATACCTGGAAACACCGTCTTTGCTTCTCAATCTGTATTCTTACTACATTAGCCTGCGCTCTTTAGGTTCAGAAACATTTTGTGAATCTTTCCTACTTTGTTTATTAAACACTTGCAAACCGCCCATCAACATTTCTAGGCTTTCAATCTCAGAGTAACAAACGCTGTGGGTATCTAGCAGCTGGAAACTTATAGTAACATAGAAATGATGGCAGAAAAGGACCAAACGGTCCATCCAGTCTGCCCAGCAAGCTTATGGTAGCATCTGCCGTGCCATACATGTCTCCCTTGTAATGGTATCACCAGGGGGTGGCAACTGCTGTGCCGTCAAGTTACCCCTATACTTAGTTTCCCAAACCATTAAAGTCAGGGCCCTTGATGGTTGCTGTCCAATTCCCCATTATCTCTTGCCGTTGAAGCAGACAGCAGTGTTGGAGTTACATCACAAGTATAAGGCTTATTGGTGAAGGGTAGTAACAGTTGTATCCGCAAGTTACCCCCATGCTTATTTGTATTCCCAGACAGTAAAATTCAATGTCTGAATCTAATTCCCCTTTTCCTCTCTTCCCCCTGCTGTTAAAGCAGAGAGCAATAATGAGTTGCATCAACTTGGCCAGGTTCTGGAACAACACAGCGCTTATTTCTCACAATTCAAAAAATGTTGCTATCATTGTCCTTCAGTATCTTGGTAAAGTTCTGGAACAAGCAGACCATTTAATGCTGCAGCGATTGTGTCTCTGTAGCTTGGTAAAGTTAGTTCATGCCACAGTTCATCTCTCGCTCTCTCCTTCTGACCTCTGAGCCAACACCTGAAAATGCTTTTAACTATTAGTGTGTTAGGAGTTTCCCTTCAGAGATGCTGGCTGCTTGGTAATCACCTGAAAGAATGCTGGGAGTTGTAGTATCCTGTCAGTGGCCATCTTCCATGCCCAAAAGGGCACGTATTGATGCATCTAATGTGCAGTATTTTGAGTTTGTAAATTCAAAATAATATAAATGAGGTGAAGAATCAAGAAAATCTGCTCATTATTTACATTTGCAATGTTAATTTTCCAATGCTAAAATGCACAAAATGGCCTTTTTGCAAGAAACTTAACCACACCTTTCAGAGATGTAGTTGGGGGGTTTTTTTGCCTGCGGTTTCACAAGAACTTTTAATGCAAACTTAACATGAACCTGATTTGTATATCGTGCAAACTGTTATCACAAGAAAATTATCGTACATTAATGAACCATTTCTGCGATCTGCCCTCTGAGTTAGTACATTGGCCTCGTAACCTGTTTGTGCTCAGACTTTAGAAAGTAAGAGTTTGCGAATTGTCTGGCATATCTCTGTGTACGTTGATGCTATATAAATAATAACTATACATTGCTTAAGTTTACTAGTCACATCCAAAGCTGAGTAGTAAGTTACAGCTGTTGTGTACTGGTGCTGAAAGCTTTCAAAATTTCAAAGTGCAATCTCTGTGTATTGATTGGGGGGAATAGGGAGGTAGGAAAGTGATCCATGCTTCGTAGTCACTGATATCCACAGTAAACAACAGCTAAACTCAAAAACAGCTAGGGTCATTCTCCCCAGTTATGTTTTTCAAAAAGATCCCAGCTTCCTTACTGAAGTGATTCATAGCTCGGCATCATGTTCCCCTATTGTAATTTAAATGTGTCCAGGTTTTACTCATGTCGTTTGTTCAGGATTCTCAAAGTAGATACCATCTAGGAGTATGTTATGAGAGTGGTTTTGGTGTTCAGTGGAACCACGAAGAGGCAATAAAACATTATGAGACAGCAGCAGCAACAGGAAATAAACCAGCTCGAGAAATGCTGAAAGCCATCCACCAAAAACAACTGCAAGGTACTCTCACTGTTCTTTTCATAGAAAACTTCCAATTCTGAATTCAGATCAGGAAAGGGTCTCTGGACACTTGAGGAGACTTGGAGCCTGCTGGAGTCTAATGCTGGCTTGTGTCATGCACCGCTAGAATCCAGCCGGATTCAAAAAGGGCGCTAAAGCGAGAAGCTGGTGCCGCTGGGATCCAGCCAGACAGAGAGGGCACAGCTGGCGGGAAGCTCATGCCGCTGGGATCCAGCCAGACAGACAGGGCGCTGCTGGAGGGAAGCTCGCGCCACTAGGTTCCAGCCACACATGAGCTTCCCGCTGCTGGCGGGAAGCTCATGTTTTTGGTGTCCTGGCTACTGCTGGCAGACTGCGCTGTAATTTACACTACTGGATACTTGAGCTGGGTGTACATTGGGCTGGACTCTCACAATTAGGGATTGTGATATCTGTCAGGGTCAGCAAATTAGTACTGGAGCAGCTACTGGCTCAATGCATCAGTTTGGCTGGAAATATGGAACTGCGGGGTCAATGTATTTAATCTTTAAAATCAACAAAAATTTCTAAGCATTTTTTCAAGGATTTTCATTTGAGAGTTTTTTGAAATAAAGTTTGGACTTTGTGGTTGGTAAATGATTCTGTTCGGTGCTGAATGTGATAGCATAGGCAGCACGTTTATGGGATGCCAGGCATTTTTTCTGATTTATTTTTGGACACTCACTTTTTGAACGTGCTTCTATTTAATTCTTCTTGTTTTATGTAGTAAAAAATGACAGTTTGGATGTTTTGGTTTTCTCCCTCAACAGACCTGGTATGTAGTCATGCCCCTCAGCTGACTCTGAGAACAGCATCATCCAGCCCGAGTCTCTCTACTCTGGACAGAATCAAAGTACTGGGCCAGCCATTGCGTGGGCAGCCGCCATCTCTCGCTGCGGGCGGTGCGGCGTTCTATCTGCCACACTCCTGGAGCACAGGAAGCCTCGTCGGTGGGGGAGACAGTCCAGCTGCAGCATACATGGACAGCCTGGAGCCTCGAGCAGCCCTCAGTGTGCTTCCACTCTCTTCTCTCAGGGCAATCGGTGTTGGATGACCAGAGGGATAGCAAAGAGCACATAAAATGAGCACTTACAACAGGTACCCTCCGGGCAGCAGCTCCTCCTGCCCAGAATGTAGCAGTAGAACTGCAAAGTGCTGTATACAAGTGCTTTATCTGCTGTTCTCTGCCTGGGGGGGGTTCCTCTGAAAATATTTCTAATCTGAACAGGCATATTTATGATTTCTAGGCACATTGGGGGTAATTTTCAAAAGGAGTTACATGCGTAAATGTAGCTACTATTGTAGCAATTTTCAAAAACCCACTTACTCAAGTAAAGTGAATTTACTCCAGTAAACCTGGTTTTTACTCGAGTAAATGCTTTTTAAAATCAGGCCCATTATAATTACAGCAGCTGTTTCAGGAATATGGTGGGGCTTGTTTGTGGATGCACATCTCATTAGACTGAGGCAGGTGTACAATTGTAACCCACTAAACTCTGGCTTCTTTAAGTGCAGTGTAAGCTCCCACCATCTGCTTCCCCAGCCAATGTAATCAGACATACAGTGTTCCTAACATCTTAGCAGGATGTCGTATAGTCAGAAGGGAGACTGGCTGAGGAAGCCCTGTCACAGTAACAGTGATGTTAGTGTAGATTGCTTAACATCTGATACATTGCTAATGTAACAGAGATGAGTTGCTGCTTATGTGTATGAGAACAGGCGAGTCTGTTTCTGCCACGATATAAAATCGTAGGAATAAAACTGGAAATGATGCTAAGGGCCTATGGTAGTTTACCTAGCTACAGGTGTTAAGGTTTATCAGTAACCCTGTTTTTTTTTTGGCCTGGCGGTTTCTTCATGCTTTTTTGGGCTTCCAGCTCATTGGGAACAGGCCTTCAGTTTCCACTACATGGGGTAATGTTCCCCGTTTTATAATTCCTCTCCCAGCGCAGTTCAGCCATCTTGGCAGCAGCCCTCCTCCAAGGGCCATAAACCGCAGCTTCGACTCCAGACATGGAGGATCCTAAACTTTGGCCACTAGGTGTCGCTATTGAGCAATGACGGTGAATTCTCCTGGCTCCTGTCAGCATTACCTGCACAGGCAGCAGAAAGCTGACAACCGGGCTGACCAGTAAGATTGCTTTTCTACCTTTCCTTAGAGTAGATGGACTTAGCTATACGCACAATGTTTTTTTGAAAGAGCAGTTTTTGGGTGTTTTGTTTCTTATTGTTTTCTGATGTATTCTGACATTTTGACATCTTGTTTTCATTTTGGTTTGTGAATAAAATCTATTTGCAGTAATCTAAGACTAAGGGGTTTAGTGAATAACGACTCTGTACTGCTCAGCACATGGCAGAAGGAAGGAAGGGGCAGCGAGAAAGCTCCCACGCACCAATTTTACTTCCTAATCCCAAATCGGCTTTTGTAGTGTGACCCTTCAGAACCTGCACTTCCTCAGGGGTCAGAGCTTACCCAGCTATTTGTTATGTGTCAGAAGGGATGGGGCATGGGTGGATACTGTGCTGCAGTGCCTTATGGAAACAGAAGTCAGCCTTCATTTCTTGCATCATCAGTACAAGGAAGCCCACAGCCCAGGGGATCTCTTATTTCCGTTAACATTTGTTTGTAAGCATCAATTAACAGGTACTGATTCATGGGTTTGCCCAGACTTAGCAAATGAGAGATCATGTGTAGTATTTAAAGAAGGAACAGAGAGAAATGCCTCCTCCTTTATTCAGAACCACATTTCCTTTCTGCTTTACAAAAGAACAGGGTAGGGCTTTGCTTGAGGGAAGCAGAACTCATTTGGTGACACACAATTTGCTGTGCTTGTATTTTGCTGGTATTGCATCCCTTTTTTCTTATCGCTAGCTCTTTGTTTCTCATATTTTTACACTTTTTGGAATGGCATAAAGCTTGTATGCCTTTTTCTTATAACCACTCCCTTCTGTTTAAATCTCTTTACTTGTCTTTCCTTTGGAGGTGTTTTGTATGCTCCAGTATCACCATGATGTCTGCATGGCTTTCTGGGGGGTTATTGGAAGCAGTGCCCTGATTTATTACAGATTCAGAATAATGGTTTTCAGAAGCTAGGGGGAACTTTCAAAAATGTAAAAAGTCTTTAGATTGAAAAAGAGGGTGCCAACTGAATAATATAAATTATTTGTGCCATTTGCTGTTTTAAAATCACATAAATGTTGGCTAAACACTCGCTGTCATTTTAGAAAGTCTATAAATTTGTTGCCAAAAGTCTATGTGATAGTCAACAAAGGTTTTTATTTTGCTGCAAAAATGTTTTGATAATAAAGCTATATTTGTTTTTTCTTAGCCATGAGTCTTTTTCTTCATACTTCTGTGTTTGCGTTGTTTTGTAATGAAAGTTGAAGACCACGGCAGAGTCTGACTGTTTTAGAGATGGCTCTGCTCTTCCCAAACTGCTGAATTCAGCGCAGGTGCGGCTCCCAAACTCTCACCAAACTCCCTACACCGAGCTGGGAGGATGTGGTCGGCTGGGAAGAGGGGCTGTCTACTTCCCCTGCTCTGTGGCTGGTTTTAAAAACTGTCGGGTATTGACACGAAAATGCAAACATGAAATAGGAATTTTCATTTTCAAGTGCACTAATAAAAAAAAGAGCAGAATAACAGCACATTGAGAAAAATATCCAGTGCACTGCCTGTAGGTGTCTCATTGAGGTGAGTTCTGTTTAAATCGCTCTATCCTGTCAACCATAAAAATGCTTTATTTTATGGTTTGCTGTCTGGTGCAGTTTAAATAGGTAGTGCACAGGATTTTGTTGATATTCCACTCCTGTTTTATTAGCATATGTCTTATGTGGATAGTGGGGCTTAGCCTCTCACGTATACTTTTTAACTTTTAAAGTGGGCCAGTTCTGTGGAGCTGAAGGTTTTCCTGTGTCTTCAGCAATCACACTGTATCCCTTCAACGACCCGGAGTTATTCTGTTAATTGTGTGACATATTTTTGTGTCAGGGGGGGGAAAAATATCTTCCCTTGAAGGTCTGTTTCCAGGTAGCTGTGTCTGTATTCTGTGGTGTTTTGTTCCTCTAAACAGGATTCATAATACGAGGAGCAAAGCAATAGATCACTTTCCCTTGAACACTAGAAAAAGATGGTGTGGGAGCAGTTATCCCCAGTCGCTTGGCTGGTACCTGCTTTTGATCTTTCTCTTCCATAACCTCTTCATGATTTCTCAGCACCCATGACTGACCAAACCCACAAGGCAAAATGTGGCTTCAGGTTTCTCTCACTATCAGGCCGATAAAGTACAGTGCGCTCCGACGGAGCGCACTGTTAGCCGGCATTTGGACGCGCGTTTTCGACGTGCTAGCTTTACCCCTTATTCAGTGAGGGGTAATAGTGTGTCCAAAATGGCGTCCAACCCCCCTGAACCTAATAGCGCCCTCAACATGCAAATGCATGTTGATGGCCCTGTTAGGTATTCCCGCACGATTCAGTAAGTAAAATGTGCAGCCAAGCCGCACATTTTACTTTCAGAAATTAGCGCCTACCCAAAGGTAGGCGTTAATTTCTGCCGGCACCGGGAAAGTGCACAGAAAAGCAGTAAAAACTGCTTTTCTGTGCACCTTCTGACTTAATATCATGGCGATATTAAGTCGGAAGTCCCGAAAAAAAAAGTTAAAAAAAAAAAAAATTTGAAATAGGCCCGCGGCTCGTGGGTTGAAAACCGGACGATCAATTTTGCCGGCGTCTGGTTTCCGAACCCGTGGCTGCCAGCAGGCTTGAGAACAGACGCCGGCAAAATTGAGCATCGACTGTCAAACCCGCTGACAGCTGCCGCTCCTGTCTGAAAAGAGGCGCTAGGGACGCGCTAATGTCCCTAGCGCCTCTTTTTACCGCCAGGCCTAATTTAAATAAATTTATTTACTGTATCACGCGCACAGGAGAGTGCGTGCGCCGGGAGAGCGGGCGAATGCCCGCTCTCCCGGCGCACGCACAGGCCACTCAACTTTTACTGTTATTGGCCTGTGTGTGCTTCCTACCAACTGTGCCCTGTCTGTGCCAGCAGGCCCTCAAGGAGTGTGAGCTTCTTATGGCAGTGACTTCTCTTGGTCCCAGACTGGCGTCGGCATTACAGTGCCTTGCGTTTCCTTCCATCTGGGTTCATTTAGTTCATGATTTAAAGCTGGTTGAGACTAGCCAGGGAAGAGCAGCTAAAGATATTTGGACACATGCGGCTGCAGTAGCAGTTGAACATGCAGTGTGACATGTTTAGTACAGATGTGAGTTCCTTTTCTTTTCTTCAGACTTCACCTTTTCCCTTCCCTCACCCACTCCCGGGAAGCCCTTGATATTTTTGTTAGAAGAAAAGTCTATCCTGTCACAGAAACACAGAAGATGCCAGCAGAAGAGTCTGCCTACTGTGCTGCCACAGGTTTTATTCCATCTGTGGTTTGGTCCCTCTCCATGCTAGACTCCTCTCACCTCCACTGGAAGTCTGTTCCAGATGTCCACCAGCGTCTCAGCGAAAGTATTTTTCTTTTTTTGCATTCATTTATTTTGAACCTTTTCCCCTTCAGCTTCAGGTGGGGATCCCTTGTCCATCAGTTTCTTTTCCTAAAGATAATGCTGCCTTCTGGTACATGTTAGATATTTGAATGTTTGTAGTATTCCTCTTCCTAGAAGAGAGTGTATCCTTAGCTTGTTAAGTCTCTCTGTAGGTAAGTTTTCATTTGGTAGTTTCAGCTGCTGATTCTCCATTCTGCAGAAGCCATTCCCACACTGAAGACTTAGTATGAGGTGGAGAGGTTGGACCTGGTTCTGAAGGATCACAGCCGTGAGCAATACCTGAACAACTTGCAGATTCTGGCCCCGGGCAGTATAACCTTGGTCAATAACACAGTCTAGATGCTATAGAGTTCCAGCAGTACAGAAGAAGAACCAGTTGCCTGGGGCTTCTAAAGATTGAGTGCATGTAGCCAAAAATAACCAGCTGTGTCTAACAGACTAGTAAAGGAGAATAAAGGTAAGACAAAGAATTGTCCTGTACTCGCTATGCTATGCAGAGAACTGAAGACCTAAAAGCTTTCCACCAGCTAAGTCGATCAGCCTGCCTCTCATACAGGGGTTTTCATCCCTGTCCTTGGCGCACACCTAGCCAATCATGTTTTCTGGATGTCCATAATGACTATGTATGAGACAGATTTGAATGTACTGCCTCTGTTGTAGCTCATGTATATTCATTGTGGATATCCAGAAAACCAGACTTGCTAGTAGATTATTCCATAGACTAGGACTTCCCAAACCTGTCCTGGGGATCCCACAGCCAGTCGGATTTCCAGGATATCCACAATGAATATGCATGAGGTAAGCTGACATACTGAGTCTCCATGATATGCAAATTTATCTCATGCATATTCATTGTGGATATCCTGAAATCCCAACTGGCTGTGGGAAGCTCTGCCATAGACCCATGAACTCAGCATCTGCGTTTTCTTACCCTATACATTACTTTTCTCAGTACCCATTGGTTTTTAGCTAGAGTAGATGCCCTTTTTTTCATGCATCATTTTGTGTTTATTCTTTCCATGGCGTGGTCAGGTCGACCCCCAGGAAACTGTTCTCAGCTCTGCATCTAACATGTGCAACCATGTCCTGTCCCCTTGTAAAGCATAGTCCCAACACCCAGGTCCTTATCCCTGTGCACCCAACTATCACTTCCCTAAACTCAGACCCTTTCACTGGTACACTCAGGTTTGGCAAATAATTGTGTCTGTAAGATGAAATGCAAACGTTTTTGTTCAGTGTGCATTTTGACAATTCGAAGAGTTTGTGTTACAATGTATTGAATTTGAGCTGATGCCTGAAACTGGAATTCTCACCTGCTTCTTCATCCAGGTATGTAAACTTCTCTGCCTTCCTTTCTTGCCACCAGGAGGGGACTGTAGGCTCCCAAATGTGTCCCCAGTGTAGCTTACAGTGCTAGAGCTTTGGGAGAGCATTCAGTGCATTTCAGTAAGGATGGAAGGTAGGGAGGGCTAGGTGGGGGCTTGGGATTCCCCTGAAACAGCCCCCCCCACCCTGGGGCATAGACCCCACCTGATGTACTCTACCCCTATGGGCTCAGTGTTCCTAGGAAACGGAGCTCAGGCGAGATCTTCCCTTTTTTTTTTTATATTGTTACCTTGTTGCCTGGTGTTTGCTTCCTATTTTGGGCTCTCTGTCAGATGCTCAGTAATCACATTTTTTTATCTGCACTATTCTTTATGGCTCAGGATTGCAGGAAGCAAAAATGCACAAACGGCCAGACCAGAAACTGCAGGACCCGTCCTTTGGTGTGCACTGTGAGGAAATGCGATCCTGCAACAGCACGAAATGTCCATCAAGTGACCTAAAGGAAATTAGTTAAAAAAAAAAAAAAAAAACAGCAAGGTAAGCCATCATGAGGCTAGTGGATGCCCGACGATGCCAGCTTTGGAGACTGCTAGGATCTCCTCATCTGGAAGCGTTCGTCAGGAAGGTATGATAGTTTCATGAGGCTTTTCTTTAACCAATTTTAGTTTTTGCCAAGCTAACATGGTACTCCCTGTTTTACTGTGCCCTACGGTAAAAATGTAATCTTTCATTCATATTGTTTATTGGAGGCAGGGGGCCTTTGTCGCTGTTTTGACAACTGTGCTATAATCTGGTACTGCTCTGTGGCTGGCAGTTGAATCCTGCTCCCTGGGGATTCACAGTTTTCCACCATAGACAATATAAAGATTAAAAATATAATAACGGGACCTGTTTACCAGGTACGAGGTGATAAATGTATTCATGGCAGCAGGGGTGGTTATTTATTTCTGATGTTTACAGGGAGCAGGATTCCTTAGGGATTGGGTCTCCTTTATTTCTCACCAGACTCATCCAGGGACGGCACTGACCTACGATTCCTTTATCGGGGTAGCCAGCCCCCTTCAGTGTTAGAGCTGACACACTCACTCCCAGGGCTAAGTCCCAGTTCTCGAGTACCGGTCCTTTCAACCCTGAGGTATGAAGCACTTTCCTTCGGAGAGGAAAAACAGGCAGGACACCAGAGAAAAGTCCATTCAAAAAATAAAGTTCAAGATTACTCACAAAACAAACCAAAAAAAAAAAATCTAGTTGATGTTCTCTGAGCCAGAATCCCTGTGGGACAATTTCAATACCCAGGCTCCTGGGCCACTGAAAGTAGGCTCCTGGCACAAAGACCAGGTCCTGGTATCAGAAGGTCCAAACTCCTTGGACCTTGGCTGACAAAATCCAAAACCTTCCAAAAACACTGGGAAAAAAAAACTGCTCCTTCTCTCAAACCGAAGGAAAAGCCTCTGCTCTCCCTTCAACGGGGCCGAGGGCAGACACAGCACCCTGACTCGTTCCCTTCTGAAGCTGGGATCAGGTCCAAAAAAAACCCCCGAAACCTTCTCTTCACCAAAATGAGTCTCTCCAGGCCAGATGGGCCTGGCCAGGGACCTCCATCAAAAACCAACTTCAATCCCGCTCCAACACCTTCTCCCTTTTGCACCTTTCTCAGCCTCAGTTTATGAGCTGATCCAGCCCCAGCCGTGGGAGAAGGAAGCTTTTAGGGGCGATCTAAAAAAAAACTGCAGAAAGGGAAACCGTATTAGTAAGGGGGCAGCGTATCCCTCTTCTGTAGAAGAAGGTGACAAGGAATATCTGCATCCGGGGCACCTTTTAAAGCATAAGTTCATCAGTACCCTACTTGGTGGCAGGCAATGTCCACCCCCAGTCCTCCTACCCTACAAGAGCGAGGGTCCTAACGGGGACTGCGGCTTGCACCTCTTGAGTTGGTAACAAGAGTGCTAGAGCAGGACACATTTTAGAGGTCTGCAGTTTCTATTTCCTGCTGGTAGGTGCATTAGTGCTTTCCTGGTGATGTCGGACATTGGGTGCAGCCCAAAACGCTGAGCGAATTCCCCTCCCCTACTAATCTCAGACCGAACAAGACCTAAAAGTTCCCAGGGATGGGCAGTGCTTGACCGTCCCCTTTCAGGATCCCTCACGTCCCACTTCTTACATCCTGCTGGGGCTCCCCAAGTCCCCTCTCTGATGGGGTTCCTCATGCAGAGCCCCCAGACCATTTTCTTCTTGTTCTACCTTCCGCGGGGGGGGGGTGTAGCATTGTACAGCTGCAAGGAGACTTTTTGCAGAAATGACTGTAGGATTGAAGAGCCACTTTAAGCCGAATTTAAGAAGAGAGATCTTTGTGAATTTAACTTGTGAAAATGAACAGGCAAACATTTAGGTGGTGGGAAAAGCTGTTCTGTCCCTCATGGAAAGTAAAAGCCACAAACAGGAAATATGAGCAGTAAGAGGGGAAGGCAAGAGAAGTTATCAGGGGGGGGATGATGGATGGAGCTCTGGTAGTCCTGGGCCCTGCAGCCCCTGAGAGTTGTTCTAAGTTTATTCTAACCCAACAGGGCCTGCTATCGAGTCCCTAGCAGATGTGGTTATATGAGGGATGCTTCGGGAGGACATCTTGCACTAAGAATGGGCCTGTCTTATTAATCTGTGAAGCATGACGAGAGGAAAAAATTAAGACCCTGGGCACATGTTTCAGAATTATTCTCAATGAATGTTCCTAAGAGGTTTGCATACAGTGATTATAATTTCCATATTTGTACAAACCATGCTGAAAATCAAATGTTTACGGTTTATTAAGGTCTACGGTTAACTCTCTTCTCCTATAGATAGGGAAGTTACTCGTGGTTTTTGTTTTATTAAGAACTGTAACTGACTTAACTCTGCGATGTGACTTGGGCGATGTCAGACTTGTTTAGTGAAATAATAAAGTGTCATGCACTGGTTGAGAAAGACGTCTAACGAGCTGCTACCTTCATTATGAATTAGTGGATGTTTTATTGTATGTTTCAGAGCAGTGTTAAGCGATAGCGCCACAGCACATGTGCTTGTCTACGCCCAGCTCTCTTCCTGCCACCCAGGCATTCAAAACACTGCTAAGCACAGTGCTCCCAGGAAACCCTTAATTAGAAATGGCGAACACGGAGGGAGGGAGGGAAGAGCCCGCTGGTGTGGTGCATGGCTCTGAGTGTAAAATGGAGCCTCAGCGTTCTGCCTCCAGAAACCAGATTAACGGGCCTTGGGGTTTGTGCACATGGACAGAAGACTGCATGCCTGACTGGGCTGAGAGTTACAGCTGAAGATCCTTTCGGAGACAGCTGCATTGTCTCCATTCTCGAACTTTCTGTCATACGAGCAGCAGCGTGGGCCTTGCATGTCCATGGCTACTCTGTCCGCGTGGGGCCTGCCTGGTGGTTAGAGCAGCAAGCTAAGAACCGGGGAAGTCAGAAGTTCGGATTCTGCTGTGGGCAGGTCGCTTCACTCGCTATTGCCGCAGTTATGATTTGTGAGCCCTCTGGGGCTAGGGCAATACCGACAGTACCTTGAGCTCCCAATGATCAGATGTGAGCTTAAATGCACAATAAATAAAGGGCAACTGCGGAACTTGCCTTTGAAAATTCCAGCTTCAGGCTGGGGGGGGGGGAATGAATGAGGGTACTTTCCACCTGGTGCACTTTTCCTCTCCTGACCTAGCCTTGCTCCCTTTTCTCCTGCATGTAATGGAAGTGCACTGTGAATAGCAGGTTGACTTGTACCTGCACTGGGGCGAGCTGCAATTTTCAAACATGCATTTTGTGCAGGTAAACACCTGCTTACACATCTGATAAGTTTTGAGAATTGATCTCAAAACGTGTGCCCTCCTGTAGCTTTAGTTATGAATTAGTTAGCATTTTATTATAATAGTTTAATGTGTACTTCTGGGATCAGACCAACAGCCTTAAAATGCAGTTTCCCTGCCTTTCCTTAAGCAGCCAGGGTTACCCTTGTATAGGAGGTGGAAGGTAATACCTTCTTAACAGCCCTTTGTGGTGCGATGGAACCTCAACAGGGAGGCAGGGAGAGGGTGGTTGCAGGCTGATCCCTCTTAGAACAGGAGCAGGCAGTGCTGAATAGTTCTGTGTAGTCCACGGCTTTCCTTCCTGAACCTCCTAGCTAATCAGCCTAGATGTGCAGGGAAGTGAGAGAAATGGGCAGACTGGAGGAAATGGTCTCTCTGCTGTAACCAGCCTGTCTCATACAAGTGATCATATAAAGGGTGTCCCGGTGCAATAAATGCAGACCTTACTGAAAGTTCCGGAATGAAAAGATCCTATGCAATTATCCTTATCATGTGACCGTCCCCTTAATGGGTGGCCTCCTTCAGTCAGGTGTAATATATATATATATATATATATATATATATATATATATATATATATATATATATATATATATATATATATATTCGTTCAACTACTATGCCATCCCCTCTTGGACACAGGAGCTGAAGAAAATTCAAGAGCAGAACTTGATTAGAAAGTTCCTGAAGGGAAGCCATTAGTAAGATCAAGGTTTAAGGTTAAACACAGCATTAAAAGGCAAAGCAATGGAGCATATTAACCTTTTCACCAAACTTTACTTAGACAGACAACATATACAAATGCTGGAATACATTTTATATGACCAGAGGAGTACAAGATAAATAATTTATAAATAAAATTAAATTATAAAATAAGTGCGCTTAATTCTCTCCTTTGACTATTGGGAGACTAATTCCCTTTTTCTACCTCAACTCCAACCACAGCTTAGCTCTAGGGCTTTTTTAACTGCAAGATTTTTACACACATTCCGCAGTTGGACATGTCTCGCATCCCATCCGTGCTATGGGGTCGTCGCTCAGCTTCCAAAATAAGTCATAAAAATAAGATCTAGCCTTGAGATTTGTCAGACAGCATGAGGTGACCATGCAGTGATGCCCAATCAACTCTGACCAATGGCAATACAGCTGTAACATTGGTTGATGGCATCACAATGGGCCTGAACAATTGGCAGGGCTGGACAAAGAGCAGAAGAAAGTGAGAGGTAACATTTTCATTGTGTGGCAGGAAATACTCCAGGGTGTGCATGAAAGGATTTCAGTGTGTCTTCTAGCTGCTGCAGGCACTCGCCAGTACATCTGAAATCCTAGAACCACCGCCGGCACGTTTTCATGCTGGTGCAAGTTTTAAGAGCTTGCACGCTCAATGTATGTGATCACAGCAGGTTGAAATTCTCTGACTTTGTAGATTTTTTTTTTATGAACTTTGGTTTCTGAAAACTTTAGCCTCTTACCCCCTTCAGTATTTGATCCACAAGTGGAACAGCCTAGAACAGCCAACCGACACATTTTTGTGCTGGTGAAAATTTAAAGGCTTGCACAATCAGTGTACATGAACACAGTGGGTTGAAATTCTGTGAATTTGTAGACTTTTTTTAATGAACTTTGATTTCTGAAACTTTTACACCTCCACCCACTTCTGCATTTGCTCCACATGTACCTAGTACCACCGGCAGCATTCACAGCCCCTGAAGGGGGAGGGAGTCATGGTCAACAGTAAGGGTGAAACCTAGTGCCCACGACGAAGAGCTCCAGAAGAAGTCCTGATGCATGGCTCCTGGCCTCTGGCCTATTGCTGCAATGACCGAACTAGGAAATGTAATCACACAGAAACAGAATCCCAGAACTGGTTCCAGTTGAACTGGAAGAAAAATGAAAAAAGGAGGGAACTACCAAGCCAAAAAATAAATGTGGCTTGTTTCCACAGGCTTCTGGCCTTGACCTGCAAAGGACCATCCCCACCTCCCCTAATCAGTCTGTATGATTATTCAGCCCTTCTGCTCCCACCAGACGAGCTGTACCAGTTTGACCCAACTCTGTCAGACAAATGTCTCCTTGTCTGGTACTGTTCATCGGTAACTACGATTATGTCACTACACTGTACAATAGCATGGGGAGTCCCATGCAAGGTCAGTAATACTTATAAAAGAGCACTTCTCTTATGTGACACTGGTGCCACTGAGCCAGTTAGGAAAATGAGTTCAGTTCCTCAGTTATCCCCAGGGAGCCCAACCTGAGACCTCCTTGCAGGAGCACAATATGTACATTTCTGAAGCCTTTGTGCCATTGTATCAGTCTTTGCTTAGCTCTACTGTTGCCCTCAGTCCTGCTGAGTGTTCCTGGGGGTCTCTCTGGAACCCCTTCTCAATTTCTAGAGCTACGGCAACCCCAATATCCAGTCCAAGGGTCTTGCCACCGGCAGAAATCCTCAACGGCACCTCGGAGGCGGTGCCCGCATGGGCTGCAGCTGTCTGCGTCAGCGGCATCCCTTTGTTCCATCATCTCAGTCTTTGGTCAAAGCTCTACTGTTGCCCAAGGTCCTGTTAAGGGTTCCTGGGGTCTCGCTGGAGCCCCCATCTTCACTTTCTAGAGCCATGGCAGCCCCAATGTCCAGCCCTAGGGTCTTACTACAAGCAGAAAGCCTCAGCAGCACCTCAGAAGCGGTGTCAGCATGACCTTCGGCTTTCTGCGTCAACAACATCTCAAACAAGGTGCTCATCTCTGCCAGGAACGTGCCAGTCAGCCGGGGTTCCCCGTCTCCTGGGTCGCAGCTTCCTCCACCTCCGTTGGCTTTCCCAAATGTCAGGAAAGTTCTCAGTTCGTCTCTCTCAGCAGCACTGATGGGACGCTGGTCCTCGGGGAAGTTCAGGGAGGCAGGGGAAAAAATGTTGTCCTTATAATTGGTGGTGAGTGGCAGTGACAGCCTGGCCATCCATGCAGGGTCAGGCTCATTCCTGTCGTCATCATCCAAATCTGCAAGTGAACACCAAGATAAAGAATAGCACATCCAATTTAAATCAGTTTTAGAGCCCTGAAATATTATAAACTTGGATCCTGCAGACTGAAATATGTATTATTTCTTTGTAGTATAGTACAATTAAAACTCTTCTCTTCCAAACGATTTCCCGTTGTGGTACTACCATCCACAAAAAAATATAAATGATGGGATTTCCCCATTTGAAAATACAGTAGAATGGCAGGAAGGGCCTCTCTCCCACCAAGCAGAAGCCAAGATTTTCACTGCATCAAGCTAGAAGCTATGGATTTGCAAAAAAAAAATGTATACTATTATCCAGAATTTGCATAATGTCGGTCCTACAAGACAGACTTTCCAAAAAACCTCTGGCAACTGATTTTGAGACATGCAAGAGCGTTAAACATGATAACATGGCAAGGGTGTTAGCACAGCCAGGACTGACCACGTTGGGGTGCACTGGGGGTTAATGTGGAGACATTACTGCTGCCTCCAATCCTGCCCTTATTCCCCCATCTTCTCCTCCAGCCCTACTCATTGTCCCACCTCCAATAAGTCAAACTACAATCGTGCTAAATCACTGCTGGCGATGGGGGTGATTTTGTTCTTCACACATCTGGCCCACAAATAAGAAAGTGATTTCTTAGTACTTTGTGAAAATATCCTATAATTGCAATAATATTTATTATTTAATAAACACATAAGGGGAGCATTGTTAGGCACAAAGTACAAAACCGAGACTCAACAGGGCAGCAAGAACAACCCTAAAGCTTTTAACAGAACTAAAGACGATTTGATCTTAATCATCAAACAGAGAGGAGGAGACGTCATGGATCAAACATAGAGGCCTAAGGACCAGTAAGGCATTTCTTTGGGGCTAGGAGATGATCCCAGGGTCACACACCCCTTGCCTAAACTTAAAGGGAAGCTCTCTCATTACTGATCCGCCGGTGTTACTACAAAAGACGGTCCTGCTCACCTGCACCAGGGTCCAAAAAATTCTCCAGTCCTTCCTCCAGGAGCATCTGGTTGGCAGACAGGTCACCACCTGCTTCCGAGTCAAGGTCTCCAGCCTCGCTCTCTCCATGGCCGCTGTCCTTTGTGCTCAGCCAGTCAGCATCCTGCCCAGCAGCTCTGGCAAAAAAAAAAAAGAATTAAGCAACAGTCCCACCGTAAGAGCAGGCCAAGGTCTGCCTTGCCAGATGCAGCCGTCCGGCTCAGTTTATGCCTATTCTTCCTCAAAGCCATCTCAATCTCCTCAGTTTCCCTCCCTCTGTCGTCCCCCTATTTTTATGATTCTGATTCTGTACCAGGAGATGGAATCTGCTTTGCCTTTCGCTTTGAGCACTGCCTGTGTTCTGGGTTGTCTGTTGCCATAGGCTGGCAGCGATACTAACTCAGCCACGTTTGAAAGCATTTCTGTGTCTGTCATTGTGCCCTGGGGCAGCCATGTCGCCTCTAGTGCAGGCCAGGGCACTTCCCATGGTGTATGCACAGCCGGGCTGGTACCAGTTCACACAGACACGGAGCCAGTTTTAGGGCGGCAAGCACTACAAGCAGTCCCTTTGGCGAAGTTCACTGAACCGGGGCTTCAGGGCTCCTCGTACTGGCTTGGCCCACTCCTTAGCTTCTGCCCTGGGCCTCAACGTGTCTAACACCGACCCTGCATAGACATCAAAGCAGAGTAATCATTTTGGCATTTGTGTGGCACACTGCCAAGGGTGTTTTACATTGAATATACAAGACAGAGGAAACGGTCCATAGCAGTGGAAAATGAATCAGAAGTATCAAAGTTAAATAAAGTAAACAAAAGCCCAACTCTGCAGGACACAAACCTACAAACAAATTAAACAACACGTCTGCATGGCGTACGCTCAGGAAGACTATCGTTCCCTGACTGGTCATTGCCGCATCCCTGCTTTGAGGGTAAACATTTTGCACACAGGCAGCAGACTCCTTTGATTCCTAGCCCGGAATTTTATTCTCTTTGCTTGCTCGGTTACAGAAAAATATCTACCAGCAACCTTTTGCCTCCCCCCTAGCCTTCTGCTCCTTGCCTGAAACACAGGATGGCTTTGCTCATCAGGCTTGTCCTGGCCTCACCGGAGGCCTGGCCAGAATCCTGGGCGGGATTTCAGCTGAACGCTGCAGTGACATCGAGCAATGACCCCCACGCCACCTCTCTGCTTCTCATCAGGCCCGCAGCGCTCCAGCCAGCTCCTGCTAATTTTGCCCGTCCCTGTCCTCAGTGGCTTTGCTTTCTACCATGCAGAATCAAAAGTAGGAGCTTTGCTGGTTTCTGACTGAGACTCGCTTTGCGAGCTGCCAGCATGGACGGACGGCTGGCTGGCTCAGGAACCAAGCTGCCACTTCCATGACAGGAGTCCAGAGAGGGTGAACTTACAGAAGGCCACAATGGACCACCTAGTATCTCTCTCACAGGGAGATTTCAATGCTATTCTGGAGCCATTAATGGACATTTCCATGCAGATTTTGCTAGAATCTCAAACACACACGGGAGCTGAAAATGTTGGAGAATCCAGCAAAACAGGAGCCTTTAGAAAGAGTGCAGAACCCTTGAGACCTTAGCTGGCCACTCCCCTCCTCCTGCTGTCTTCCTGTACAAAAGCGAGCTGGGAATGTGAACAAGGCCGCTTGCTTTTCACTGGGCACCTTTGAGACTGCACACTGTGCAGGTTTCATGTCCTAGGAACGAGTCCGTTCATGCCCGTCTCCTTCAACTCCCAACCCACATCCCACAGCCACTGTGAATCTGCAGTGTGTTTGGAGATACTGGAGCTGACGTTACCCAGGTCCTCCTTCCTCCCAGTCTCCCAAGAGCCTTACCTGCCGCTCTTCGCTGGGTACTTGTTTCCTCTGTGGTTTGGCCTGGGGTGGACCTGACCTTGGTGTAACAAGGACAGCAGCTGGGATATTTGCTGTAAAACAGGAAAACCGGTTCATTCTATACAATCGCCATCAAGCCCCACTTCCCAGCAGGATGTTTGCTCTCCATCCTGCCTCTCTTGTTTTTAGAGCTTCCTCTGCTTTCAAATGTTTGCTTGAACTGTTCTAGGACCCAGCAGAGGAGGGAAGGGGGGCATCTTCATCGCACAGGGATATTTTTCTTCCCTCCCCCCGCCCCGGCATCCTCTCTCCCCCACACTTCCTCAAGTTCATTTGTGCTTCTGCTATCTGAATGAGATTTAAAGATGTTTGGGATGTTTAGAAGGAAACTTGTTCCATTCCTGTTTCTTTTTTAATTTCTCAGTCTCTGAAGGCGCCACATTAAACCGCTTTTTGTCTCAGAATGACTTGCGAACTGTGGTTCGTGCCATGGTAACTGCAATTTCCTTTGCATTGGACCCCCCAGTTCACAATTAAAGCATTACAGCGAATCCCGAATGTGGCAGCCCGAGTAGTCACTGGAGCCAATATTCGTGAACATATATATATATATATATATATATATACATATATATACACCTCCAATGTGAACATATAGTATATATATACACCTCCAGCGCTTCTGGATTTGATTGGCTCCCAGTATCCTGGCATTGCTGATGTATACGGCTAGTAAGAACTTGGCCCCGCCCTGTTTCGGCTCCCTTTTAAAAATATATTGTCCAACGCACACCCTACCACCATCATCTCAAAATCCACTTTCAATCCCTTCAGTTCGGCGGGTCCGCTTTAAGGAAAATAGAGAATATTTTTATGTGGCAAGGCCATGTTTATGGAATTCATTACCTAAGCCAGTTATAAATAGACACTCGTTGCAAGCATGTTGTAAAATATTAAAGACCTATTTTTTTTCCACAAGCATTTTTATGAGTTTTTTCATCTCACCCTTGTAAATATACGGTCACATTTTCCGAGAATACCAATTGAAATGAGCCATGCTTTTATGCTTTTACATTTTGGAGCAAGCGCATTAAACCATTAAATTATTGAGTTTGAATTCTGCATTGAGAAGCCGGGCACGTGCCAAAATCGGGGGATGCGCGCACCCAGCGGATTTTAAAAACCGCCTACGTGCGCGCCATCTCCTGATATGCAAATAGCTCGATCCAGTAGGAGGGGCGTTGGCATTCTGGGGCGTGGCCAACAGATGTTTATTTATTTATTTATTTAGCATTTTTATATACCAACTTTCCAATAACAGAATTACTGATCAATTCGGTTTACATTTTAACAGAACAATAACATTGACAAGTAAATGTCTTACAAAGAACAGGTCGATATAACTTGGATAAGTAAATATGGGGTTAACCAGTAAAGATACATTGCCTAATATAGGTATAAGTAAAAGATACAGTGCCTAATGTAGGTTAAATAAACAGTTGCTAATTATAAGACTAGGTTATGTGTGCTCAAATAGTCATGCGCCTGGGCACGCGTCCAGATCCAGCGCTGCGTAACTTTACTTCTGCTATGGAGGAGGGGAACTTAAAAAAAACATTTCTGAGAGGTTTAAAGAGTCTGAGGAAACTGGGGGGAACTGCAGGTTATTAAACCAGGGGATGGTTGAGGATCTAGTTCTATACTGGGTGAACTGGTGAAACTGGTCATGGCGTGTGCACGTGCTGGTTATAAAATTCCCCCACATAGGTGACTCAGACCTGGATGTGCACGGCTGTGCATGTCCCGTTGCAAAATTGGGCGCACACATATGCACGCCCAGGCTATTTTATAACATGTGCGCAAATGTTATGAAATCGCCACATGCCAACGCACACACATCAATGTGCGCCCACTCGTACCTTTGAAAGTTAACCCAGATTACTAATAAGCATTTTTTAGGAATTTTATAATGAAGCATTTTAATGTTTTTGTGTTGTATTTTAGTCCTTTCATATTATTTATATTTGTGTCTTATGTTTTGGTATTGTGATTGCTGTTTAGTGCTTTTACATGATTGCTTAAATTTGAGAAATTAGTTTTAATGTGTATGGACACCTGTAATATACATTTATAAATAAATAAGATCCAACCCCAGGCCCATTTTGCATTTTAGTGTAAATATAGAAATATACTGGGTGAACTGGTGAAAAATGATTTTATCTTGTAAATGACCTAAATGGTGCATCACTGATTTAAATGCTTGCTAGATTCCAAACATTCGGCTCGCTTCCCTTTCCATTTTGATTGATTTGCATTTAGTGTCCGAAGAGGCCATAACTTTTCAATTGTTTTCAAAGTTAACTCCACTTCTTCCAAATGCCCAAAGTGTCAGTCGGACACCTGCCCAGTGATAGGTTAAGCTTTTAAAATAGTAGCCCCCGTGCGTACGTCAATGAGGACGCTGCTGTGCCCACTTTCATTTGAACCCCATGTACCTTCACTCTGACACATGGAAAGCAGAACTACAGCAGAAATAATGGAAGAAGGGACTCACCCAGCAAAGGAGATGTCTGTTTTAATTAGCTAGGGCTATATGAAAGGGTACACACCTTTTTTTTTTTTTTTTTTTTTTTTTTTAACAACATAGCATAAAAATATTAGAAATCTAATATGTCAGGGTTGAAAGGGAATTTAGGGAACCCCATTTTGTGAAGAAGCAACAGAAGCAAAAACAGATGAGTTGATATCTTAGAAAGCAATAGCTAATGCTGCTGATTTAAAGCCCTGTTCTAGGGTCACTGGGTATTAAATGGGACCTTTGGCTCTTCTGTGACTGGTCAGTGACTAGCAGCTTGGAGCTGCTCAATTTATTGGCTAATGTCACTTTTACAGACTCAGGTACCATAGAGAGGAAACGGTCCAACTGTTGTCTTTGGAGCTGGCATTGTCAAACAAGAGAATAACCTTAGTGTCAGCTCCAGACAATACATCCTGAGCTCTAATATTCTATTGTCACTGCGCAGTAACAGACGGAATTACAATTATTATCACTGCCTAATATAAGCTCAGCAGGGCAGGAACACCACAGGTCTAACTTCTATGCAGCAAAATTTAGCACCAGTAAGACACTATACATTGAGACAAAGGAGGTGCTAGAGGGAGATGTGGGCCAGCTAAAAGCACTGCCCTGCCAGGGAGAACAGATCTCAAATTGTTAATCCCTAAGAATTTCACGAAGGGGAATGCCTGCAGTGGTACCAGGTCTCTTATTTGCCTTCCTGTGAGGTCAGTGGTACTGCCGCTGACCTTCCTGGTTTAATTCCTCACGTGTGCAATGATTGGTAAGATCCCATCATAAAGATAATATGGACCCTTGATGCAACAATGGTGCAGAACAAACAAGGCAAGACAAATAAAAAAAAGAAAACATATATGCCACTGTAAACGACACAAAAGTCAACACAAGGCTGAATCCAACATTGCTACACTAAAGGAATGGCACAGCCACCTGCACCCCATTTGTCAAAACCCAGGAGCAATCTTGAAAGTGAACTCTCATGTAAAAAATAGCCTAATTCTGACTCTGAAAAACTGGTATGGACTGGAATAATTGTTTCCTATGCTTTTTTTGCACTGTACGGTGCAGATTTTTGTTTCTGACATTAAAGAAACCTCTCTTTTGGTTTTAACAGACCTGGTAGAAATGTCTTTTCTATTACATGGAATTTGTCAGCCATGACCAGCAAAATCCAGAAAGAGCAGCATGTAAATGTCCAGTTCTTAAAATA
Organism: Rhinatrema bivittatum; assembly: GCF_901001135.1. Classification (NCBI taxonomy): domain Eukaryota; kingdom Metazoa; phylum Chordata; class Amphibia; order Gymnophiona; family Rhinatrematidae; genus Rhinatrema; species Rhinatrema bivittatum. The sequence continues at coordinate 33,751,520 of NC_042632.1, forward strand.
AATAAACAGGAGCGCTCCTACCTGCACGTGCGGTGATTCTACAGTGAGCTCCACGCGATCCCGCTCTGCCAGTGCAGCCATGGATAACCTGACCAGGCTCCTCAGGATCTGCTGGTGAGGGTCCTTCTCTGGCCTTGTCCTTACGTCTGCATTCCTTTGACCTCTCGGGGTCCTGGTGGTTGTTGGGGAGGCGGTTATATTGGCTTGCAAGAGAGGGTCAGTGCTCCGATCGTCTCTTGATCTGACCTGCGGGCTCCCTGGGTTCTTCAAGATCCTGGAAGAAGGCAGCAGGGGATGTAGCTGCGGGTCTTGTAAACTTAGGCTCTCCCTTGATACGCTCTTCTGCCGTTGATACTGAAAAGTCCTGCATGCCGCTGAAGGCAGGTTGAAAGCATCTGGAAAAAGCTCCTTGCTTTCGTCTAAGGTTGCTTGGTTCCTAAGGGTCCTGTAAAGAGTTGGGGTCATATGAAATGGGGTTTGCAGTGGGTCCTCTTTTGTCACCTCTATGTATGCATCCTTTACCGGCGTCCCAGCACAATGATCAGTTGGTGCACCATCGCTCTGTTCTTCTTGTTTATTCCTGAGCACTGGCACTAAGTGAATGTCTGTTTTATGAATCTGCCTCTGGGGCCTCCTGGGTTGATGTCTATAGGTTGACTCTGCTTCCCTGCAGTTATAAGCTCGGTTCTCCTTGTTATCAGTTCTGCACACAGACAGTGTTAAACCTAAAATGAGAAGAAAAATAACCAGCAGTACAGCCAGGCAGATCACTGTCACCACAGAGAGGCTCAGTTTTTCGGATCTAGCTGAGTTTTTGAGATGGTCCTGATGACTGCTAAAAATAAACTTCATAAGTGCTTGAGTGTGGAGCGAGGGATCTCCTTGGTCCCTCACCAAAATTTCCAGTTCCCATTCACTTCCGATGAGGCTAGTGGCATTGCTAACATTTACATACACTTGTCCTAACTGCTGGTCCAGAGCAAAGAAACTGGCATCGTGCCCCCCCACAATATCATAAGTCAAATCGCCATTCAATCCCGAATCGGCATCAGTAGCCACAATGCTTAGGACCGGGTATACGTTTGATCTAGTGATTGCTGGTGGGGTCCCCATATATCCTAAAATGTCAGTCACTGCTGTAAAATATTCAGCTCTGTCAGCAGTCGGGCTCTCTACAGATGTCAGTAGCAAGCCTGTCTCTGCATTGACTAGGACAGTGATACTTGCTCTGTCTCTCTTTAGCACTGGCTGTACAATTACTGGATAATTATCATTTTCATCCTGCACACTAACTGTAATAGATGCGTTGGATGAAAGCTTGGGTTGGCCTTCATCTTCGGCTAGAACAAGGAATTCGAACCTTGACATTTGCTCATAATCAAAAGATCTAATAGCAAAGATTTCCCCAGTGTTAGGGTGAATGGAGACCAATTTTGAAACTGGGTATCCTGAAACAAGAGATTCTTGGATGCTATAGGTGATTTTGCTATTAAGATTTAGGTCAGCATCATGGGCCGTCACAGTTAGTAAATGGGTGAGTGGAAGATTATTCTCTGCAATAGAGACGTTATAAGTATTTCTTTCAAATAAGGGTGCATTGTCATTGGCATCACTGATATGAATTGTCAAGTGTCTCATCCCTTTCAATGATGGAATTCCTTGGTCTTTGGCCTGTACAGTCAGGTTGTATTCTGCGCAACTCTCCCTGTCCAAGGTGGCATTGGTCACTAAAATATAACTGTTTCCATTTGTTCTTCTTAACCTGAAATGCCCATGACTCTGGCTGAGGTCACATTCCACCTGCCCATTGCTCCCGGAGTCTGGGTCACTTGCTGTTACCAAGGCAACAAAGCTATCCTTATGTAGAGCTTCAGATATGACAGGGACCTGAGAATCCCGAGGTGTCCAAGTGATGTGTATCTGTGGGGCATTGTCATTCACATCTAAAACCTTGATGAGGATTTTGCAGTGGGCGGGGATAGGGTTGGGTCCTAGGTCCCTTGCTTGTACATCCACTTCGTAAGCATGCGTTACTTCATAATCCAGTGGTTGGCTCAATACTATGCTGCCTGTCTTTGCATCAATCCTGAACGTGCTTAACACTTCCTGTGGCACATGTTTACTGAAGGAGTATTCTATCTCTCCATTGGGCCCTTGATCAGGATCATTGGCTGTCAGGTTTAGAATAAGAGTCCCAGGAGAAGTATCTTCTGCGATCTCCACCATCAAAGAGCTTTCTACAAACACTGGGCTGTTATCATTAGAATCCAGCACATTGATTCTAATCAAGGTGGTTCCTGATTTTGGTGGTTCACCCTGGTCAAAAGCTGTTAACACCAAATCAAAAGAAGAATGAAGCTCCCTGTCTAGTTCTTTCACCACCACAAGTTCTGCATGCTTGGTGCCATCAGAGCCAGAGATCACATCCAAAGCAAAGTGCTCACTGGGAGACAAGTGGTAAGATTGCAGAGCGTTGTGATCACTGTCCAGGTCCAAAGCACGATCCAGTGGTATCCGTGTACGCAAAGAAGCACTCTCGGAGATCTCCAGTTCCAGCTCCGCTTTTGGAAACCGAGGCTCGTGATCGTTGATGTCTAAGACCTGAACCTGCACGTGGATTAAAGCCAAGGCTTTGGTAGCCAGCACATCAAACGATACCAGACAAGGGTCCTGCAACCGACAGAGCTGCTCTCTGTCCAAACGACCTTGTGTGGAGACGGAACCATCTCCAAACCCAACCTGGACGGGGAGGGCACTGGGGTGCTGCATTAACTGGAACTCTTCTGCATGCCCTCTTCTCCCCTTCCAGCCCAGCTCTTCAGGTAATCTCCCAATCACTGTCCCTTCAGGCGTTTCTTCAAACACTTTGTACTTCACCACGAAAGTGGCCACCTCCTGGCATACCACGGAAAAAAAAAGGCACCACGGCGATAGTAAAGCAACAGACTGAAGCAGCATCCTTAGTGCTAGAGCCATGATTCCTCCGCAGTCAAAGGATATCTCGGTCTGTTAGTCACTGACTATTGTCCCACCGCTCTGTAAGCTTTTAAAAAAAATAACAGGTCCAGTAAAGAAGACTGGCTTCATCTGTATCCAGCCACGGAATGGCACCCCCTGTGTATGTTTACAGGCGTGCAAGGATGACAGCACTCTGAAGCAACAGGATCTGTAGATAAACTGGACCTCACTATGTGTGTGAGAGAGGAGATATCTTCCGATCTGATGCCTGGAGATGCTCCGAGTGGGTCGCTAGAGCACACAGCTGCACTGTAGGGACTGGGGGAAAAAAAAAAAAGGTTTCAGTGAACTTTGAAAGAAAGAAAACCTTTTTATTTTTTTTTTTGCCATATAACATGACGTAGGGAATCCCTGATCCAATCGACTCCAGAGGCTTAGGTGCCAACTCAGTTTTTCTCATGGAAACCCCACCTACAGGAAGAGGGTGAGGAAGGAAGGAACCAGGGACACATTTGCTAGCTCTGCAAGTTTCAGTTGCCTGGTTAACTCTTGGCGATGCCTCTTGGAGGCTGTGTGTGTGTGTGTGGTGTTTGTTAATCCTAAAAAAAAAAAAAGTGACACCTCAATCCTGTTTTTCTAACATTTCACTGTAAAGGTGGCTTTATTCCAAAATGCATTCAAAAATTGTAAAAATAGAGCTATTTAATCTAACTTTAACCTTCTTCAAAAAAAAAAAATAGTGGCATTAGTGACCACATTAATAAAATCAGACTCTGCCTTCAAAACGATTCAAGCAAAAAGGTGCAAGGCATATGGAAAACAATTATTTCATTAGCTAATAGCTATGTGACTTGTTATGATAATGCTATTTGTCAACTTTAAATCCAACAATGCTGTCAACTAGATCAGCAAGAAAGTCATTGACAGTGAAGATGTAAAGTTTGATCATTTAAGGCCTTGGTTATCTGAGACCACCCAAACATCCAGGCTTACATCCTGAAGTTCAAAAGAGGGAGATTCAGTGTCAGCAAAAGGGAAATGTCTTAATTCCCCACTGCTAGTAAGGAGGGGAAATGTAAGGGAAAGTGGAAAACGGTGACCTTTTCTGGCTGGAAACGGTCTCTCTCCTAACTAGGGAGAGTAGACAACTTTGCCCAGAGTCTGAGTGTAGGGCTGGTGCTTCCAGCAGGCAAACCAGGCAGTTGCAAGAGTGGCAAACTTTCGGGGATGGCAAACTCCTGCTGGCGTGAAGCAGAGAGGGGTGTTGTGCCAAAGAAGGGCGTGCGTAGTAGGGATGGGCATGTCTTGCTCCATTCGTTTGGATGGTACGCGCATCTCTTACATTGGATGGTAGGCGCGCAAAACGAATAGTGTGTGCGAACGTTTACTGGAGCTGTTTGCTAACAGGTAAAATGGTGAGAGGGATGCATGACTAAAGGTTCACCTAGGGTGCCAAATACTCTTGAATTGGCTCTGTCCGAGTGATGCCTAGAGCACCTCACCAAGCCTAATGCCATTTAGGTACCCTTGCTCTGGGGCTGGTTTGTATCCTTCACAGCTGCGATTCACTCTTACACTGTAAAAGCAGAGTAAATGACCAAATCCACCTTTCAAGTGATATTTCACTCAGCAGCACCGGAGCTTGGTGCCCCTCCTGTCTAAACTGACTCCTATCCTTTCTCTATTTTGCTAGTACTTTGGCCATAGTGAAATAAGCAAATCAAAGGTGGGTTCTCGGTTAAATGAAACTAAACAGAGGCCATAGAGGAGGGTGGGCCACTGGAGTTAGGGCCCGGCCAGCTGTTTGCCCCACAGAGAATCAGCAGCCATGGAGCTCGGGGTTGGGGGTAGGGCAGGGCCAGCTCCCCCACCAAATCCAAGAGGTATTCTGCTGCCCCTGAATCATGAAGAGTCCTCCTTTTTCATTCTGAGTAACTTCTATATAATTCCTGAGGTGATATGATGATGGGGAAAGGGGGGCGGTTTCTTTTGTTTGAGAGGGGTAGGTGTTTCAGGGAAGTCTACCAGTTTTGCTCCTTTTTTTGGGTCCTCCAGCTCAACTGGAACCAGAGCCTCCTGGAATTACAGGAGGCTCTGGTTCCAGTTATGAAAAGTTCATTTCTATTTTAACTCTCTCCCCACCCTCTCGTCCAGCCCAACCATTGTGGCAACAGTCTTTAGCCAAGGGCCACAGAAAGCAGCACCTTCCAGAACAGGGATGGCCAACTCCGGTCCTCGAGAGCCACAAACAGGCCAGCTTTTCAGGATATCCACAATGAATATGCATGAGATAAACTTGCATGCACTGCCTCTCATGCATATTCATTCATTTATTTATCACCTAACAGAAAATATCTTCCTAAGCAATGTACAACATAATTCAAAACATAATATAAAGAATTACAAAACACATAGGATCAAAATACATAATAACATCCTCAATACTTCTGGACAAATGTTTTAATTCCTCTCTACCGGGCCCTTCTGTTTACTAAACAATTTCATTCATGAAGCAGGTTTTTCATCAGTTCCTTTCCTTGTTTTACTAGAATGTCATAACAGCTTGAAGGATTCAGCTTATTGCTTTGAATAACTTTTTCCTTGCATAGGTCTCTTTCCTCTGTAAAGCAGTCCACTTTTTCTCCAAACTCTAGATCATGGTCATCAGTTGATTCATCTAGAAAATCCTCCTCATCCTCGCTGGAGCTCTTGTCTCCAGACTCCTCTTCATCCTCATAACTGGGGCCAGTACCTTCTAATGGATGCGACTCTCCGGGACGTGGTCCGACTTGTCATGTGACTCAGCTTCCTCTGCTTTACAATCTCCTGGATTTTCAGAGCTTGCAGTACTTTTTCTTTCCAAGATTTCTTCCACATGGTGGATTTTCTGCAAAAAAAGACAAACCCTGCCCTATTTGTTTGTGGCTCTCGAGGTCCGGAGTTGGCCACCCCTGCTCCAGAATCTGGTGCATGTGTACCTTGAAGCTGAGCATTAGATGTCACCATTGTGCAATAATGGGAATTCCCTTTTGCCCTAGGGCCTGTGCACACTGGAGATTTTATTTGTTAAAGTATTTGAAAGTCATGCCCGGTAAATCAGGGCACTGCTCATTGTTGTTGGATGTGTGATATCACGATCATACATTGATTACACTCACATGCAGTGCCCACAGTGCCAGGCACTCTTTCAGAGGAATCTGCTTGAAGATCATATGAGGCTTGAATGTCCACAGTGGCAGGTCTCCTGTGAATTCTGCACTACGTTCATGGCTTATGAAGCTAGAACGGGATCATGACCAGACTTATCCTTTGGCTATGTGATGTGTGAAAACTGCCACACACAGTTCATTCGACAATGCCTAGTGACTATAACATGGATTGTCCTATGGCTCCTGACCCCTGTATGGACAGTTTCTTAAGATGCCTAGAAAATATGCATAGGAATGACCCGGCATGTCACGAGGAAGAGTTCACTCAAGTACACATGCGAATGATGGCGCAGACCCTCTGAAGTGTTAGTGCTACCACATCCTATTCAACCATCCATGTATCCAGGATTGACCCTTTGTGATTTGAGCCAGGACCTTCTGGAATGACAGCAAGGCACTCTTCGGCCTCACCCTTCCAACATGTCTGCACCCCTGAAGTTCGGAACTTATGAGGGACTATTCTTTAACTAGAGGGCCGACTAGTTAAACAGGACCACCAGAGCCAAGAGCTGATGGCTAAAATGGAGACCCAGCACTAACATAACAGATTTGAAATGCAACATTCAAGCATTAGAAAAGAAAATGGCTGAGGTGCAAGCTCAGCAATGCAACTCTGCCTACCCCTCCAGCTGTAGCTACCCAATACCCAGCGCTGTGCTAATTTTATATCTCTGCATACTATGCAAAGAGCTACTTCCTGTGGCCATTCCAGGTTTTAACATCTGCGCATTGGTATTCAATATTAACACCTAAATTCCCACTACTAATGTTTGTTTGTTTCTGGTATCCTGTATCATCTGTTTCATATTTTATATTATCATTTTATGAGTGTTTGTATCTGTACACCACGTAGAACTGTGAATACAGGAGTTTATAAACGCTTAAGTAAGTAAAATAATGTATGATAATTATTTTAGATGCTATTACAACTCTGTGCAGCGGTGTCAACAAAACAGCCTAAAAGGGCAGGGCGTCCATGGAGGTTTCATGCCTTCCTTCCCAGTTTCAGAGCTGTTAGGAAGCATAGGATTTTTATGTTTGATTTCTTTTAACCATTTTTCCATCTCACCGTATATTTGCAATGTATATTTTTCCATTTTTGCTGACTACATTATTATTATCTTTTTTTTTTCTTAAAACATGATCATTTTCTATTTCAGGTGCAGCAGCAGTGGCACTGCTTGTGCTGACCCTTATCTCAGCAGCATGTGTCAAACTGATACATTTAGAGGATGATTTTCAAAAGAATTTGGCCAAGAAACTAAACAATTACATAGGTAAATCCTTTGATCTGGAAACTGCTCTCCCCCTCAATAGCCAAAAGTATGCGTAGTTGTCTCCTAGTCACAGTGCGTACTTTTGCCGATGGGGTGAAGTTATGAAGGGGGATTTTAAAATCCCTGTGTAAAGCTTTGCACCTGCTGCCCCCAAATTGTTTCTCTTTGAAAAACAGTGCACAGGCCCTTAACTACAAGGTACCTAAAGCAGGGCTTCCCAAACTGTGGGTCAGAACCCCAAATGGGGTTCTGACCCACAGTTTGGGAAGCCCTGCTTCCCAAACTGTGGGTCACAAGTGCTTCAATTGGCAGCACTTGTGACCCCTTCAACTGGGGTCACAAGTGCTTCAATTGGCAGCGAGCATTCTTCAGATGCCAGGAGCAGCAGCATCTGTAGTTGAAGTCTGCTCGGGGCCTGTGAACCAGCCCACGCTCCCAGGGCCTGCAGCGGACCCACCCTTCCTTGAGATTGTATACTACTTGGAAGCCCTGTGTGAGGAGGGAGCTGGGGTGCTGCAGGGCCTGTGAGCTTGCACTGGCTCACAGGCTCTATGCCGACTTTCATTGCTAATGCTATTGCTGTTTACAGTTGCACGTGGGACCAGCTAAGAGGAGGAAGGGAAGGTCTGAGTGTAAAAGGGGCTGATGGTGACTGCCACTACTTCCTTTTCCAATAAATTTACCCATGAGAAAATTGCTGCCATTATCATCAGCCTGCCCTCTATTCCCACCAGCTGTCATCTATATTTGGCCCGGGACTCAAAGCAAAATGTTGCTGGCCCTGACCAGGGAGAAGGGTCTGTTTGAAGGTTCACTTAGGGTGCCAAATACTATTTGCTCTGTCTGAGTGATCCCTAGAGCACCTCACCAGCCTAATGCCATTTATGTACCCTTATTCTGGGGTGGGATCAGATACAGGAGAGGCCTGAGGGATTGGCTATGGACTGTGAGAGAGGGGGAATGACAGAAGATCCCCTGGTGAATGTAATGGATCAGCTGGAAGGGGGGATTTGAGAGAAGGGTTGGCGGGAAGCAGGTGAGGCTGTGAGGTTTGGGAGAGGGAATGGGGCTGAGAGTAAGGGTATGACAGGATCAGTTGTGGATTATAAGGGCTTTGGGGTGAAAGAGAATCAGCTGGGGGGATGTGAAGGGTTGGAAGAGGTAGGGATAAGTTTGAAGATGAGAAATATTGAGGGATATAAGAGGGGCAAAGGTTGAGAAAGGGGGTTTGCTAGAGGTTTTCAGCTAGAGAGAATGGAGCTTGAAAGTGGGGATCAGTTGGCATGCGGGGAGGGTGACGGCACCCCTGCTAATTTGTTTTGCCCGTCCTCCGGGATCATGAGTATTTTCAAGTACTAAAATGGGATCACACTGGCCTGAAGTTTGGGAAGCCCTGACCTAAGCACTTGCAAGCTGCCCCAGGCTTTCACAATTATGCCCTGAAAGAATAAATACAACATGAACAGCTGAAGAATGGATTGAAGAGGGTTTTATAAACAAAACGAATGGACACAATGAAAGATGCATATATTTATTGCAAAAATGTGAAAATATAAAAAATATCAAGGAAGGAAATATAGGAATAAAACCCAAAGAAGAAGTGAGAAAGGTAAGAAACAAGCACATAAAATATTCTGATGACTGTAACTGCTATGGCTGCTTTAAACTCAGGGTCACTTTCTCCTTCTCACTGTTGAGAAAGGGAGGAACAGATAATATCCACTTAAGAATTCTTTTCAAGTTAGCCAGAGGGATTCCGAAAGGAGATAAAGGAGGAAGGGAGAGAAAGACATTCAGATAATTCAGACTGAGTCAGGAAGCAGGTGGGAGGGGGACTCCATGAGTCTTATTGATATGGCTGGGAAGCTGTTTCCCCAACTCCCTGGTTCCAGCAGCAACCCAGCGATCGGAATCACATGAAGGCCCCTGGAGAGGAAACTCCGACAAACTTTCTCATGGAGAATATGGGCCAATAGCAAGAATAAGAGCTTTTCATCAGATAAACATAATTTCTCCTATCTCCAACTGCCTCTACATTGCTCCTGTGTGTTCAATTCACTCTCACTTTGCAGTCCTCTTGCCTCCCTTTGATTTTCTTTGCATCACATTCCTTCTCATTGTACTCTTTTTTTTTTTTTTCTCTTCTTAATTCTCATGTTCTGCATTAAAAAGAAAAAGATGCTGACAGAGGGCATGCAGTAGAGCACACATTTTTTGGGTGTGCAAACTTTACTCTGGATGCAGCAAGGAGTTTTGCATACAACAAAAATGTGTGCCGCTTACTGCCCTCACATGGAAATCCCATTTGCTATACCTCCCCCCTCCCCCCCCCCCCCCCCCCCCCAATGCAGAGGTGCACTGGCTCAACTCAAATTTTTCTTAGCGCTGGAAATTTTGAGGATAATTTTCAAACAAATGGATGTGGCGGCATATATGCGCGTATATGACCTCAAGCAGATCTAGGCTTATAAAATAGGTTTTATAAAATATGCGTATCTCTATACCGTAACATACACATGTATGTAGGCTTATGCATGAATACATGCAACGCATTGAAAAAGCATATATCAATGCACTGAATGTGCATACTTTTCCTATTTAAAAAATATACACAGGTATATTTTATGTGTGACAATAAAGTAGGACTTACTCGTATAAACCAAGATTTACATGCATAAATTGGTGCATTTTAAAATATGTGCTCGTTAAGGAAATTACCAGTTTTACCAATTACGCCATCAGTTCACCCAGTCCTTCTCCAGGTCATCTAGACCCTCCTGGTTCTTCAGCATGAGTTCCCCTCAGTTCACCCAGGCAATAATGCATAATGAACATGTTTAATACCATTTGTGCAAGATAATTAGCAGGGGTAATATTACACAAGTTGGCAAACCTATGTGCATAAGTGGTTTTTAAAACAGTAATTTACGCATGTAAATGTTGGCCCTGCTCTGGAACACCCCAAGACCACCCTTTGTTTATGCACGTATATGTGTATGAAAATGAAAATACAGGCAGACTTTTATAAAATACGGAGATCACAAATAGAGGCTACTTGCACATATATGCTCATTTTTACTCGTGTAAAGTTTTTAAAATTCACCCATTAGTCCTGGTCTGAGGTAATGTTTCCAGCACTAGTCTTAGCCCATGGACAGAGAAGTAAGAGTTCCAGTGCAAGGATCTAGAGTCTGTATTTTAGGCACAAAAAGCATGGTCTTCTACAGGTAAAATATGATTTATGTGCATGAAACCTTTTCTTTGCACACATTTTTGGGTTTGTGTGTACGTTTTCATTCCAGATGCATTAGCATACCATTATGAAATTCGCTTTTGCGGGCTGTACTAATCATTGGAATCTGATCTGCTGACTTAGTGGCAGTGCTGTGTACTGTCATGGCGAGCCTGACCTCCAGGGAATGCTGAGGCAGCGGTAATAACGGCCTCAGATGGGAGGGGATCCTGGTGACAGGATTTACAGCCATGAGACAGCGCATCTCCACCCCTCCCAGGACTATTGTAGGGAGGGTTTATTAAAAAATAGGGCCAAATCCCGGACATTTTTTATTTATTTTTATTTAACACTTTTCTATACCGACCTTCATGGCAGTGACCATATCAGGTCGGTTTACATCGAAAGGGGGAACTGTAACGAAACCCCGTAGGTAACAGGAAGAACAAAGTTACATTCAACAGGGGAGGTAAAACTTGGAAGCAAAGACTGCTGGAAAGAAAAGACTAAGGAACGAAGTGCTTAGGATAATAATAACAGCTAAATGCATCCTCCCAGCTCTAGTTTCGACTGCACTGGAAGAAAAACGACAAAGGAAGGGGGGGGGGGGTGCGGTGCCTAAAACTGTCCTTAATAATAATAGCACCGGTTTAAGGGATTCGGGAGAGAGAAGAGCCCCAAAGCTGATCCTAAGGATTCGGACGACCTGAGCCTCTGCGGGCTGCTGCGGTCTTGCGATAATGAGCGCAAGAAGCCAAAGGGTGAGCCAGACGCGGCGCTTCCTTCCTGGGCTCCCCCCAGCCCCGGCCGACTCTGAGGCCGAGGGCAGGTGCGGCCGCCTCAGGAAGGGCCGGCGGCGCGTCACGTGGGCTGGTTGTCATGGCAGCAGGGCCTGCTCCTCCCACAGGGGAAAGAGGCAGTGGGCGGCTGCGGTTTCCTCTGCCCGGCGCGCTCAGCAGAAACTTCGGGGCAGGCCGGGCCCTCGCGGAAAGCAGTTGCTGCCCCTTCCCCTCCCACCCCGCCTAAAGCTTATTTCTGAAATCCCGAGATGTGCGCTCACGTTCAGCGATTTATACGAAGGGCTTATGAGCAGCGAAGCGGCTGCGGTTACTTTTTACTTTAGCGCCTTTGCAACAAGCCGCGCGTTATTCAGCCCACGGTTTCTTAACTCCGGATGCAGTAAGCTAATTGTATTGTAATGCATTAGAAGCTTAAAGAAATGACCCCAACCAGATAAATGTGCACAAAGAGAAGGCGGGGGACACTAACTTTCAAACAGCTGCGCGTCCGGCGCGCGCAAATGGACGGGCCATTTTGTGCGCCCAGGATCTAAAACAGGCTTATGCACGGGCATATGCGCACAGTTTTATATGGGCACGCGCATGCATGCAAATAACTCTGCCATGTAAAGTGGGGGGCTTTTAAGAGACGTGCATTGACACAATTACCAGTCTGCCCAGTTTGTTCCCAGTTCACCCAGGTAAAGGATAGGACTTCCTAACCCCCTAGCTAAATAGCCTGCCTTTTACCCTGTTAGCTCCAACCCTCAAAAACCCCACTGACTAGCCTTGATTTTTTTTATTTTACAACTTTCACGCCATCCATAGCAGAAGTAAAGTTATGAGTTAAAGGATCCTGGTATGCAGGTAAGTATTTATGCGCAGATTTCATTAGCCTGTTGTTTTACTCCGCCCATACCATCCAAACTCTGGATCTGTACGTGTCCTCTGAAAATTTGGTATTTTCTCAGGATCTTTCATCTCTATCTTCTATGATCTTTCTTTATCTTTCTCCTGTCTTTGGTGTCTATTCCTCACTTCTTTTTCTTGCTGTGTATCTTCCTGCTTCTGGCACTTTCTTATTAGAATAATAAAATGGGAACCAGGAAATCAAGGTTCAGATCCTGCTTTCTCCCACTGATAGTCCTTGTGACCTTGATCAAGCCACTTTCTTTCCCATTGTCTTTGGTAGTCACTTAAGCGAATTTGAAAAGTGTTGCTCACGCTAAAAGGCGCCTTCGCTGCTTGAGCGCCCAAATTGGACGTGCGTTCATGCACCTTCGCCGGCGGGGCTGCTGGAAGCCGCTTTCGCCGCCGGCTGCCCCCGGGAGGCAGGGGAGCCACGGTGGGCGCCTCGGGAGGAGGGGAGAGAGGACTGGGGATGTTGGAAGCATGCAGTAAGTTTACTTTTGTTACAATTTCTATTTGCTTTAGTAACATGTCGAGTCGATTTTCGCCCTGCGCCTTGCTTCGGGAGGGGGGGAGAGAGGACTGGCAGTCCCCGATGCCCGAGCGTAGGAGAACCATCCACTTCCTGGTACCTGTCATTTCAAATGACAGGTACCAGTGCACCCAGGATACTGTATAGGCGCTGTATAGCGCTCTATACAGTAAAATGGATTGCGCTTCATGGACGCGCTTTGGACGCGGCTTGCATTTGCATGCCATTTAAATACTGTATCGAGCGGTATGTGATCCGGACTGTGCGTGCGGCAAACGAGGGTGCGCCCGGCACTGCCGCTCTATTTCTAACGCGTCCTTACTGTATCGGCCTGATAATTAGCTGCTAATTAATTGACTCTGTTTGACCTTGTAATCCCTGTTTGCTATTGTTACCCTGTAGTCTTGGGAGCATCCTGGTTCAGGAAACATGGGAGACAGGTTTTTGTCAATGATCCTCCCAGTCCAGAGAAAGACTTTGAGTTCATTAAGAGCCAACATCTGACAAAGTGGACTCCTGTCCTCAAACGTGTATGCCTCAATGAACCTGTTAGAGATTGGTGGCTCCTTATAATCTGTCATTTTGCTACTAAAGACTAACATGGAAGTTTTAAGAGCCAGCAGAATACCACCTGTGGTGCCTTGGGGGAGTTTACTTATTTGTAGTGGAACTAGAAAAGGTGCAGGGGAGGGTGACAAACCTGATAAAGGGAATAGAACGGCTCTCCTACCATCAGGCTGATTCAGTAAAAGTTGTGGGAGAGCGGGCACTTGCACAGGCCACTCTCCTGTGCGCGTGATTCAGTATTTAAATGACGGCCCGCGGTAAAAAGAGGCGCTAGGGCACTAGTGCGTCCCTAGCGTCTCTTTTTTGACAGGAGCAGCGGCTGTCAAGCGAGTTTGACAGCAGACGCTCAATTTTGCCGGCATCTGTTCTCAAACCTGCTGACAGCCACGGGTTCGGAAACCGGATGCCAGCAAAATTGAGCGTCCGGTTTTCAAGCCGCAGGCCGATTTAAAATTTTTTATTTAAAATTATTTTTTACTTTGGGACCTCCGACTTAATATCGCCATGAAATTAAGTCAGAGGGTGTAGAGAAAAGCAGTTTTTACTGCTTTTCTGTGCACTTTCCTGGTGCCGGCAGAAATTAATGCCACCTTTGGGCAGGTGCTAATTTTTTAGAGTAAAATGTATGGCTTGGCTGCACATTTTACTTAGTGAATCGCACGGGAATAACTAATAGGGCCATCAACATGCATTTGCATGTTGCGGGCGCTATTAGTTTGGAGGGGGGTTGGACGCGCGGGTAAATGTAGCGCGTCGAAAACCCGCGTCCAAAAGAGAGTTTACCATGCGCTCCGCCGGAGCTGCATGAGAGGCTACGCAGGGCTCTTAAACTTGGTAAACATGGCTGAGAGAAGATGTGAGAGAGCTTTCTAAAATCATGGGTGGAAAGGGAAAATAAAGGACTGTTATTTACCCTTTCAAATAACATTAGGACCAGGGGCATTCTATGAAAATAACCAGTAACAGATTTAAAACATATCGTAGAAAGCACTTTTTTTTGCTCAGTACACAATCAAGCTGTGGAATCTGTTGCTAGAGGATGTGATCAAGGCAATTTGCATAGCAGGTTTAAAAATAGGTTTGGACAAGTCCCCGGAGAAAAAGTTAATTAAAAAACAGGTAGACTAAAGAAAGCTTATTTCTATCCCAGGGAATAAGCAACAGGAAATTCGTCTGCTTTATAGGATCTGCCAGAAACTTGCAGCTCGGACAGGCTTCTATCAGAGACAGGATGCTGAGCTTGATCTGACCCAGCATGACACTTCTTATGTTCTTATTTTAGCAGAAGGCGCAGTATGAAATTGTATCTACCAGGAATGGCTCTGTATTCTGATGAAATATGTTATTTTTGTGCAGCATCACTCCTAAAATTCCTTTACAGCAGTGCATTGTAACCATTCAAACTGGCAGGAAATACATTATTGTAAAATAAATAAATGCATTTGAGTGGTTAATGTCCCTATCCCTCTCAAGAGCTTTCAAATGTTGGCATTGAGACATCATAGCATTGGTTGTAGAGAAGGTCACAGCTAGCTCGGTCCCAGCACCTAAAATTCTAATGAGGGTGATCCAGGAGCAGGAAGAGGGAGATGTCTGAATCTTCCACTAGCTTTTACTATAGTAAGGGAAACCATGACAAAACAAACTAGCGACACTTAAGCCCATGCCACTTGGACATGCTTTCTGCTATCTTGTCACTTGGTTGCTACATATGAAAAGAGCAGAAAGAATGTCCTAGTGGCCCTAGCATTTTGTATAAGTGTTAATAGTGCCTTGCTTGTCTGATTCACCAGTGAGTTTTGTGGCTGCCAATATGGAATGCTAGAAGTCCTGCTGGAAACACAGGCAGCCATGTGGCAGGCTTTGTCTGGCAGGTGGCAATGATAAAATCAACTTTTAGCAGCTGTTTGGCCCGTGGAAAATACTGTAATAATTAGAAGACCTAACAGAAACGCAGGCACTTACATAGCTGGGTCTGTCTGGCAACTTACCCAAAGGCCCTAGAACAATGATTATGCGTGAGATAAATTTGCATAAAATGGAGTCAGTACATGCACTGGCTGTGGGGTCCCCAGGACAGGTTTGGGAAGCCCTGGCGCTAGAACATAACATGCCAGGCTGGCTCACATCAAAAAGGCCATCAAGCCCAGCATTCTGTTTCCGACCATAGCCGATCCAGGTCACTAGAAAGTAACTGGCAGATCCCATTTCTTATTGCTCACTCTGGCTTTCTCAAGTCTACCTGGCTAGTGTTTATGAAATTTTCCTTCCAGAACTTATCCAAACTCCTTTTCAACCAAGCTATGCTAAATGCTTTCACTACATTCTCCAGAAATAAACTCATCAGCGTAATAGTGTGTCAAGTGAAAAAATGTATTCCCCCCAATTTGTTTTAAATGGCGTGTTCCCTAGTCCTAATACAATTTGAAAGAGTAAATAACCGTTTCCTATTTACCTGCTCCTTCCCATGCATGGTTTTATAAAACTCTTATCGTAGCTTCTCCGTCGTCTCTTCTCCCAGCCGAAGAACCCTAACCTGCTTAGCCTTTCTGCATAAAAGGAGCTATCCTTTTGTTGTCCTTCTCTGTACCTTCGCTATTACTTTTTTTAGATGACCAGAACTGAACACAATACTCTAGACATTATGATATTCTCCATTCCTTTCCAAATAATTCCTAATTTTCTATTTGCCTTTTTTTTTTTTTTTTGGACGCCACCACACACTGACCTGAGGATTTCAACTTATTGACCACAATGATTCCCAAATCCTTTTTTTCCGGGTGGTGGTTCCTAACACATAACCCAGCATTGTGTACCCACAGTAAGAATTATTTTTTTTCCTTATGTACATCACAATACACTTTCCATCATGGCCTTGTCATCCCCAAGTTCCTTTTTTATTTATTTAGTCATTTACCTCTATTTTATGCATGCATATAGAAACGCCATTCAAACAACTAAAAAAGAATACTATGCCAAGAAAATTCACCACCTCCAATTCAACCCAAAGGCACTATTTACCCTTGTCTCTAATCTTACCAAATCCAACGTGTCCACACCCCAAATCCCCTCCACACAGACCCGATGCAATGAAATTGCCCATTTCTTTAAGAACAAAATATCCAACATCACTGCCAAGTTTACCCCTAACACCAAAACCCCCTCCAATACCAACAGCATAATCCCCCCCACCCCACACACACCCACCATTCTCTCTTCTTTTGAACCCTCCTCAACTCTAGAAATAGAGAACATTCTAAAAAAGATGAGACCTTCCTCCCACCCCGCGGAAACCATCCCTACCAAACTTCTACTCGCTATCCCTAAAGCAATAGCCTCTCCTCTCTCCAAAATCGTTAACTGCTCCCTGGAACACGGCCTAGTCCCTAACTCCCTGAAACAAGCTGTGGTCAAACCCATCCTAAAAAAACCCTCCCTTGATCCCTCTAATCTATCTAACCTCCGTCCCATCTCCAATCTCCCTTTCCTCTCCAAAGTCATTGAGAAACTAGTAAACTCCCGCCTCTCTGAACACCTAGAACAATCCAACATACTCCGACCAACACAATATGGTTTCCGAAAACACCTCAGTACAGAATCCCTACTCCTCTCCCTTACAGATACCCTCATCAAAGGAATGGATGCTGGTAACTCCTATCTCATTGCCATGCTAGATATTTCCGCTGCTTTCGATACCGTAAATCATAACATCCTCATTAACACCCTCATTAACATAGGAATCTCAGGTACTGCTCTTTCATGGATAAAGTCCTTCCTCCAAAACCGTACTTACACAGTCCTCACCGACAACTTTACATCCCCCCCTGTTAATCTCGACTGTGGCATTCCCCAAGGATCCTCCCTCTCTTCCACCCTATTTAATATCTATATGCTCCCTCTTACAAACCTCCTCTCCAACCTTGGGATTACACACTTCATCTATGCGGATGATGTGCAAATCCTCATCCCCTTCACTAACTCTGTACTCACTGCACTCCAAAACTGGAGCACCATTCTCACCTCCATAAACCAGCTCCTCACTGACATGCACCTAGCCCTCAATCCGCAAAAAACTGAACTCCTCCTCATCTCCTCTAAACATGCATCCATACCCATTCCCTCCACTCCCCACCCCCCCAACTTCCTCTCTGACACAAGAAACCTCGGTGTTATCCTTGATAATCAACTAACCTTCAAACCATATATCAAATCTATCCTCAGCAGCTGCTATTTCAAACTCCAAACTCTCAAAAAACTCAAACCCCTTCTCTACTTCTCCGATTTTCGTACTATACTCCAATCTATAATTTTTTCAAAAATTAATTACTGTAACGCTCTTCTACTTGGACTCCCTGCTACCCACATCAAACCCTTACAACTTCTTCAAAACGCCACTGCACGCATCCTCACTAATGCCAACAAGAAAGACCACATCACTCCCACCCTCATTGATCTTCACTGGCTCCCCATACACTCACGAATCATTTACAAGACCCTCACCCTCATCCACAAAAGTATTACTAACGAACACTACAATTGGATAAACCCACCTTTCCTCCCTCGTACCTCCACAAGACCCACCCGTTCCTCCCTCCGTGGAACTCTTATTCCTCCTTCCATAAAATCCACAAGACTCATCTCCACCACCAATAGAGCTCTTTCCCTCGCAGGCCCCTCCCTTTGGAACGCTATGCCTCTTGACCTTCGTACCGAAACCTCCACATCCACTTTCAAAAAGAAACTCAAAACCTGGCTCTTCCGCCAAGCATACCCCCAATCAGCTTCCTCACCTTCCAATAACCTTACCCGTCCATCTTCTCTCTCTAACACCCCCCACCAGGACCTACACCCCACACCTACCCCCTCAAACTAATTAAGGAACTACAAACCTCTCACTTAACTTCCTGCTTTTAAAACATGTTACTTAGTACAAGTCACACTTATCACCTCACCCCAATGACTTTTGTTTTCACGTCTATACATCTTTGTATAAAACCATTATACATATCAATTTATTGCTTGAATCCCTTGTACATATCTTATCCCCATGTGTCTGTTTTCACCCTCCCCCGCCCCCCCCCTTTGTCATGACTACCCCTACCCCTCCCTCCCTAAGTTATTTAGTTTCTTGCTCTGTTACTGCATTAGTTTCTTGCTCTGTTACTGCATTTATGTTACATACTGTTATTTGTAAAGGCTTCTGCCTATATATCTTATGGTTGTAAGTTACTTGTAAACCGGCACGATGTGCAAACGGCTGTCGGTATATAAAATTAAATAAATAAATAAAATAAAATTTCCAAACAGTTGATATACTGTCTTTTGCCAAACTGGCCCCAAAGCGGATTACAATCAAATAGAATGACTACTAGGTATACAAGTGACATATTTGTTCCAGGGTCATGTGCAGTTTCGTTGAGTTTGTCTCAGGCCTAGAGGGTATTTCTACATTGTGGAAAGAGCTGGATGAACAGGCATGCCTTTGTTTTCTTCCGGAAGGTGACGTAGGATGGTTGATGGCGAAGGTGTACTGTTATCTCATTCCCGATTCTGGGCGCATAACAGTTGAAGGCCAGAAATCTTGTACTACTAATTTTGCAGATGTGGAAAGTGTGTGTGTGGGGGGGGGGGGGGGTGGTGTGAGAAGGGAATGTTGGGAGGGTTTGAGTTCTCTGGTGGGGGTGTAGAAGGTAAGAAGACAGGAGAGGTATTCAGTAGCCCCTCAATCATCTAACAGTCTGACCAACTCCCTCACAGGCTTCTTGCTTTGGATGTACCGTATTTGAAAAAGTTTTTATGAGTTTTTTTGCATCTATGGCAAACTTCTTTTCAAATTCTTCTTTTGCCTGCCTTATCAATGTTTTGCGTCTAGCTTGCAGTGCTCTTGCTTTTTCCTATTTTCTTCATTTGGATCCTCTTTCCTGAAGGAAAAGGTCAGGTAAACATGAGGAAAGCCACTACTTATCCCTGGGAGTGGCGAACAAGACATGGATCTACTCTTTGGGGTCTGCCGGCTACTCCCTAGGGATCTGGATTGGCAGCTGTCAGATTCAGGATGGCTGGGCTCGATGGACTGTTGGCCTGATCCGGCCTGGCACTTATGTTTCCGTTATTGAATATACTGGTGTTGCTGCAGTTTGAGAGTGAGGATTCTAGCCATGAGCATTTGTGTGATGTAGGAATGCAGTGTATTAGTTTATCATATTATTCTGAACATCAGGCTCATTTAGGGCTCTAGCAAACACTGCTATAGGGAATGGTATAGGAACATTGACCATGAAGGAAGTTACAACTCTTCTAGGCCTACCCGCAGGAGGGACTATAAGGAATGTGTAGGAGCCTTGATTGGAGGACTTCACATGTTCTCTAGTCCCAGTGTTTTCCCTTGGAAATGAATGTATGGAACAGTGTGGGGACAATTTACAGCTATGCCATAAAATCCTTGACGTGATTCTGCTGGAGACCTCTGCTTCCAAATTAACACTGAGCGGTTCTGCCCTTTTAACTTTTTTTTTTGGGTGCAATAAACCATCCCCATGGAGCCCACTCAGCCCAAAACAATAGCACGGCACTTCCGCAGAGTCAGATGAGGATATGATGCCGCTGGCCTTACAGCCTGCTCGGTCTCTAATTACGGCAAGCAACGTGAACAGAGTCCACAATTAGAGGAAGTTGCATTTAACCTTGTGTATACTGTATTTCCTTTGCACCTGGGCGCAGCGGAGACGTACATCTTTGGCAGTGCCCCAGGCAAGAAGCACATTACCCCTCATTATGCAGCTGCTAGCCCAAAGGGGACAAGGCAAAGAATGCTGGACGTGTATCTAACACTGAAAAGCACATAGGGTTAGAGGCGTGGGAGGAAGATGTCAGATGCACATTGTCCTTGGCCAGTTTACCGAAGAGCAAGTAACCTTTTGCAGAGGAAACGCCTCGGGGTGGAGGCAGTCTTGCTACAGATGATACCAGCTTTAATCCTAGGTCATGAAGGGCACAGGGTTATGAGAGAGAGAAAGGAAGTAAATGAGGGAGGAGGTAGAGAGAGAAGAGGGAAGAAAGCCCCAAAAAGTGTCTCATTCACCGAGAGAGAGCCGGGGAGGAAGAGTCCCATGAAGGCAGAGGAAGGCCCACAGCAGCACAAAGCCTGTCGGAGATATACTACTAAGTTGACCTTGCTTCCTAGGTTGCGTTCACAGGAAGAAGAGGAATTTATTAGAATCAGAATTTGAATGTGCCATTAATTTTCCTAATCAAAAGGAATGTCCTTTTTATCTGTTGAACTCCAATAGCCCCAGCCAGGAGATAGCTACTTCGTGTTTCTGGCAATATTCGGTGTCATGGTTCCAAACTGCAGTGCCCGTTCTCCTCTTCACGAATTCAGCTTCCTCTCTCCTTTTTCTTTTAATTCTCGCCATATTTACATCTTTTTTTTTTCTTCTTCCTCTTGCTTAATGATAATGAATGTATTTCTCACGCCGTTCGTGGCGAGTTACAGCAAACATTCATAATTAAACGTTTATAACATTAAACGTTTATAACATTTTATGATATACTCCCCTTTATATCTCCCCCCCTCAATTACTCTCTTGTTGACATGTTATAATTGTTCGATGTAAAGCGCTACCCCAGGCGTCTGTTTGCGTTACACTGTGAACCGATGTGATATCATTGATGAATGTCGGTATATAAAAACTTTAAATAAATAAGCATATATAGTTTGTTTTTTTTAAAAACATGATCGTCAGTCTGTTTACCCCCTTTTTATTAAATCCAGTCCCCCATTCACCCCCTGATTGTTTATACATTCAGGTTAAAAATTGCTAGCATTTTCCATTGTGGTGGTTACTTTAACTTATGAATGAAAAAAATTGACCCTGTCTGTTTCCTGCACTGCCTTTTAGTAAGCCTTCTCCATGTCTTCCTCTATCATCAGTTAGGCAACTGGAAGTGGGGGCAGAGAAGTACGGAGCTTTTGCTCCTGCTGGCCAGGTGTAAGGCCTACCGTGGGCTAGTAACAATAACAGGCACATTATCTTTCATTGCAGTCACAGTCCTGTCACATGAAATCTCTATGCAAAGCAGAGCTACCAAGTGGCCCAGCTTCTGGCCATTTCTGGGGTTTGAACCAGTGTGGGAATGCCTGTGGCATTTGTACTCCTGCTTCTTCCATTTGAAACCAGCACTCAAGATAGCAAAATGCATGAGGATGGGGGGTCAAAAAGCCAGGCCTGGCCTAAAGTTTGCCTGCGGAAACTGGTTAATTGGCAGGTTTAGCAAAGAATCAGACAGGAAAAGATCCCCTGCAGAATACAGGGAGCCTGATGAATCTGGCCACCAGAACAGTACGCATTGCACTTTACTAGGTCTCCAGCAGCGTTTGCCATACAACCTAGGCAGGCTCCACAGCTCGAGTCCATTAGAACTTTAGAACACAAGAACAATGTAAGTATAGTCATAGAACTCGTGTGACAATGGGTTCAAGCTGACTCGGGTTAATCGAGTCTTCCAATTGTAGAAGGGCAGGTATATCCAGTCCTTGAAAGCTGCAAACAGTTCTGGGTTTTCAGGACAGCCACACTAAATAGTAATCACATATATGAAAAAGCCCTGGTCATTTGCATGGCTTGGTTATTGTGAAAATCTCGCCTGTTTGTGACTTTTGAGGACTGGACTTGCCTACCCCTTTATACTGTATGGATCACTACTGTGGAACTCTTCTATTCAGTCAGTGTCATTGTACACGTGGCTCCATTATTTTTAGGACAGGCTGATCTCTGCCTGTCCTTCGTTTTGTAGGGAGATTAGAACTACACCTCCATGGGAGATAAACAAGGACTGGACCAGCCGGTTCTGGAAATGTTTGAGCCAGTCGTCAACCCTAAAGGGACGGCTACCGCTGGAGGCCTTGGGAAGTCTTAGATCTAGTCAGTCTTGTCAGCCGAACTTTGTGTTATCCTAAGATGCAAGTGTCCCTTTAATTCAAATATGTATTCGATGAGAGATTAAAAATGGGTAGCAATACAAAATGAAGCTCCGGCATTTTGTGCTATCTGGATACTCAGCTTCAGTCTAGTGTGGTATAGTGTCACAAGAAGTCCTGATGCTTTTACAACTTTATATTTTTAAAATGTTTTAGTAAGTTTTCTCATATACAGCAGAAATATATAAACAGACCAAGCAGTCGGCATTCATATGCCCCTCAACTATCCGTTAGTAAGGAGATGGGGATTCTCCTTCCATTGGCCTGAATGTGAAATCACAGAAGGTTTCAGAACTGTTCAGTGTTCTGCTCAACCTTTTCCTCCACGTTGCCGATATGCGATTCTAATAACAACACTGCACCTGGGCGAGCCTGGTGGCGCAGTGGCAGTGGTTTAATTGTTAGGTCAGGTCTTCCACAATCCAGTTGACTGGGGATGCTGCAGAGGCAGCGCTCACAACAACTGGGAGCAGCCAGAGGGAGTTGTGGTCATCAAAGTGCATCACCTGGTAGGCAGGGCTAAAGCTACCAGATGATGGGATAAACACTGTGGATCCCTAAAGACCTAGAGGATGGAAACAATGAAAATAGTGCATGGGGGTAACTGAGGGTAACTTGCTGGTGTCACAGTTACCACCCTTAACCAATAAGCCTTGACACTCTTAATGCACCTCCTTCATTACTCTCTGCCTCAATGGCAGTGGGAAAAGGGGAATTGGATTCAGACAGCAACCAACGTAGGCCTCGACATTTATGGTTTAGGGAACAAATAAACATGGGGGTAACTTGCAGGTGCGGCTTTTACTACCCTTAATTACTAAGCCTGATGCTTTTGATGCAACTCCAACTCTCTGCTTCCACAGAAAGGGTTAAGGGAAATTGGATTCAAACAGCATCCAACGAGGGCCCTGACTTGTACGGTCTGGGAAACCGATAAGCATGGGGGTAACCTGCACGGTGCAGCAGATCCCGGCAGAAGCTTGCTGGGCAGACTGGGTGGATCATTTGGTCCTTTTCTGCCGTCGTTTCTATGTTTCTGTGATCCAGGATTCCAGGAGGAGCCCTGGTGCACGGTTCAAGGAGCAGACTAGGAATGAGGGGGAGGACATCCTATTAAAAACAGGGGAACAAAATCCCTGGGTGCCAGGATCCAATTAAACTGGAAGAAAGAAGAAACTAGCAGGAAATAAGTGATTTAGAAAAATAGTCAAACAATGTTTCTGTTCCCCTCCGCTGGACATGTATGCGTTTTTGAGATCAGAGCATGTACTTGAGTGTACGGAGGTCCTTTTTGGATCCAGGAAACTAAATAAGTTTTTGTTTGTGTCACGTGCAAGATGCAAGAAATAAAAACAAGAGGAGATAAGGCAGGGAAAGAGAAATATAAGGAAAACAGCTGGAGCCTGAGGGTTTTTTTGTTGTTGTTGTTGTTTGTTTTTTTTTACAGGGGAAAGTTGTTGTTCGGCATTCAAGGCATTTTAGATGACATTTCTGAAAGGGATTTAGCTGGGGTATCTACAGAGTTCCCCTACTGGATTCCCCTGAGAGACTCCAAAAGCAGGGGAATAAAAGCAACGCACATGCACTTTGAGCTGGATTAGAAGGGGGCATTTGATTTCTGCAGAAGTGTTCAGGTTAAGGGTATAACATTTGTATTTTCACATGTGCAGCCACTGTTTTACTCAGGGCTGGACTCAGTCAAGCGGCTGACCTGAGCTGTGTCTAGCTTAAGAGGCATTCCCGAAAACAAACGTACAACTTGATATTGAATAACTGCTTTTACAGAGTCCCCTGACCATCGAAGGTCCTAAGCTATAGCTTAGGTAGTTTGTTCCTGAATCCAGCACCGGTTTTATCTCCGTTCTGCCACCCACAAAAATAGGGGCAAAATACGCAGCCACTTTATAGATGGGCACCTATAGTGGATTTTCAAAAGGAAATTAAAGGCGTGTGTGTGTGTGTGTGTGCGCGCGCGTGCGTGCCATTAGGCGGCTAAGTGAAAATTGCCCCCTTAAAGGCTGTTATTTAAAGCATTTAGGACCCTCACTTTGGGAGTTAGGCTCCTAAATTGACCCTTTTGAAAATGTTCTTCCCCAGCTTCCTAAATTTAGGCTCATAGTTTCACTAGGCTTCTAAATTTAGTAACCCAAAAAGCAGGCATGGAAAAATGTGAGGTGCTTAGCACTGATTTTCAGCCCCAGGCAACGGAGGAGCCTAAATCTAGGAAAACAAATAGCAGGCTTCAATTTAGGTGAATTTTCAGCTGAAAATGTAGGCTTCTAGGTGTGGCTGACAATGGGCATTTAACTTAGGATCCCAGCTTCGTGTGAATATCGGCTTCTTGTTGTCCAGCCAGAAGAGAAGCACTCCTGATAGAAAAACACCCTTTAGAACCATAAGAACATGAGAACTTGCCATGTTGGGTCAGACCAAGGGTCCATCAAGCCCAGCATCCTGTTTCCAACAGTGGCCAATCCAGGCCAAAAGAACCTGGCAAGTTCCCAAAAACTAAGTCTATTCCATGTTACTGTTGCTCGTAATAGCAGTTGCTAGTAATAGCAGTGCTGCATGGGAAGTAGGGGATGTGCTGACATCACAAGCTATTGCAAAATGGATCCTTCCATCAGAGCAGGGCATCAGTTTCACAGTTAGCTAGGCCAAAATTATCATGGAGCTAAACATATCGCCAGGGGAAAGGGCTCACCCATCTCGACAAGTAAGACACCACCAGTTTTGAGCATGAAAGTTCCTCTTTAAGCTCTGAGTTGATGGAATATCTGAAAACAAGACTAAAATCACAAATGAAATAACACAGAAACCATTTATGCTTATACATGATTCATTTATCAGGCTAACAGTGACAAGGATGCTGGCTATTCTAGTGTATGTTGTGCCTTTTATTTAACCCCAGATTCAAGTAGGTTTTCCTATGGATGTGCTTACTCCTTGCTCTGAAGCATCAGGATCCTGCGCGGTTCCTTCATTCCTTTGCTTTTGAGGTAGATTTTACTTCCTAGTTTATCTTCCAGGGAATGTAGCTGCGCTGTGGCCTCGGTCAGCATATCCATCAGTAGCTCCATTTGCAGCTTCAGATAGTTATTCTGCTCTATCAGGGCCTTGTTCTTGGCCAGCAGCTTCTTGTAGGACGGCTTGACTGGGTAGCTCTGGCCTTCGTTCATCCACGTGCCATTCTTGAAGACATACGTGGTGCCATTCAGCCGGACGCAGGGTGGCGCGTATTCCAGGCCGAGTTCCTCCAGTCGTGCCTTATGGTTAAGCAAATAGAAGGTGGAGGCAGAGTTTGCACGGCGAAGAGGAGAACGCTTTGGGTGGAATTTCCTCATGGTCCGTATCATGCAAGGGTTGAAGTTAATAGCGATATCCATGGTGGAGGACATCAGAGGCAAGAGTGGCAATGGGGATTTCACGATCACTGCAACACAGAATCATTTAATACAAGTGAAATGCCCATCCTGAATGGAAGTCTCAGGTTTTAGGAAGCTCAACAGGGTTTGCATAAGTTTCAATGCAAACGCCCATCTCCCAAATTTGAGTGTCAATGACGTCTTCCTCCCCTGTTCCCCTTTGCTATGCTTTGAACTGGAGCAAAAGACCTTTCTTACGGAAATATGAGGCTCTCATCGATAAATGTAGGCAAGCTATCTGACTGGTGTCTGATGCCCTTTACAATAACCTGCCACGTTTTCTCCAGCGTTCAGCTTAGGATACCTGGGGCATAACTGCCTTGGCTTAGATTCTTTTTGAATAACGTGGATCGCGCGTGCCCTCTCTGAGTCCGGAGGAAAACTCCCCAGCCTCCTTGATTCCTAAAGTATGAACCGCAGCAGTTATGCCCTTTCTTGGGCTACCCTTCCATGAACCCTATCAAGTTCTGGGGGGGCCTTTTTTTTTGCGTGCAAGCCATTCTTTCCGACTTACTGGCCACGCAAGCCACTCTGTACCCTAATATTTAAATCTAGTATCCTTACTATGTTTTATTCCTTAACTAGCTGTCCCACCATAAATTCGGAAGCAAAGACGTCATTTTGGATTTCTGCTTTGTCCGTAGGCCTCGTAAGTTTGGGTACCGTTCAGCCCACAGAGGGACCGACAGAGTCCCTCGGCATCCGTTCCTTACCAATATATGTAACTTCTTGGGGGGGTTCCTTTTGCTATCCTTGGCAATATATATCTTTAATAATTTTATAATTTAGCGTATTTTAGAACTCTTACATTCCTTGTTACTTGCTTTGTCCGTTTGCAAGTCGTCCTCTGCTCCCCCTCCTTTCATTATTTCAGAGGCCCTTCTGTGTAAGGTATGTGTCAAAATATATCTATATGTGTCTAGGAACGCTTTAGACGGCAACTGACCTGTCTATCCTTCCTGGGCTGTTGGCTTCTGTTGTGGATTCTGTTGCTATAGGAACCAGGGCATCCCGCTTCTGTTGTATCGTTCCAAGTGACAAAAGCACGCACCGCGTTTTTTTTTTTTATGAGGTCCAGTGGGGCTGGCGGAGGTTTTCGCTGCTGGTGGGGGTGTGCAGAATGGCCGTTGGGGGGGGGGAGGTGTCCAGGCAGAGGCCTTCGCTCACCTTCTGCAGGACTGTTAGGCTTCTTTTGCCAACCTGCTTTACATTTTCCGAGGGTGGCGCCAGAAGATATTCCAGATCGCTGCGTTCCAGGTACTCTTCTAGACGTACCCTGGCGGATGCTCCGTGGCTGCTTGTGAAACGTGGATTCTTAGCACAAGAGAATTGTGAAGCCAATTGGAGAACACGGTGAGGAGCTCTTATCTGGATGAGAATGCCCACAAGGTTAATGGATTGTTCAGCTGATCAGGAATCCAGAGGCCCTGCTTATGTAAGCCGCTTTGAACTTTTGGAGCAAGCGGGATATACATTTTTAAAATACATAAATAAAAATAATCCATTTTATCAGCGAGCATCTGAAAATATAAATACAGTTGTTTCCGGTTCCCAGCTCCACCCTTCAGAATAAGCTGGAGCTGAGCTAAGTCCTTCTTGCTATTGTAAGAATTCCTCATACATCACTTCATCCAGTTAACTGACCACCACATCTGGTCTTACAAGAAAATTCTTAGTGAATAGAAAAATAGAGCAATCTTATTGGCTAAAAAATAAATAATAGCTAATTATAAATTATAAAATTGGTAAGCACTCAGGAATGTGGGAAAGTGACTGAACGCTAATCCAAAGTGTTGCATCTTTTAAAAAAAGGCTTTGATAATTTTAGAACCGTAATCATCTTTTATAACCATTAACAAATTAACCAGAATTCCAAATAATCCAAACGGGTGTCGAGTCCTTGCTAATGAGGGTGAGAACCTCTCTGGCCTTTCCAGGCTCTGCTCCTGAAGTGAAGCAGTTAAGAAACACAAGGGTTGATTTCACATCTCGGGAACAACGGAATGCAAGGTTATGGACTGGATGGCGCCAATTGCCCAAGCAAAGCATACACTGT
The DNA here is from genome assembly GCF_901001135.1 of Rhinatrema bivittatum. Lineage (NCBI taxonomy): Eukaryota > Metazoa > Chordata > Amphibia > Gymnophiona > Rhinatrematidae > Rhinatrema > Rhinatrema bivittatum. Next base: position 33,779,444 of record NC_042632.1, read on the forward strand.
TGGTTATTGCTAGCAATGTGTCCAGGAAATGGAATTAGAAAATACATAGATGAGAACAAATGTTGAAATCCTTACACTTAAAGTATTCTGTCATTGCCACATGCCACGGTGCATGACTATACTGATAGATGAACTCTCATTCAACTTCACATACGAAGACAGGCTGATTCTTAAACTCCAAAGCATTTCTTCAAGAGAACAAACTGAAAAACAGACATCTCACTGAAGAATGAAATAGAGGCAAGCATAACTAAAAGTTAAGGCAATTAGTGTAGCTGGGTTTAAAAAAAGGTTTGGACAAGTTCCTGGAGGAGAAGTCAATAAACTGCGTTTAACTAAGCAGACGTCGGGAATAGCCACTACTTATCATTGCACAATAGCAGAATGGGATTTGTTTGTTGTTTGGGATCCTGCCAGCTACCTGTGATCTGGATTGGCCACCGTTGGAAACGGGATGCTAGTCTGGATGGACCCTCAGTCTGACCTAGTATGGCATGTCTCTGAACTGTGTCACACATGAACTGAGGCCTGCTCAGAATACTCAGCTGAATGCAGTGAAAAAGCAAAGCTTTCTGTGGGGATGGTAGGGGAGGAGAGAGGTAAGAGAGCTGCAGGCTTAGCTGAGAGCTGCTGTTTGAAAAGGAGGCGGCTAGGATGGCCAACTGGCTCCAGATTTTCAGGACAGGCTGATCCCGTCCTGGTTTTAACCCCCTGCACACAGGTACTTATAGTCTTGATTTTCTTAGGGAATGCAACAGGGAAATCAGAATAAATCCCAGCATGCAATGGGGTAAAACCAGGACGGGATCAACCTGTCCTGAAAAGACCTAGAGGGTTCTCACACACAACTGCCAGAATACACGCTCTCTGCCCCCGGACTTAACCAATGAAAGCAAAATGTGTTGTTTTTTTCAACCCAAACAGAAGAATTTCTGTGTTTACAAGCAGCCAGTCAGAAGGCTTTGTCAGTGTTGTGCATTGTCTCATACTTGAAATGGCAATTTGGGACATTTATAGGGGATTCTGAAAGGAAAAATTAGAATCATCATCCTTATTTTGTTTTTAAAACTGATTGCCAAGAACCTTTACCAGCCTAATTCGGTCTGCTTGCTAGCAACTGATTCCTTTGTTTAGGTTTTTGAATGCAATCCTTGGCTGCTAATAGAGGTGAGAAGTTCACTGTTGTATTTCTCTGTAGGTTTAGCAGTATCCAATGCCCTGTGACGGAAGGCATCTATTCTCTTCGACAAGCCATTCATTCTTTATTTGTTGGATGTCATATCATCTCTTTTGTTGAATTTTCCGCCTCAGTAATACAGTACTTGTCTTTTGGCTAAATTATTGTACCAGCTAGGTAGAGTTATGTCCAGCATTATTTAATCTCAAGCGTGTTATAAATAACAACTCAGGACTTTACATCCAAGCAGGATCCCAACCTGCTTTACAGTCATGGCACTTCAGAAACAGATGTACAGCCACCTCTGGGCACCGGACATTGTTGCATGACAGCCTATGACTGAAGAGGGCAGACGAAATTATATTTATTACTCTCTCAGTTACAGCTGAGTAAACTTAGGTACAGGGGGGTAAAATGGCTTGCCGAAATGTACTGAACAGAGGGCCAAGAAAGAACTGAGGAATTTAAACTCCCATTCCCCTGCTTTCATCGCTAATCCATACCTCATCTGTGCAAAATGTAAAGGTGCCCCTCACTAGCACTGGGGCTCCTGTTATAGGGCAGTTCCCTTTCTCCACTTCAGAAGCCTGAGGGGCCCATGCAATACCTATAACCCGCGGGTTGGATGCATGTGAATGAGGCTATTAGGCATTCACTCCCGATGCAAAAAAAAAAAAAAATGTGCGTCTAAGATGCCCATTTAGCAATCAGCAATTAATGCCTGCCTGGAGCAGGCGTTAATAGCTGAACTCTCTTAAAACTAGTACAGAAAAGCCTCCTACTTAATATCGTTGCGATATTAAGTAGGAGGCTTTTTTTTTTTATAACTTAAGTACCAACAATCAGAGGACACTAAATTTTCTCATGTACACAAATGTCTGGTATAGCTAAATAGGTTATCCCATATGTTGGTGATAGCCTTATATTTGTTAATACTGTTTTTAATTTTTCCATTTTTTTTAAATTTTTGTTTTTATATATTCCTTTTTATTATCCATTGGTAATTCTCCTTAGCTCATTAATAATTGTCCTTAGTCAAAGTTCTCTCTTACGCAGTCTCCATCTCTATAAGTTGTCATTTACTTAACTTATAATTAAGAGGAAATCTTCTTCTCTTATGTAAGCCTTCTATTGTAGCGAGAGTGGAGCCGTCAGCCCGACACTGACAGTGTTTCGACTATCCCGTCTTCCTCAGGGACTAAGAGAGATTTTTTCTGTCTTTGGGTTCTTCTCAGACACCGTGGAGCTGTTCCAGACAGAAAAATAGCTCCTTAGCTCATTAATACCAATGGATAATAACAAGGAATATATAGCAATAAAAAAATTTTTAAAAAATTAAAAACTGTATTAATAAATATAAGGCTATCACCAACATATGGGATAACCTATTTAGCTGTACCGGACATTTGTGTACATGAGAAAATTTAGTGTCCTCTGATTGTTGGTACTTGTGATAAGATAAAGAGAGGACCATTTGGGCTTTGTAAGTTTTTGGTGTGATCCCGTTTTTTATAACTTAAGCTGCCATTTTAACAAATTCATTACGTTTGCCCTTTTTCGGCTAATTTATTTTTTTGTTTGTTTGTTTAATTGCTGATAAAGGGGCAGATTTTATAAATCTGCGCACACGTGTACTTTTGTTCGCGCACCAGGTGCAAACAAGAGTACACGGGATTTCAATAGATACGCGCGTAGCCATTAAAATCCGGGGTCAGCGCGCGCAAGGCTGCCCAAAATTGGCAGCCTGCCTCCGTTCCCTCCGAGGCCGCTCCGAAATTGGAGCGGCCACGGAGGGAACTTTCCTTCCCCCCCCCCCCCCCCCCCAGCCCTATCTAAACCCCCCCCCTACCTTTGTCGGCAAAGTTACGCCTGCTTCCAGCAGGCGTAACTTTGCGCGCACTGGGATGGCTGCCGCGCTCCATGTTCCGGTCCGGGGGCTGATCCAGAGGCCGCGGCCACGCCCCCGGAACGCCCTGGGCTGAAACCACGCCCTGCGGTGCCGCCCCGAAACGCCGCGTCACTCGCGACACGCCCCTCCATGCAAGCCCCAGGACTTACGCGCATCTCGGGGCTTGCGCGCGCCGCCGAGCCTATGCAAAATAGGCTCGGCGCGCGCAGGAGGTGTTTGGGGTAGGTTTTCGGGGGGTACGCGCGTACCCCTTTGAAAATGTACCCCAAAGTGTCAGAAGTATTTTGAAAGCTCCTCCTACTCAACAATTATGAATGTAAGTAAAGCATGGTGATGCCGTGCATCTGGTCGTCAGAGGGATTACTACATCGCTCCCCATCATAGGTGGACAGCCTGAGCTATCCCTGGGTTTGCCCCACTGCATAGAGGGAGAGGTTCTGCTTTCCCATTGATTTCTCTAAAAATAGAACTACAGCTCCCTGCATGCAAAGGGCCTGGCTCAGCTTGTTCCCCTTAACATGGAGATAGGTGGGCACTGTGCCCATGCAAGCATCACCCCGACAAATGGAAAACACAGATATAGCAGCAATTGCTGGCAGCTGAGATCAGAGACACAGAACTGTAGAAATGGGGATGTGGTCATAAAATCTGCACATCCTTTATTCCAAATAAAGCCCAGAAAGGAAGAAATAGAGTCAAGGAACAGGAATGTTGATGTTTTGAGGCGCTCTGCTGGTGCTCCTGCTTTGATACAGTGTAGAACTGAATGGGAAGGGTAGCGCAGAGGAAGGTCCAGGCTGCTGAATTACTCGTCCGGTTGAGTGAACTCCAGTCGCCAAGTGGAGGATGTTGTTCAGGAAGGCTGGAACGTGCAGAATCCACGTAGCCGGCAAGTAGCATTCCGGCTGCCGAGAGTGCCGTAAGGAGCCAAGGAACGCCTGCAAAGCAGAGCTAACCTGCAGAAAACACACACAGGCCGATGCCATAAAGTGCGCTCAGCCTAGCACACAGGCTAACCCGTGATTGGATGGCTCTTTTGGACGCACCAGACTAACACCCGATGCACTAAGAGGATTAACATGTCCAAACAAATGCGTAGCTGACAGCGCTCATCATATGTAAATACCATATAGATGAGGCTATTAGCTATTACTCACAATGCAAAAACCTGCCATGTGGCCGACGCATACTTTTTTATCACTGCAAATTTAACGCCATTCCTGAAGCTGGCATAAAGTCTTGCTGTGTGTCAAGGGCTCAACTAAAAAAAAAATACTGCTTTTCTGTGGTTCCTCCTACTTAGTATCATCGTGATACTAAGATCTACTCCTTGCGATGCCTAAACATTATTAAAAAAAAAAGTTATCCCTAGCACTCAAAAGCAGGTGCACAGTTTATCCCTAGTGCGTCCTTTCTAGCACCACAGCTCAGTAGAGCATTGCATCACCCACCCAGGAGAGGTGGATGTGCGTGCGTTGAAAAAAAACGGACTCCCAGTTTGGACGCAAGGTATTGCATCACACCCCCCCCCCCCCCCCAAAGGGAAGCAGAGGCTAAGCAGACCTGAATCAGGCCTGTCAGCCATTAACCTCAGCACTTCCTGCAGGCCGAGGACAAGGGCGAAATGTGCAACAGGAGTGTCAGACTCCAGCCTTCTGGCCTTGAAGGAGAACCGCAAACCAAAAGTCATCTGATTTTCCGTGAGTCCATGTTAGCAAGCATGAAATGCATTTGCATTCAGCAACTCTGCTTTAGAAGTAATTTAAAATGTATCTATTTTGCACCTATGTCGGTGAAAAGTCTATATACATATACATTTTAGAACAATAAGTGAACAATAATTTAATACAATAAATAATGTAAAAAATGAAAATAATTATAACAAGAAATAAAATAGCAAAAATAACTAAAAGCACACATTTTTATATTAATTTGTTTTGACTTTTATCTCCTTTTTCTATTATTTTTACTTCATTTTCTTAGGTAGGTGGGGCTTGTGCTCCCTTCTGGCCTGCTTCTCCCACAGTGGGGGTGATGCAATACGAGGGCGTAGAAAATGGGCGCTCGTATTGAGTGCCCATTTTCCTAACTGCGCCCATCCACCTTTCCTAAGCGCATGATTCAATATGCTAATGAGGTGCCGTAAATTGAGCGTCCGTTTTCCTAACCTGACTGCCATCAAGACTTTTTTTTTTTTCCCTTGATGCTGTTTTCTGTGGTTCCTCCTACTTAGTATCGCGATGTTATTAATTGAGAGGATCCACAGAAAAGCAATATCTTTTGCTTTTCTGTGGCGCTTTGGGGCGCCCACTAGCTCTGGGGCTGGCGTTAAATTTTGCATGTTAAAACATGAACGCCAGGCGCATGGTGATTTTTTTGCATCGGGGTAATAGCTAATAGCCTCATCTGCATGGCATTTACATGTGATGAGCGCTATTAGCTATGCACTGGTTTGGACACACTAATACATAATTGCATCGGGAGTTACTCTAGCGTGTTCAAAACACGTATCCAGCCGCACTTCAGGCTGTGCGCCGGGATGAGTGCACTGTATTGCATTGGCCTCGGTGAATCATTTTTTTTCTTGTACTTCCCGCCAGTCCCACTTCAATGAAGACATCCGGCTGCTGCTCTGGAGCCTCTTCTTGACTCGTAGTGACTAGATGGTGTCATCGGAGCTTCCCAAGGTAAGTCAAATTGTGGTCAGAACCGAGAAACCCAATCTCCCCATCAGAGGTCTTTTATCAGTGGGTTTTTTTTTTTTTTTTTTGTGGTAACTGAGAATAAGAAGCTCTAATTAAACTATTTTATCATTTTTATTTACACATTGTATAAACCTATTTCTTGCATAATTGATATTATTGACATAGATAAGGCCCTTGTTTTCCAAAAAGAAAAAATCCTAGGGCAGGGTAAGGGGGAGTTGGTGTAATTCTGAATATCTGCCCTGGGCACAGAAAAAGCTGGTCGCTGATCACAAATGTATTGTTACTTCAATAAAAAGACATTTATGGACTTTTTTATTTCTCTGGTTTCCCAAGAAATAATAAAAGGGAAAATTATGTAATTGTTGTGCTCTCACTGCAGATTTAGACAGGTTCATTTAGGCATATAGGAAACAGCTCTTTTATAGTTCCTAGTACTGATTCTGCCTTGGAGTCTCTCCAGCCCTTCAGGTTTTTCTTTTCAGAGGCCGCTTACTTTCATCGGCCTTGTCAACCCCTTCATTATCCTTTGGGCTTCAGTCCCTTTCAGGGGCCGATGCAATGAACTGCGCCCAGCCTAGTACACAGGTTTACACGTGGTTGGACACACGTTTTGGACGTGCTAGACTAGCACCAGATGCAATAAGATTAGCACGTCCAAAACGCATGCCCAAACAAATGCATAGTCAATAGCATCCATCACGTGTAAAATCCATGTAGATGAGACTATTGGCTATTACCTCCCCAATGCAGAAAATCGCTGGGCGACCAATGCACACTTTTTTAACACGGCAAATATAACTTCAGCACTGGAGGCAGCGTAAATTCAATCCGCCAGTCAAGGGCTCGTGAAAAATTTAAAAATACGGTCCTATGTGGTTCCTCCTACTTAGTATCACTGCGACACTTAAAATTTACTGCTTGTGGTGATGAAAAATAAATGTATATTGCCTTGATTTAAAAAAAAAAAAAAAAATTCTTGATGCAAAATTTAGATGCCCATAGCAAGAGGTGTTTAGCTATGGGCGTCTTCAGCAACCTCAGCAAAATCGGCCAGAAACGGGATAAAAATGGATGTTTATATTGAGCACCCGATGCATTTGAGCACTAGAGATGCGCAATTCTCTTCATGTTCTTTTTTATGCAGCCCTTCATTTAAATACTGCATTGGGCACCCAGGGGATGTGGCTGCGTGTGTGTTAGGAAAACAGGCGCTCAATACGAGCGCCCGTTTTCAGAGCACGTCTTATTGCATCGGCCCATCATTGTTCAGACGAGTCGGTGGGCACATTCCCATTTTAGCCACATGATGGCAGTCTCGGATTTAAAATGTATGACCTTTCTGTAATAGCACATAGAGAACTATACTTTGATTCAAGGACACAATAAAAACATAATCATTCTTTCTCATATGCAGATGTCACTGATTTATTGTGAACTGAGCAGCATACAGAGGCCAAGTGTCCTCTGTGTGACTGCGCCACAGTGATCAATAAGAAAAAATGGAAACTGGTATCTGTAGATTCTCCCATCCCTGTCAGGCAATCAGATCTTTACCTGAGCATTATTAAAGATTATTCGCCTGACAAAGATACAGTAGCAGATGTATACTCTCATCTGCCCCTAGGCAGATGGACAGCCAGCTGCTATCCCCTCCCCATAGTTGCAGCCAGGGGATGGTCCCCCTGTGAAGTTGTGGCCAGCATGGGGTTGGGGAGGGAGCCCCATTTGATGACGTGCTGGCCCCCTACCATGATAATGCCTTCCCAGGAGTGGCCACCGGAGTTTACTTCCACCAAAATCAGCAGCAAGGCTCTGGTGCCCCCTCAAGGCCCGCCCCTGCCAAATGACAAACACACAAGTAGAGCGGCGAGTTCCCTACTCTCCACACACCTGAGGTTGCCATCCATGGACAACTGCTTGCTCTACCTATCTGTAAATGCACCCTTGGCCTGACAGTTTCATTTTACTCCTTTGAATGAGAACCAGCTTCAGCTGCCCCTTCATTTGCAAAGACCCGGGGCGACTCCCCCTCTCTAGCCCAGCTATAGCAGCAATAATCCTCAGCTAGGAGCCACAGAACATGACTTTTTCCATAGATGTCGCCACTGGAGGATGCTCAGGACTCCTCTTCTGGCAGAAGCAGTGCACACTGATCCCACAGAGACATCAGAGACCACATCCCCAACCACAACCAAGAGGCGGAAAAGTCCATAACACTTCCGGAGACAGACTGCCAGACACACAGCCAGACAGGATCCACACTGAGCACACCCTCCTATTACTGGACAAACCCCTCAGAAGCTGAGCAACAACAACCTCCAGACATACCCGCTCAAGAAGTGCTACAGCAACATCTAAAGGACGGAAAAACCTTCAACTCAATCGACAAAACCACCTTCGCAGACTCCAATCAGACCCCACCACCTCAACGTCCTTAACCAATGGAAGAAAAGCAGCAACAACCTCCAACCATACCTGCCCAAGAAGAAATCAAGAGGTGAAGCAGCGACCACCGAACCTCAGCAACCACTGAATCCCACCTCTCTGGAGACCGTGGCATTAAGACCCTAGAGCCACAACCCTAGCAACAGCCTCCACAGGTCCGATCTGACATCATGCATCTAAGAACCCATTGATGAATCCTACCACTCCAAGTCAACCACCAGCGAGAACACGAAACCTGATAAACATCACCATCAACAAATCCATAAAATTTCTGACATGCCTCATGTTCCTTCTCATAAATGCTCAATCTCTATCAAAAAAATTAATACTTATCTCAGACTCAATACACGACACTAAACCTGACTTCATTGCGATTACCGAAACCTGGCTAAAAATATCAGACAACATCCTAACCAACCAACTGGCAACAACACATATGACCTTTTCTCTATTCCCAGAAAAAAATGCAAAGGAGGAGATCTTATGCTAATAGTCAAAAAATGTTTTGCTATGAAACTCATCCCCAACTGTCTCCCATCCCAATACGAAGTAGCTCTATTTGATTCTACCAAACTCCAGATTTATCTGATTTACTGCCCCCCTAAACTACTAGACAACGACATCTCCCCCCTAATAGAATTCATCGTATCAACCGTCAACCACAAAAAACCCACAATCATACCTGGAGATTTCAATCTCCACACTGACAAATCACCCCCACCTCACTCCACGCAAACCCTAATTGATGCACTTACAGCCCTCAATTTCATCCAACTCATACACTACCCAACACACAAAGCAGGCCACACTCTAGACCTGATATTTACCAACGATAAATTCCAATCAAACCCCACTGTATCAATCACACCAGTACCATGGTCCTACCATTATCTTATAAAATGCCAAACTCTCTAGTGGAAGCTAACAATAAACCAGAAATAAACACCCCATACACAATCAAATACAGACCCGCATTTCCCCTTGAACCCCTACAACAAGAACTTGGAACGCAATTAAAGAACCTCGACCTATGTAACATCAACAACGCCACACACTCATGGCATAGAATAACCACAGAAGTTGCCAACAACATTAACCCAGAAAGAACCAAACTGATAAAGAACAACAGGAAAACAGAGAACCTGTGATTTCACAAACACTTAAGAGACACTAAATCAACTCTAAGAAAAAAAGAAAAAGAATGGAGCAGAAACAAATGCCCACTAACACTAGCCAGATACCGAATCTACTTGGCATACTATAAAAACACAATAACTAAAACTAAACGAGATTACTACAGTAAGAAAATCAAAATTGCTCAAACAATCCAAAAATCCTATGTAACATTGTAAAAAACCTCACAGCAGAAAACATCAACACAAACTCTAACACAAACAAAAACCTAAGCAAAGAACTTGCAAATTTCTTTAAAAACAAAATCAGAAAAATTTCTGAGAATTTAATCAAATCCACGAACCAAAACACACAGCTAACCAACACTGCATTAATATCATGGTCATCCTTTGAACCCATTTCATCCACTGAGACTGAAAACCTCATTAGAATCAATAAACCCAGCACGTCATGAACTTGATACAATTCCCACCCGTACACTAAAAGAGATATCTCAATTCATCTCCCCAACAATAACATCAATCATCAATAAATCCCTTGAAGATGCTGATCTACCCGACTTTCTCAAAAAGGCAACAATTAAGCCCATCCTAAAAAAAATGAACCTTGATCCCAATGACCTAAATAACTACCGACCCATATCGAACTTACCCTTACTTGCAAAACTAACAGAAAAGGCTGTACTGAAACAACTAGACGAGCATCTGGAACTAAACAACATCCTTTATCCCACACAACATGGCTTCCGAAGATGACACAGCACCGAAACACTACTCATCTACCTAACAAACACTGTTCTAAAAGGGTTCAACAATGGCCAAAAATACATTCTCATCCTACTAGAGCTATCTGCAGCATTCGAAATGGTTGACCATAAAATCCTAATTCAACGACTAACCGAAATAGGCATAACAGGAAACACCCTAGCATGGTTCTCCTCTTTCCTTCGAAACAGATCATTCCAGGTAGCCGTCAACAACTCCCTCTCAGACTCAATCCCTCTTGAAACCGGAGTACCACAGGGATCTGCTCTATCTGCCACCCTGTTCAGCATCTATATTCTACCGCTATGCCAACTACTTTCAAATCTCATCATCACCTATTACATGTACGCAGACGACATCCAACTTATCGTCCCGGTAACAAGCATAATAGAGAGTGCCTTCAACCTTTCAGCCACATATCTTACCAACATAAAAAATACCTTAAATCAAATGAAATTATGCCTGAGCATAGACAATACCGAATACATTCTACTAGAAAGAAAAAGCTCAACAAACCCTCCCAATAACACAAGTCTAACCGACAACACAATGATCAAACTTTGAGAAAACGTGAAAGACCTAGGTATATGGCTAGACCCTGAACTGAACTTCAAGAAACACATCGCCCTGCAAGCCAAAGAGGGCTTCTACAAACTTGCAATACTCAAATGACTGAAACCACTTCTAAACCAACCAGAATTCAGAACAATACTGCAATCTCTAATTTTCTCATGCTCTGACTACTGCAACTCACTACTCCTAGGACTCCCCAAAACAACCACACGTCCTCTCCAAATACTTCAGAATGCCACAATCAGTATTCTCACCGGACACATACGATCTGAACACATCACCCCGTTATTAAAAGATCTGCACTGGTTACTCATTGAAAAACACATTGAATACAAAATGCTCACAATAATCCACAAAACTATACATAACAATGACCCCAACTGCCTAAATACATTATTCCAAAAGCATCAGCCCCAGCGAAACACAGGAATTCCCCCAATCTCCTCAGTAAGAGAAAGAGCGACATCAATAGCCTGTCCATACCTATGGAACTCATTCCCAGAAAACATAAGGCTTCAAAATGACGCAAAACTCTTTAAAAAAAAAAAAAAAAACTACTCAAAACTTGGCTATTCCGACAAGCCTACAAAGACTGTATTGGATCAGCTGATGATATTGTAGAAGCCGACTGTATTAGATAAGCAGATATCAACCTTTGCATTTGTTTTTGTTTATTTCATTGTTATGCTATTTAGCAGTACTCCCACGATTTGTTATCCTCTTTTGAGATTTATATTTTAGTATTTTAGATTATTCCAACAGCTATTACTAATGTTTTACTTCTTTATATATGATAGCTATTATCATTCTTTCACTATTTCATTATTGTACTTTCCTTGTTAAATAATTGTAAACCGTTTTGTTCAATGAAGATTCCCACTGATATGATGGTATAAAAAAACAAACCATCAGCCCAGCCCCTGCAGTTCTAAATATTTGGCTTGCTGAAACACAATAACATAAAATCAGATTAATGAAGGCTATTCCCATGTCTCTCTTATCTCTTTCGGGCCAATACAGTATGGTGCGCTCGATTGTGCACACCGTTAGCCCCCGTTTGGCCGCGCGTTTTCGACATGCTATTTTTACCCCTTATACAGTAAGGGGTAATAGCGCGTGGAAAACACGCGGCCAAACCCCCCCCCCCCCCCCCGAAACTAGTAGTGCCCGCAACATGCAAATGCATGTTGATGTGCTTATTAGTTAGTCCCGCGCGATCCAGAAAGTAAAATGTGCAGCCAAGCCGCACATTTTACACTCAGAAATGAACTCCAAAGGCAGGAGTTAATTTCGGCCAGCACCAGGAAAGTGTACAGAAAAGCAGAAAAAACTGCTTTTCTGTACACCCTCCGACTTAATATCATAGCGATATTAAGTCGGAGGCCCCAGAAATAAAAAAAAAAAAAAAAATCAGCCCGCAGCTCACGGGTTGGAAGATGGACGCTCAATTTTGCTGGCGTCCGTTTTCCGAACCCGTAGCTGTCAGCGGGTTCGACAAACGACACCGGTAAAATTAAGCGTTAGCTGTCAAACCCGCTGACAGCCGATGCTTCTGCCTCCTTATTACCGCGGGCCCTCATTTGAATACTAAATCGCGCGCCCAGGAGAGTGACCGGGGTGCGCGTCAGGAGAGCGGGCGCTCACCTCGGAGTGCCAGCTCTCCCGTGCATTTTACTATATCGGGTCGAATTGGGGAGGAAGGAGTCAGAATCTGCAGGAGTCAGCTTTGGAAGGGGAGTCGGGCTGGGCAGTTGAGAAGGATTCTGGGATTGGGCAGGGTCTCAAGATATGATAGGTCCAAGCTGAGGAGGGAAAAGGGAGTGTCCTTCTGGCTGGAGCAGGGGGTCAAGGTGCGTTGAGGTTGGGGGAAAGTGGAGGGTTAGAACGTGATACGCCTGGGCTGGGAAGGTGGGGTGGAAAGAATGTGCTCGGGTCGGGTTAATGAAGGTCATCAGAATGTGCAGGGTTGGGTGAGAGCAAAAGGGGAATCAGTGTGATAAGGTTGCCAAGAGTCCTAATTTTTTTTTCTGGCCTGTACATGTTACGGTTGCCGCTCGCGCCCGACCGCCTTCCCTCCATCTTCGCAGCCGCTGCTGCCGTGGTTTCTCCTTCGTGGCGTGGAGCCGCTGCAGCTGACTCTCCTCTGCAGCATGGAGCCACTACTGGGACATTCCTCTTCATGGCCCCAGTGCCACTGCCTTCTCCGCCTTTACGCGGCAGGAGGGCCACTGCCGTTGCCTCCACCTATGCGGCAGGAATGCTGCCGACGCTGCTGCCTCTCTGCCTGTCCCGGGTCCTGCATAGGCGTGCGTGTGTGCCTCTTCTCAATATTTAAAGGGCCAGCGGCAGGAAAAGCCCCGCAGCCCCAACAGATGATGTCATCTTCCTGCTACATCTTCAGCCCTATAAAAGGGCTCTGCTTCCACTCCTCTGGGCCTTCGCATTGGATCTTCACAGTTGCCTGTGGTCTCTTCATCCGACAAGGTCCTCCGTGGTCTGCTTCTGTCCAGATGGTTCTGTGTTCTTTGTTAGATGTTCCTGTTCTCTCTGGATGTTCCTGTTCTTTGTTGGAGCTCCTTCATCACCTGCCAGTGTTCCTGATGTTCCTTGTCCTTGATGTTCCCTGATGTTCCGGTCCTGGTCTTGATGTTCCAGCTTCCGGCTCTTCATCCTGCTTTCAGATTTCCCTCTTGTCCACCTTTTCTTGGCGTGCCACCGTCATGGTCCGTGACCAGCCCACGGGGGTGTGTAGGGTGCTTTGTGGCACAAAGCCTGTCTTCATGTTTGCAGCACAAGTCTCCTGAAGGTCCTTGCTTTTAATGCTGAAGTCTGTTCCTGAATCCTGAGTCTTGAATCCTTGAATCCTGTTCCTGGTCTTTGGAATTTCTTGTTCCTGCTTCCGCCCGTGCCCTAGACTCAAGCCAGAGCCTGCTCTGCTTTAGCGTGGTCAGCAACCAGCCATGGGCGGCTGTGTAGGGCACGCCTCTGTGTAGGCCTCTCCTGAATCTTCATCATGTTTCCAGCCTCAAGTCTTCATCTTCTCATCTGGAGTCTGCTTCGCTTCTGGTGTGGTCCGCGACCAGCCATGGGCAGCTGTGAGGGTGCACTGCGGTGCAGTACTCACCCTCTACTAGTGCCTGAATCCTGAATCCAAACCTGAGTCTTCCAAGTTTCTCGAGTCCTCGTTTGAGTCTCCCAAGTTTCTTAGTTCCATGTCTCGTCATGCTCCTGCCCTCAGCCTCCGTCTGGCCTCAGGCACTTGTCGTTCCCAAGCGGCGGGTCTGGAAGGGCTCACCTGTGCGTGCAGGTCCAGTGGAGGTCCGAGCCTGCCTTGTTTCAGTTTCTCTGATGTTCCATGTCTTGATCCTGGTCCCGCCTTGCTCCAGCCTGTGCTTGGACACTCTCACCTCCCACGGTGAGTGCCTTGGGGCTCCTCCCTGAGCCGCGCCGTGGTCCAAGGGCTCACATCCCTCCAGAGTAAGCGACCGCATCCCCGCGCTCGCAACAGTACAGACCTTTGGGATACTGTACTGACAAAAGATGGAGGGTGAAAATGTTTAGAAAGGTCCTGATTTTTACCCTCCAGCTACAGGTTAGCATCCAAATCCTCTCCTGCGATTATACAATGCAGCATGCACTTTGGTAATTACTCTGCATTCAGTAGGTGTTGGATACGTTTATTTTGTGTCACTCACATACAGGCCGATACAGTACAGTGTGCTCCGGTGGAGCGCACTGTTAGCCGGCATTTGGACACACGTTTTCGACGTGCTAGCTTTACTCCTTATTCAGTAAGGGGTAATAGTGCGTTGAAAATGCGCGTCCAACCCCCCCCGAGACTAATAGGGCCCACAACATGCAAATGCATGTTGATGGTCCTATTAGTCATTCCCGTGAGTTACAGTAAGTAAAATGTGCAGCCAAGCCGCACATTTTACTTTAAGAAATTAGCGCCTACCAAAGGTAGGCGCTAATTTCTGCCAGCGCCGGGTAAGTGCACAGAAAAGCAGTAAAGACTGCTTTTCTGTGCACCCTTCAACTTAATATCATGGCGATACTAAGTCGGAGGCCCCAAAAGTTTAAAAAAAAAAAAAATTTTAATTGGCTCGTGGGTTGAAAACTGGACCCTCAATTTTGCCGGCGTCCGGTTTCTGAACCCGTGGCTGTCAGCGGGCTCGAGAACCGACGCTGGCAAAATTGTGCGTCGGCCTTCAAACTCGCTGACAGCCGCCGCTTCCGTCAAAAAAGAGGCGCAAGGGCCATGCTAGTGTCCCTAGCGCCTCTTTGTACCGTGGGCCCTAATTTAAATAAATTAAGTTACTGAATCGCGCGCAGAGGAGAGCGGGCGCTCACCCGCTTTCCCACGTGGTTTACTGTATCGGCCCAATAGACATTAGTGCATGATTTCATCAGACCTAAAATATTTTACAGAACAGGATTGTAGTCTCTGGGCTAGTAAAGGTGAACCTTTTTGGAGTAAAGAACCAATGGTCATGCTATGAGGCTCCAAAGGGATAGATTCAGGAGTAACATCAGAAAACATTTCCTCACAAAAAGGGTGGTGGATGCCTGATAGAGGCGAAAACAAGAGAGCCTGGGACAAACACAGAGAACTGGATAGTCTACATGTACAAGCTGAAATCAGTTGGAGGACCCTATTCAATGTCTGACATCTACGCTCCCTTCCATTCTCCCCAGCAACTCCTTCCTTTCTCCGTCAAATTTTCAAACATTTTGGAGATGCTGTGTAAAGGGACTTTTATTGGCACTCTTCCCCATTACAAACAGAGACTGTGAAAACAGGTAGGAAGCAGCTAGAGCCTGCCCAGTTTACTTCCTGCCGCAGTGCCATAGACCCCAGTTAAGCTCTGCCCACCCCCTCACTTTCCAACGTCTCGTTTACCTTGCAATCTTTCCTGATTAGCACTAATAACCCTTTACAGGAGCGCAGGAGTCCATTACAGGTGGAATCTTTTGCAGACAGATTTCTCCTGACACCTGCATAAACCAGGGCAGTGATTGTCCACCTTTCTTAAAGTCTGTGGAACAGCTGCAGCCCTCATGAGCCGGGGGGAGAGCACTGAAAATGAAAAAGCAGGAGGTTGGGGATGTATTCCCTCCTGCACCCGCTCTTTAATCTCCTGGGTCAGCCCTGCAGCTGGTCCAGGCCATTTTAAGAAGGTAAGTACAGTAGCCAATTTAAGAACATTGTTTTTTTTTTTAAAAAAGGTTGCTCTTATTAACATTAAGCCTCTCTCTCTCCCTCCAGCCAACAGTATTATCCTCTGGGAAAAAAAAGCAGAACATCCGTCCCTCTCTTTCCCTCCCAGCCAGCCAGCTTCCACTCATCAATGAAAAGAAATCCTTCGCTCTAGCTTTCCCTCCCAACTGCCAGCCAACAACATTAATAACCCCTGGACATTTATTTGCCAGTGGAGGTTGGTCCCGAGGCTCAATGTCTGACAGGGGAGCAGCTGAATATCAAGTCAGCGTGAGACTGCTCCAGAATCTGTTCCACTCTCAGACCCCCATGGTACCCCCTGTAAGAAAGTGGGGTCTGAGAGCAGTAACAGCAGCAGCTATTCTCCTCCCAGAGATCGGACCTTGAGACCACCCCAACTGGAAAAAAACCCCCCAATGTTTGTGCAGTAGGTAATGCAGGATAGAGGGCTGGGCTTAGGAAGGGTATCTGCTGGCTGTGATGCAGGGTGCAATGCAGCATATTCAGCGTCTGTAGCTGCAGAGCAGATCCTGCTGCTTCCTGAAATCACTCACTCCAGTGAGTAGCAGAAATACTGCCAGGAAACCGGTGCTGATCTCTGGACACTGCACTAGGGTTACTAAATAGCTTGCTGTACTCTGTTTTGAAAAAAACAAAACCCTGAACTCCTAATATTTAAACAAGTTACAGCAAAACAACTTCTCCCTTTTCCTTCCATCTAAAGTTTAGAGCTGCTTTTGGACTATTTGATTTGCAAACTAAATCGGGGCACTACAGCGGTGCTCCTTCCCTGAACCCTATTTCTTGCTTGCTACAGAACAGTGAGTGGCAGCCCAGTCCCCGGGGAAACACTCGGCCAGTCAGGTTTTCAGGATATCCACAATTAATATGCGTTGGGTGCATTTGCATGCAGTGGAGACCGTGCATCACTGCAAATACATCTCATTAATATTCAGTGGGGATATCCTGAAAACCTGAAGTATTCGAAGACTATAATTGCCTACCCCTGGAAGATAAGAGAAAGTTTGGCAGTAGGTAGCTGCAACATTAGCGTCTCTCAGAACGTCGATTGCCAGTTTTAGTCCTTTTTTCGCACTGAATACAAACTCTGAATATTTTCAGTTGAGGATAAAAATGTCCCGACAAAGGGAATTAGCCAACTGTACATTCAGTGATAATTCCTTTCTTAGCTATCTTTTTGCCGCCTCTGGTATTATTTCATATGCCTAAGCAAAATGCTTTTATGGTGTAAAACAGTTGAAGTGGCTGCAGTGCTGCAAACATGGTGCTGTGCAAGGAATCCTATTGACTAGAGTAGGGGATAGGCAACTCCAGTCCCGGAAATGACACAAGCAGGGCAGGTTATCAGGATTTCCATCATCAATCTGCATGAGAAATGTTTGCATCCAACAAAGGCAAGGCATGCAAATAAACCTCATTCATATTCATGGTGGATGTCCTAAAAATCAGACCTGTGTGCCGCAGCCCAAGGGCCGGAGTTGTCTATCCCTGGAAGAGTGCTGATTCATGTTACTCCGTATCACCATTACAGCCTTTGTTCTCCTCTGCCACTGGTTAAGATAAATGAACTCTTTGCTTTGTACCTGATTTATTACATTGTATTCTTTTTTTTTTTCCCCTGTGAGAATTCTGTTGGATTTTACTAATTACTGTTGCCTTGGCACTAGCAGATTTTCTTCCCAAACCTGCTGTGGTGAGTTCCTCTCCCTTAGTAGATTGAAATGGAGTTTTAGTTCTTAATTTTTGATTGATTGGAGGGAGAGGATTTTTACTATTCTCACAGGTCAAGCAGGACAGCAGGATGGTAGTCCTCACATATGGGTGACATCAGGATGGAGCCCAATCACGGAACACTTTCGTCAAAGTTTCTAGAACTTTGACTGGCACCTACTGGGCATGCCCAGGATGGCACTAACCCTGCAACCAGCAGGGGTCCCCCTTCAGTCTTGTTTGAAAGCTAAAGTAAGTGCCAAAAATAAAAATTAGAAAACGTAACGAACCCAACACCGCGGGGTGGCGGGCGGGTTTCGTGAGGACCAACATCCTGCTGTCCTGTAAGAACACCTGTTACAGGTAAGCAACATTTTGCTTTCTCACAGGTCAAGCAGGATGGTAGTCCTCACATATGAGTGAGTACCGAGCTGAGGCTGTACCCAAAGATGTGCAACAGGCACAACAACTGGGGTGGAATTTGGTAAAGGGCATCCGTGATTGGGCTGCATCCTGTGATGTCACCCATATATGAGGACTAACATCCTGCTGTCCTGTGAGAACACCTGTTCCAGGTAAGCAACATTTTGTCATCTGCTCTCAAGTCTAAAGGTCACACACTTCATATACGCCGATGATGTCCAGATTTTGCTGCCAATTACCGACTCCATCACAAACCATTAACTTCTGGAACAATTGTCTACAGTCCATAAACTCCCTCCTCACTAGCCTTAACTTAGTACTCAATACGTCAAAAATGGAACTTATGCTGATCACTCTGGATGACAACTTTCAGGCTAACAACAACCTAATCACACCGCTAATGATCACCCCCACACACGTAACAGATCTTGGCGTTACTATCGACAATAGGCTGAACCTCAAAAAATTTGTCAAGAACACAACGAAAGAATGCTTTCACAAACTACACATATTGAAAAAGTTGAAACCTCTCCTCCATTTTCAGGACTTTAGAACAGTCCTCCAAACAATTCTAGTTTCAAAAATTGATTACTGCAACTCTCTGCTAATTGGCCTTCCAACTATCACCACCAAACCACTACAAATGTTGCAGAACTCGGCTGCCAGGATTCTAACCAACACTAGTAGAGGAGAACACATCACACCTATACTAAAAAACCTACACTGGCTCCCTATCAAATCCAGAATCATATTCAAAGTACTAACCATAACCCACAAGACCATTCATTCCCAAACTTCGCTAGCTCTAAGCTGCCCACTTCGTCCTCATGCATCATCAAGACCAATCAGAACCAGCTACTTAGGCACCTTATATGCACCTCCAGCCATGTCATTGCTCAAGAAACGTGCATTCTCGACTGCCAGCCCCTTTCACTGGAATGCCCTCCCCACTGACCTTCGTCTTGAAGCTTGTAGTCGAGCATTCAAAAAGAAGCTCAAAACTTGGCTTTTCACAAAAGCCTTCACTTAAAGATCTCTCCCCGAGCCATGACTCAGGGTTAGACTTATTCTCGCATTTCATAATCCCTTACGCTAGATGTCTGATGCCGTAACTATTTCATCTTATAACTTTGCCTAATGATTCCACCTGTTAGATGTACGTTATGCTGCACGTTATGCTGCACTCATGCTTAAGTCAGATGTAAACCCAACTTTTTGTTGACTGTTTTTAATTATTTGCAATTATGGGTATCTATTTATAATCATTTAATTCTTGTTCTCTGCTTTAGCTATAAGTTCTAAGTTCTTATGAAGTTATCCCTGTTCTTTGTACCCACTTGTTTGATGTAATTTCCAACTTTGGTTCTATGTAAACCGACGTGGTATGTACTAGTACATGAACATCGGTATATAAAAGCCTTTAAATAAATAAATAAATAAATAAATAAAATAACTGGTTTGTCATCTTCTGTATATGGTGCGATTCAACATGGCATCTCTCTCAATTTCCAGAGCGTTCCCAGGTATCCCCCTGAGGCAGTAAAGCACTGGCCTCCCAACACCCACTTTTTAATGCAGCAAATTTAAATCCAGTCTCAGAGGTGGAATAAAGTCAGCTTGCAGTCAAGGGCTCATTAATAACTTAAAAAATAGATTGTGTTGTGATGTGTCCTCCCCTTAGTATCATTGTAACACTTTAATTTACTGCTTTTGGTGGAAAAAAATAATTGCATATTTTCACTTCATTTAAAAAAAAAACAAAAAACCACTTTTCTTATGGCCACATGGCAAGGGATGCTTAATATTTTGCTGAGGTTGCTAAAATCAATTACAGCAAAATAAGAAGCCGGCTCAAATCGGCGCACCATGCAATAAACTATTGCGTGCTACGACCGTTCTGTTCGTGTACCCTTTTTAACGCTTCCTCTCTTAAATATTGCATCGGACACCCAGGGCAATGTGGCTGCAGGCGCGTTAGGAACATTTCAGCGCACTTCTTAGTGCATTGGCCAGACTGAAAAGAAAGGAGCCTTTCGGAGAGTGTGGGCTCCGCATCGTGGCGTTACGTTACAAATGCGTTCTGCCCGTAAACGGTATCTTGTCAATGTCATGTCATGAAGCTTGAACGTCTTTCATGGCATTATCCCTTTAAGAGATTTCTTTCCCACGTCTCCTCCCCCTGGTATCTACGCTCCCTCCGACAGCTTCGTGCTCTCGGAGCACGCCAGCCAATCCCCATCCACTTCCTCCGCGCCAACCAGCGAATCCAAGCACTCCACGAAGAGCAGGTCGGCCGGGCGGGCTTGGAAGGCTTCACCGACAACTCGATAGACCAATGCCGTTGCTCCACCAAGGAACTAGCGTCACGTTACCCTCACCAGCAGCCAATTGCAGACGACAAGATGGGAGGGGTCTTGTAGCTCGAGACAGACACACGGCGGAGGCGCGCCTCCCTTTTTTTTCCCCTGACACGTGACGGAGGGCAGCCGTTGCTGCGTCCGGGTGGTGAGGTGAGTGATGGAAACAAGTCTCGCTCAGTGCTGGGCCGCGCTTTCAGCCCCGCGGCCGAATGATTGCTCCGTCCAGGCTACGAGGGGAGTGGGCGGGAGGCCACTGGGAGCTCAGCGGCGGGAGAGGGAGGAGAAGGCAGCGAGGCCTCGTGCTGCGGCCTGTCCTGGAGATGGAAGCCGGCAGCTCGCTGGAGAGAGCGGAGGGAGGTTGCCCGTCTTGCGGGAGGGGGCCCGGCTAGAGAGATTTCCGGTATCGTGGATGATGGGAGATAACCTGGAGAGATCACTGGTTTTAACAGTGGTGGCAATTATTATCCCTCTCTGTCTGTGATGGAGGAAGTGTTCGGGGCTTTTAGGCACTGTCAATGGTGGTAAGAGAGTCGGGGTTTCCCTTGCGTCATATTTAGTGGTATCATGAATGATAATGCAGAGGTGATACTTACATGAATGAGAATCAAGGGTATGTTAAGGTGCTTAGGGGGAGGTGCAGTTAGCAGAAATAGTTAACGATTCTGTAGAAATCACTAATGACATCTTGTCTTCTTGTCGAGGTCAGGAGGTTGGGTTTTCAAATGCATACGCAAGGGTTAGGTATACTCTCCTCCCTTTGTCCCCTTTTTTTCCAGCCTGAAAGAAAGATCAGCCCTCTCATTAAAACTGGCTGGAGAAATCAATGCTTGACTGATCCAGGGGATCTTCTTTTTTTTTTTTTTTTTTTGTGGAATGACACCTGCCTTTATATTAACTGGCAGGGAAGAGTTAGTTGTACCATCTCTTTCCCCCATCCTCTATCTGCCCAAATTTGGAGCCTCTGATCCCTACCACCTTTGTGAAACAGTGTCAGGTCCATCATGCAACCCGGTTCCCTTTACCAGGGTGTTTTTGCTAGTGGATGTGGTCAAAACTGTCAATATAGCTGGGTTTAAAAAAGGGTTGGACAAGTTCTTGGAAGAAAAGGCCATAAACCATTATTAAGGTAACTTAATAGAATCTGTCAGTAAGAGCAAGGTGGTGCATATAGGGAAGAATAACCCACAATGTTAAGTTCTATATTAGGAGATACCACCCAGGAAAAAGATCTTCATAGTTGATATTACATTGAAATCTTTTGAATGTTGGTGTTCAAAAAGCAAACAATGTTAGGAATTATTAGGAAGGGAATGGCAAAATGGAGGATGTCACTAAATCAACCTCACCACCTATTCCAGATGAACAAGCTCTCTCAAAAGCTATAGAACTCGCTTCTTACTTCCAACAGAAGATCTTAAATACCCTCGCCCTCCTTCCTACAAATACAACCCCCCTAAAGTCAGGTGAGAATTCCAATTCTCTAAATAGACCCAAATTTGACTGTTTCGAATCAATCTCCACCAAAGAGATTGAATCCCTTCTAAATAAACTGAAACCTGCTAGCCATCCAGCTGACAACATCCCATCGAGACTCCTGCTTCTAATCCCTAACTTGATCTCAGGACCTCTGACCAGTATAATAAATAGCCTCCTATCCCAAGGAAGCTACCCAGACATCCTAAAAACCGCTTCACTCAAGCCCCTCCTCAAGAAACACAATTTAGACCCAAATGTTCCAGCAAATTTCAGACCCATCTCTAACCTCCCTTTCGTCGCTAAATTAACGGAGAAATTGGTAAACACACAGCTTTCTGACTACCTGGAAGACCACAAGATCCTACACCCTTCGCAATATGGTTTCCGGAAATCACGCAACACGGAAACCCTCCTCATCTCACTAACAGACCATATTATTATGGGGTTAGATAAAGGACATTCCTTTTTACTAGTCTTGTTAGACATTTCGGCGGCTTTCGACACCGTCAATCACACCATCCTGTTGGATCGTCTAGCAGATATCGGCATCTCGGGATCTGCGTACAACTGGTTCAAGTCCTTCCTCAGTAATAGGACTTACAAAGTCAAAATCAATAATAAAGAGTCTCCCCTAACAAAATCTAATCTTGGGGTACCACAAGGATCTTCTTTATCCCCAACCCTCTTCAACATATACCTCCTCCCCCTCTGCCAAATGTTAACAGATCTCAATCTAATTCATTATCTGTACGCAGACGACGTACAGATTCTAATCCCCATAACAGATTCAATAGCAAAAGCGCTCACCCATTGGAATAACTGCCTACTTTCCATCACCAATCTACTCAATAGCTTAAACTTGGTCCTTAACGCTTCTAAGACAGAGCTTCTCATCTCCTCAAATGATAATATCCATCAACCAACATCATTCAACGCTAACATCACATGTAAACAGGTGAGAGATCTTGGGGTGATTCTAGACAACCGACTAAACCTCAGGAAAATGGTCAACACAACAACGAAAGATTGCTTTTACAGATTACAGGTCCTAAAACGACTTAAACCTCTCTTATTCTTCCACGACTTCAGGACAGTCCTCCAAGCGTTACTGTTCTCCAAAATAGACTACTGCAGCGCCCTGCTACTAGGACTTCCCAAATCCTCTACTAAACCACTGCAGATGATTCAAAATGCGGCAGCAAGATTGTTAACCAGTACCAGCCGCCACGATCACATATCACCCATTCTCAGGAATCTACATTGGTTACCAGTAAATTACAGAATTCTTTACAAATCAATCACCTTAATCCATAAAACTATCCATCATCAACTTCAACTTGACCTGGAAATACCTCTTAAACTCTATTCTTCTATCAGACCAACTAGAGACATGTACAAAGGCACTCTGAATGTTCCCCCCACTAAAGCCTCATGCCTCGCTATGACCAAAGACAGAGCCTTTTCAATAGCAGGCCCATCGATCTGGAACAGTATCCCATCAAACCTCAGACTGGAGCCATGCCTTTTAACTTTCAGAAAAGGACTTAAGACCTGGCTCTTTCAACAAGCCTTCCCTGAACCAGACAATCAATAGTTGGCCTTCATTGCTACTCGGTCTGGCACTCCATTTTTCAATGAAGGAATAAATGGACTCTGAGTCATTAAGGTTAAAACACCGTCTAAGTTTTTAACTTGTACTTTCTATGGTAAAATTTCTTTTACCGGCCTATCTTCCTTCCAGCTTGTTGCAAGCTTCTAAGTTCTCTCCCCTTGTTGATTGTAATTTTTGACTTATTCCTACTCATTGTTATCTTTCGTTTACGTGGATTTGTTACTCTTGTTGTTTTTCCCTTTTGTTAATCTGTAAACCGATCCGATATGGTAATTTACTATGAAGGTCGGTATAAAAAACTGTTAAATAAATAAATAAATAAATAAATAATGCCTCTGTATCACTCCAGGGTTAGAGCATTCCTTGAATACTGTGTACAATTCTGGTCACATCTCAAAAAAGATTCAGTTGCACTGGAGAAATTACAGAGAAGGGCGACCAAATGATAAAGGGCATGGAGTGACTCTCCTTTGATGAAAAGCTAAATAAGTTAGAGCTGCTCAGCTTGGAGTTAGTAGGTAACACAGTTAAAACAAATCTGAATTCTTTTTCATTCAAGGCACAATTACCATATATACTCATGGATAAGGCAAGGGTATTTTTTGGGCCAAAAAAGTAAGACATTTCTGTGATCTGTGGATAAATCAAGGGTGAAATCTAGGGAGCTTATGAAATGAAGGTCAAATCATAATAAGAAGTATACCCATAACTTCAGAAAATTTCCTGGTGTTTGAATCCTTTCCTCTCTCCCCCATGGCTATCTCTAGTGGTTGGCCCCTTATGATGACTGAATTGTTCTCTTGCTCCCCTCTTGATCCCTTAACTCACCTGCTGCTGTCAGGAGTATGACAGGACTTGTGGTTGTTCAGGCATGTCCGACCTCCTCCCCCGTGGGGTCCTAGTGGTGTGTTTTGAACCATGTGGTTCTATGTGCGCCAATCAGGCCCTAGTTTGGAAAGAGGGAGGATGCGCCTGAGTAACCACAAGTCCCATTCTGATAGCAGCAAGTGGGTGAGTTAAGGGATCAGGATGGGGAGAGAGCAAGTGAACAGTTCAGTCAGTCGTCAGAATAATTGTGGATTGACCTGTGGATAAGGTGACCAAGCTTTTAAGGAGCTATTTTCTAGGTTTAATTTTTCGACTTGTACACAAGTATATATGGTAAGCTCTGGAATTCATTGCCAGCAGATGTGGTTAAGGCAGTTAGTGTAGCCAGATTTTAAAAAAAGTTTGGATAAGTTCCTGGAGAAGAAGTCCATAAACTACTATTAATCAATGGCGACAAGCAGTGGCTATTCCCTAGCATTAGTAGCATGGCATTGTATTTATTTAGGATTTTTATATACCAATGTTCTAAAAGAATATCATAACGGTTTACAAAAAACAATATTCATAATCTAGGTCTCTTCAACAAATATGTTCTGGGTCAACATAACATCAGAAACAAGTTAGAGGTCAGGACAGTAGTTTGTAATATGTAAGTTCCACTTCAGTGATCATCACAGATTAGTCTGTAATTTGTCATAATATACTTTACATCGCTCAATACTTTTGCTCATTCTACTAATAACTTCACCATCAAAAATCAGGTGACATTTTCATATTGATGATGTAAGTTAAATCATATGCATTTTTGAAGAGCCAGGTCTTTAGTTCACGTTTGAAACTTTATCAGGCGTAATGTCTCTGGTAGTAAGTTCCACAACTTGGGACCTACTGTGGAAAACATTCAGTCTCTTATTTGTGTTAGGTGCTTACTGGCACAGTTAATAGTCCTTTGTTTTGTGATTTTTAATGTCTGCTCCTTTGTATATGGTTGAAGTGTCACTCGTAAAAAGTAGGGGTTTGTGTCATTGATGATAAAAATTATTTAATGTTTGGATACTTGCCAGGTACTTGTGGCTTGGATTGGCCGCTGTTGGAGACAGGATACTGGACTTGATGGACACTTGGACCCAGTATGGCATTTATTTATTTATTTATTAACTTTTATTTACTGACATTCGTGAAACACATCATACCGGTTTACAAAGAACTCAGGCGGAAAATACAATAAAACAATGTTCTTATGTAATCTTTTGAGATCCAGTCAGGTACTTGTGCCCTGGATTGGCCAGTGTTGCTAATAGGATACTGAGCTTGATGGACCTTTCATCTGGCCCAGTACAGAAAATCTTATCTTCATTTAACCAATCTCAAAGCATTTTCAAGCAATCCTTGGCTTCACAACTGGAGGACATTATGGTTATACTCAAAGTCTTACTTTCCTGAGCTTTTTCTCAGGAATTTCTAAGCTGTTGATTTATATTATCCTGCTGACTCAGAATAAACTAGAAGTTTTGTGCAGGAGAGAGGATTGGACCACAGCTGCTTTTGATAAGAACATAAGAAATTGCCATGCTGGGTCAGACCAAGGGTCCATCAAGCCCAGCATCTTGTTTCCAACAGAGGCCAAACCAGACCACAAGAACCTGGCAATTATCCAAACACTAAGAAGATCCCATGCTACTGATGCAATTAATAGCAGTGGCTATTCCCTAATTAAACTTGATTAATAACCGTTAATGGACTTCTCCTCCAAAAACTTATCCAAACCTTTTTTTGAACCCAGCTACACTAACTGCATTAACCATATCCTCTGGCAACAAATGCCAGAGCTTTATTGTGCATTGAGTGAAAAAGAATTTTATCCAATTAGTCTTAAATGTGCTACTTGCTAACTTCATGGAATGCCCCCTCGTCCTTCTATTATCCGAAAGTGTAAATAACCGATTCACATCTACTCGTTCAAGATCTCTCATGATCTTAAAGACCTCTATCATATCCCCCCCTCAGCCGTCTCTTCTCCAAGCTGAACAGCCCTAACTTCTTCAGCCTTTCCTCATAGGGGAGCTGTTCCATCCCCTTTATCACCTTGGTTGTCCTTCTCTGCACCTTCTCCATCGCAACTATATCTTTTTTGAGATGTGGCGACCAGATAATTAGCACTGATGTTTTTCTGTAAGACAGCTGTACAGAAGTCATGTTTTGTCCTTCATACTCTGTTTAATTTCCTTTTAAATTCAAGGTTTTATAGTGTGTTTTCTTGTGTATTCTGATGGTAACTTATGTAGTTCTAACCTGATCGTATGGGGAGCACAATTGTATATTTGATCACATCTAATTTACACAGCCTAGCATGAGGTTCTCTTTATAGATGGCTTAGAAAAGACTGTAATTAAATAAAAATCTGCATTGTAAGGTGTTTAAAGCAACTAATACATCAACCACAGGCCATATGTATTATAATAATGCTCAAAACAGGTTTCAGTGTGGTTGTGTTTGAACTGTTTAAAGCAAACAAATTCCTGCAGAGGACTGGAACTTTGAAGCTAAGCTAACATCCTTTACTTACAGGTCCTCTTCCTTTAGTACTGTTGAAATATTTTAATATTAAATATAATTTTAGCACGATATTGTCATAATTAGGGCATGTAAT
Organism: Rhinatrema bivittatum; assembly: GCF_901001135.1. NCBI lineage: Eukaryota > Metazoa > Chordata > Amphibia > Gymnophiona > Rhinatrematidae > Rhinatrema > Rhinatrema bivittatum. The sequence goes on from NC_042632.1 coordinate 33,806,455, forward strand.
TATTGCTTAAAACTGATAAAATCCAGTAGCCCTAATTTTCCCATTGAAGAGTATTTTATTGTTTTTAACTAAAATACCACTAGGAACTAGATTTACCAACCTCCTTTTCTTTCAAACTTGGGATTGACTCAAGTTCAGACTGGGGCGGCAGTAACCCTCTTCAGCTGTGTGGGCTGGAGCTAGGTTATCCCTGCTCCTGGGCTTCGTCTCCCGTACTAATGCTGGGGAGAGTAGGGTCTGGGAGCACAGCATGCTCTGGCTCAGCCCTCAGTTCATGTTTCTTTAGATTGTATGCTGCTGGCACCAGGGTCCATAGATGGGGCTGTGATGGGAGAGTATAAGGGCTATGTGATCAGCTTTGCTGAGGTTGTGCAGGGTTTGGGGAGAGGGATAGTGGGGAATAGCTCTGTGGCTGTGGCATGGGAGAGGGCTGAGGGGAGGACTTGTCCAAGGGCATTATCTCCTTTATTTCTCTCTGTCTGCAGCCCAGCATCCTTCTGCTATTGCCTTGTCACATTGCTTTGCTGCCTTCAGATCTCCATACACTTATTATCCCAAGGTCCCGCTCTTGGTCCATGCACATCAGTAGTCATTCACCCCTCCTCCCAATCGCCATTGTTGCCAGATGGGCAGTTTTCATGCCCAATTTGACTACTTTTTAAGCATGTGTGGGAAATATTTTGCTTTTTTTGACTCTGGGATTTTGGGCTTTTTTTTGGCATGTGTTTTTTTTTGGGCATCTTGCTGGAAGGAGAGCAGAGTAGGCAGGATATATGGCCTTAAAGCTGGAAGCACCTTTCGCCAGTGCATCATAAGCTACTGCACAGGGGACGGGTGGCGATGGCAGGATGCGAAACTGGCCACTCACTTGCTGTTCAACCGCTGATTACCGGATGGTCTTGTTCTCCCCCCCAATCCCCCAACAGATCACCTGCTACCCGATTGCCTCGTGCCACTCCTATCCAAGAAACATACCACTCGCTGCCCAGCTCACTCCCCCTGCCCCCCCCCCCCCAATATGAGCCAGATCACTCACTAGCATACTGCCTTGCTGCTGCTCCCATCCCCACAATCTGGACCACTTGCCTGACCACAGTCTGGACCACTCACTGCCAGACTGCCTTGCCGCCCACCTATTCCTGTGATCAGAACCACTTGGCACCACTCACCTTCTCCCCGGCAGTCCAGACCATTAGATTATCCAGACTGCTTCGCTGCAGTCTTCACCCTCCCCAAAATTCAGGCTGCGTGATTGCCCCCTGCCCCCCTAATCTGGGCCACTCTCTGCTCCATTGCCTTGTCACTCCCTAACCCCATAAATTTGAATGCAATGCAGGAATTTGTGTACAATCATGCATAATAATTGTTTGCCACTTTGAGTTTTGGGCTAGATTTGGTGATTGATTGGGCTCTAAAAAATTTTAACATCTGGCAACCCTGCCCATTGCATATGGCTCTTTCAGACTGCATCTCAGGTATAAGATGCTATACTTCTTGGCATTGAATCCCAGATGCTAAATAGACTACTCTTCAAGTTTTCTGAAATCACTTTTCATTCTCTCTGCTCCTTCAGGTGTATCCTCTCTGTTGCAGATCTTAGTATCATCCACAAAAAGTTGAACTTTACTTTCTATCCCTTCTGCAATGTCACTTACAAAGATATTGAACAGAATCTGCCCCAAAACCAATCCTTGAGGCACTGCATATAACACTCTCTCTCTTTTCAGAGTATGTTCCATTTACCATTACTTGCTGTCTCCTGTCAGTCAACAGGTTTGTAATCCACTCTGACACCTTGGCGCCCAACCCAAGCTTCTCACTTTATTCACTGGTCTCCTATGCGGGACCATATCACAAGCTTTGCTGAAAAGCAAGTAAATCACATTGAGTGCTCTTCCTTGATCCAGTTCTCTTGTCACCCAATCAAAAAAGTCAGATTTATCTGGCAGGCCCTTCCCCGGTGAATCCATGTCGCTCTGGTCCACTGGATTGAGGATACTTCACTTTCCTTTCCTTCAGCAGAGCTTCCATTAATTTTCCCACAGCCAAGGGGAGACTGACTGGCCTATAGTTTCTATCCTCCTCTCCGCTACTGCTCTTGTGAAGCAGTATCACAATCGCTCTTCTCCAGTCCTGCAGCACCATTCCCAGGGATCTATTGAAAAGTTCTTTCAGCGGATCCACTAGCACATCTCTGAGCTCCTTTTGTATCCTGGGATGTACCTCCTCTGGCCCCATGGCCTTGTCCACATTTCCCTAGCTCTTCCTTTACATTCTCTTCAGTAAATGGGGTTGCATCTACCCCACTCCTATCCATGGTCTGGTCAGCCAGCAATGGTCCATCTTTAGGGTTGTTTTTAGTGAATACTGAACTGAAGTATTAGTTTAATATTTATTTCTTCATCTTTCTCCACACATTGCTCTTGAGCCTTCCTCCTCTCTCTTTTGCTTTCCTGATTTTTCTTTGTCTCCTTCAACTACCCCAGATGTTCTTCGCTGTGTTTGGGATCCTTTGGTTTTTCCTGCAGATAAGCAGGCTCAATTAGCCACGCTGTCTGGGAGTGCTCCCTGGCGGCTCGAAGCAGGAACTTCATTTCAGACCGCATGGTCTTTCTTCAGGGGATGTCAGCCAGACTCATAGTTGAAATTTCAAACCATTACTTGCAGCGCTTCGATTTTGTCACCATCTCAACTATTCATCCGAGTGCTTCTGACTTCAGTTTCAAGATGCTGTAAAACTACTTCCCATTGCTGACCTATTTATACACCAACCCACACGTCAAAATTAACCAAAGGGGCATCACACTTCCCTTCGTCATCACCAAGTCTTAAATCAAAGAATTCCAATCCAGTTCTTCATTCAACCCTGCTGGCGTCTGTGTATTTAATGTAAAAATCCAAAAGGACTCCCAATAGTTCATTGTGTATACTCTATTGCCTCTGCTCCTTGAACACTTAACTTGATCTAAAATAGTCCTCTTCAATTGTCTAAAAGTATGTTGATGTAAACAATGAGAAACTAGGAGCTGTTACAGACTGTGTATTCAAGCGAGACTTATGTTCATTCAATTGCGTCCGCATATTGCGAATAGTCCTACCAATATAAACTTTCGGGCACGGGCAAATTAATGCATAACTACATGATCTGAATTACAAGTCGTCCGAGACTTCCGAACAACTTTTGTATTTAGACACTGGGTCAATCCAAAATTCTCCTTCAATACAATTCGAATATTGGGCACACTGGTCACATTTAAAATGGCCCACTTCCTCATTCTTGTTATCCAACAATGGCTGTGCATGCACCAGTCTGTCCCAAATATTCATACCCCTTGTGGAAACAATTAAAGAAAGGTCTTTGAAAATATCATGCAACTGTAAAATATGCCAATGCTGTCAACTAGAAGCTGCTGTGGCTGATGTTGCCGTGGTTTGTTTCAGTACACACACCAGGGCCAGAGTATGACATGGCAACCTTTTGGGATCCAGTCAACATAAATAGAGCATGGCTGACCTAGGCCTGAAACATATACTCTGAACTGTATATGAGGGGTATGAACTCTCAGCCTGTACCTCAGTGGCCTCAATAATGGCCTGCCGGATAGTCTGGCTGAGAGCGAGAGCCATTTGTGAGGATGTACATGACAAACTCGTGGACCTTCCATGCAAAGGCGATAACTTATTTGGAGACTATCTTCGTGAGGCGGTCTCCCAACTCAAGGAGCAGAGTAGCAGTATCATCGCTCACATTACCAACAGACAAGACAGTTGCGAAGTTGTATTATCCTGCCTACAGGAAGCCCTTTTATCCCCGGCGCTCATACAGATCCTGTCTGCCCTACCGGCCTCCCTCTTACCCGCTACAGAGACCCCAGCTATCGCAGCTGCGGGGCTGATCCTAGCCATCCCCCAAAACACTGGTGCTACCACCAAAACCCAACCATCTTTTTGACTCTGCTGTGGCCACAGCTACAAGAAGGAGTAGACGATTGCACCGGTGTGGAGCCAGATCATATCCCACCGTTGGGTTCTCAACATCGTCCAGAACGGCTATTGCCTGAATTTCAGAAGACCTCCACCTTACCGCACCTCATTTCCCCTTCATAGGGAAGCGATGTTCTCCCCCTCTTGCAGGAAGTGAGATCCATCCTGCAGCAGAGGGCAATTCAGTTGGTGCTCCCTTCTCACCAATCTCAGGGATTTTACTTCCAATACTTCCTCATCCCCAAGAAAAGTGGAGGGCTACTGCCGATTCTTGTCTCAGAGTGCTCAATAGAATTATTGTGTGGGAGAAGTTCAAGATGACCTCTCAAGAACATCTTGCCTTACCTGCACCTCAACCACTGGATGTGCTCCTTAGACCTCAAGGATGCTTATGCGTGAGGGGGTGTTACGTTTTTTAAACCCTTTTAAAAGTCAGCCTCTACCAATGCAGTCCATGCTGTTTTTAGTGATATTTGTGGGTCCTTGGAAGTTTTTCTGTGCACAGTAAGAAGGTGGTGCTATGGTTATTCAGAATCACAGAGCATAGGTTGGAATCAAACATGCACAGTTTGCTTTCAGAATAGACTTGACTGCTGGTCATTCTTCTGTAATAGGCCTGGAGCAGTGCTACTGACATAAATTGTGCTTATATTAGCAGGAAATACTGATGCTCTGCCACTGATAGTCTTTTACTTCAATTCATTGTCCTCTTTTTCTCATTCACTACCCTTTAGCCAAATCTGAAATTCTGGATTTTAGGAAGGAAGCTTTGTTTTGGTAGGCTGGAGATTAATCTTCCCTGCCTGCTGGTAAGAGTATTACCAATGTTAGTCCTGGGGGAATTCTGTGCTACTGCAGAGCAGAATTTGACAGGCCCAGGCGTGCTGCAAATGAAGGCCATCCTGCTCACGGTGAAGATGAAGCAGGTCTAGGTGTGCCGCCAGAGGAGGCCGTCCCACCTATGGCGAAGATGGAGCAGGGTCCAGTGAGAGTGAACTGTGTGTAAGACTGAGCCTGGGGCTGAGAGTGAGCAGATGTGAAAGGGTGTGTGCAAGAGAGGGGAACGGTGCGCGCGCGCGCAAGAGGGAGCTTTTTGAGAGAGTGTGCGCGCGCAAGAGGGAGGTTTATGAGGGGGCGGGTGTGTGTGCACGCGCAAGAGAGGGAGCCTGTATGAGGGGGCGGGTGTGTGTGCGCGCGCAAGAGAAGGAGCCTGTATGAGGGGGATTGCGTGCGTGTGCGAGAGAGGGAACGGGGGTGCGCGCGCGAGAGGGAGCCTGTGCGGGGGCGCGCGAGAGAGAGAGAGAGGGAGCCTGTGCGGGGGGGGGGGGGGTTGTGCGCGAGACGGAGCCGGGGGGGGTTGTGCGCGTGCGTGAGACGGAGCCTGTGCGGGGGTGTTGTGCGCGAGAGGGAGCCTGTGCGGGGGGGGGGGGGGGTTGTGCGCGTGCGCGAGAGGGAGCCTGTGCGGGGGGGGGTTGTGCGCGAGACAGGGAGCCTGGGGGGTTTGTGCGCGAGACGGAGCCGGGGGGGGGGGGTTGTGCGCGTGCGCGAGAGGGAGCCTGTGCGGGGGGGGTTGTGCGCGTGCGCGAGAGGGAGCCTGTGCGGGGGGGGGCGCGCGCGAGAGAGGGAGCCTGTGCGGGGGGGGGGGGGGCGCGCGAGAGAGAGGGAGCCTGTGCGGGGGGAGGGTGCGCGTGCGCGAGAGAGGGAGCCTGTGCGGGGTGGGGGGGGGGCGCGCGCGAGAAGGGAGCCTGTATGAGAGTGTGTCTGCATGAGAGAGAGGGATCGTGTGTGATGGGCATACTGAGACAGGGGTCAGACTCTGGGAGTGGAGATAGGGGAAGGGGATAAAGAGTGGCAGGTGGAGGAGTTGGGGCCACAGAGGGCAAAGTGAAAGGAGACTGGCTAGTGGAGTAAGGAGAAAGAGTGGAAGAGACTCGTACAGTGAACTTCTAAGGCAATTCTCAACATATTTAACTCTGCATCTTTAAGTATTAATTTAAAATATAATACACAAAATGTAATTACTTAAACTGTCATGTATATTGTTTTGACCAATATAAAGTATGCAGAATTTTAATTATTTTTGTGCAGATTTCCCCCAGGAGTAGTATGCATTGTACTTTCTGACCTATGTGATCTCACTGATGCTTTGAAAGAATTATTATAATATAGGATGGAAAGAGGGGGCTGTTGAGAGAGAAAGATATCCAGTTAAACAAGCTAGAGAAAAGTAGGTCACTTTGTGGGCATCTGTGTACAGATCCGTCAGGGCTAGGTTGCAAGCAGGATATGTGGTTTGCGCATTTTCTCATTGCCCTGGTCCCAGTCACTGTCAGTAGTGGGGAGGGATAGGGTTACAAGTACTCCACCCTGTTTCCATAGAGAAGCTGGGCATGGCTGCGTTTGGTGTTTGAAATTGCTGTGCAGCTTTGGAAAGTGCAATATTTTACTCCTGGGGGAATTTTGCGCACAAAAACTGAAAATTCTGCAAATTTTATATTGGTCAAAATAACACAGTTTACATGACAGTCTTTAACTACGTTTTAAATTATTACAGAAAAAAAGTTGTTACTTAAATTTGCAGAATTTTAAATATTTTGAGCAGAATTTCCCTCGAAATTCACTGTAAGTGTCCCTTCCACTTGCTCTCCTTACTCTCCTGGCCAGTTTGCCCTCTCAGGCCCCAACTCCTCCATCTGCCAATCTCTCCCCTTCACCTCTAGGCCCAACCCTTTCCACTCTATTGCCAGTCCCAGACTGCTAGAAGTTCCTGTGACCCTTTAAAAGCTTTTTTGTTTTTACACTGTCTCTCAGTAATATTACACTTGTTTATATTTGTCTGAGGAGCATAAATAAAACACAGACATGGGCTTCTATGTATAGTGAGATTTAAAAATCTGAAAGCTGCAAAATCATATGAGGCTTTTTGGGTGTGAAGTTTAATTTTAGCCATCCTAATTCAGCACTTCTGTGTCTTCTTTTTTTTTTTTTCTTTTTCAGAAAATGGAGAGGAGGAGCTGTAGCTTTTGTGTACTGTGCACGATTTCAGATTTGTACACTACATGCAGTAATGCCCTTCAGTAATTACAAATGTTGTTGCACACATACTTTTTAAGCAATTCTGAATTCTGGAGAGCAGCCATGTTTGGTAACTGCCACAAAATCCCTCCTGTGGTTCGGATTGCTTTTCACATTGTGTAGTGACATAGTCGAATCAGTAGGTAAGGTAACTTTAGCCGTCTCTTGCTGAAAGGATGCTGCCAGAATATTCTAGTAAAAAAAACATGGGATATTTACAGTTTGAGTTTTTCCCTCTCACTTTTACTGTGAGTGGGACACCTTACATTTGCAAGCTTCTGGTTCCAAAACAGACTTTAGGATGAGAGAGCTGAAAGCACAAGTTCATTAATCCATAGCTTCTTTACAGTGTGGCTCATTTTTCATTTCTTGTTCCTGATTGCAAAGAGCTCACCTCTTGTTTTACCAGGGCAACAGTTTGGTTAATTTGTTGCAGTTGACTAGCAGTTGCTCATTAGAAAATGTCCTACAGTGCTTAGTATAATCTGAATTTCTAATTAAATAAATATCATATGGAATTAGCACCAGCCCTCAATGCATACCTAGCACTATGCAAAGGAAAGGGCAGATGGATGGATGGATTGTCCTTTACCTACATTCTCTCAAGTATTGTGTGTAAAGACTATTGTAAGGGATAGGGAGGGGCAATTATTGGTTAAGGGTTTGCTTTGTTCAGATCTGGTAGTATGAATACTTTTAAAGAAGGACTGAACAAGTTTCTGTTGGGGGGAGAGGTCTGAAGACTTATTAAACATTAAAAAAAATATATATATTATATATATATACTTGTCATCCACTGTTTGCTTGTCTGATAATTAAATAATGCTGTATACTGAGCTCACTGTTTAAACTAAAAGCAGAGCTCAGCCATGGAGCCCTGTCTGGGGTTCATGAATTGTTGCAAGCAATCGTTCTGTTCTTTGCTAGTCACAAAAGCTTTTATTTCCTGTAACACTTGGTACAGCATTTAGTCGGGATAAAGCCTGGCTGTCTGGTAAGCGCCATAATCCCTGAAGCCCACAGTTTCAGGAGAACAGTGGTTGATACAGGGTATTGCCATGGAGATAAATCAGAAGGGGACTCTGTTTAACATAGCCACTCCGCTGCTGTTACGTTTTGAGTGGGGCTTTTTTTTTTAATTTTTCTTTTTCAAACCTGGCTGAAAAAATTAATGTGCAGAATATTAAAGCTTTTCCAGAGCACAACTATTGCTACTTTTAATGTTTTTACAGCATTTTTGCAACATTTGATTTGTTAAAATCAAACTGGGATATTTGTAACTGTGAAATTTTTACTACGGTATTTATAAAATCATAAAATGTCTGAAAAAGCAGCATAGAACTTGGTCTTTCCAAACCTATCCTGGTGATCCCATAACTAGTCATGTTTCAGGATATCTACAATGAATAGGCATGACATTAGAGACCCAGTTTATGCAGATTTCTTACTATAGATGTCCTGAAAACCCAGCTGGCTGTGGAGTTACCAGAAGAGGTTTTGGATGCTCTGGCTTAGAACAAAGACCAGACCTCACCCACCCAACCCAGTATCTGCTTAGCTTTTAGAGCTAGGATACATAGAAATGACGGCAGAAGAAGACCAAACAGCCCATCCAGTCTGCCCAGCAAGTTTCGCACTTTTTTTTTTTCCTCATACTTATCTGTTACTCTTGGTCCTTAGTAACCTTTTGGTTCTATTTCCCTTCCACCTCCACCATTACTGTAGAGAGCAGTGTTGGAACTGCATCTAAGTGAAATATCTAGCTTAATTAGTTAGGGGTAGTAACTGCCGTAATAAGCAAGCTACATCCATGCTTATTTGTTTACCCAGACTATGTAATTCAGTCCTTGTTGGTTGTTGTCTGTATATAGATCCACTTTTCTTCATTACCTCTGCTGTTGAAGCAGAGAGTTATGCTGGATGTTATGAATCGCTGCCCGTGGATTCCCCCGCGAGCAGGCATTCACCCCATGCTGCTTTCTTCTGCCCGGCATGGACGCCCCCAGAGTCGGGCCCTCAATGCGACTGGAGCCGAGGTCTCGCCTTGCTCACGTGACCTGGAGGCCGCCCATCAAGTGTCCTCTTCACTGAGGTGAGCCGTGGACTTCCCTGCCTCTCTTCGCGGCTGGAAGCCGCCGTCGACATCATCACATCCTCCGGGGCTGCAGGCCGCAAGCCCCGGGCTGGAGTAGGGGCTGGAGCCGCCCCCGGGGTTTCCTGCTGGGGCTGCTGCCGTCATCGGGCCTGCTCCTCAGGCCCAGCCCTGCGTCTCTGTGCATCTGTGCTGGCTGCTGTCCGTTGTCCTGCACAGCTTCCTGCTCTCTTAGGCACTGGCGCGCCTTTCTTCAAGATTTAAAGGGCCAGACGCAGGAAGTGTGCTGGCCCCACCTTTAATGGGACTTCCTGTACCAGCCCTATAAAAGGGCTGCTCTGTCATTCAGTTTTTGGCTTGCATCGGAGTTACTTCACTCTGGAGGCTCCTGCCTGCCAGAGCACCGTCAGGTCTTCTTCGTGGAGCTCAGTTTCATTTCGTCTCATCATATCAAGTCATGTTCGTGCCTGAGGTCCTCGTCCAGGTGTCTAGTCTTGATCTTCTGTTTCCTGATGTCCCAGGTTCCTTGATGTTCTGCCCTTCTTGATGTTTGCTTCATCGCTCCTGAGCCTTTTGGTCCTGTCAGGCCATGCTCTCTCAGATGACGTCTTTCCCGAGCGTGGAGCAGCCTACAGGTGGACTGGTGTCCTGTGCTCCTGAGCCGTTATGTCCTGCCAGCCTTTGTGGAGCTCCGGATGACATCTGGCTTCGTCGTCTGAGTCCCACCTCGACTGGATTCTTCCCTGCGCTTGTCCCGTTCTAAGCGTGGTCCGTGACCAGCCTCCTCGGGCTGTGTAGGGCACGCAGTGGGACAGGGAGGTCCGCGGGTGGACTGTGTAGGGCGCCCTGAGAGATTGTGCCAATGTCCTTCCGCCACGCTTCTTGTATCGTCTGGACTTCAAGTTCCTCGTCTCGTCCTGGATCCTGTTGCATCAGTCTTGGTATCATGTCAACGTCTTGCTCCTGATGTTGTCACATCGACCCTGGTCCGGGATGCTGTCACATCGACCATTGGTCCGTGATGTCTTCACATCAGCCTTGGTGCCATGTCTTCAGCTACCTTGGTGTCATGTCTTGTGCCAGCCCTCGTCTCTGATGCCTTCCACGTCAGCCTTGGTGGCATGTCTTCGTCTGCGATGCCGTTGCATCGACCTTGGTGTTATGTCTTCGTTTCAAGGTCCGTCTGCTCTCAACCTCAGGCCAGGCCTGCTGCTCCATGCCGATCCAAGCGGCTGGTCCGAAAGGGCTCGAAATGGTCGGAGGACCATTCACATTCCAACATCATCCTGTTGTTGGCCTTGGGAACTTGCCGGCCTGGCGGAGGGTAAGACCGTCTGTTATAGTGGAACATGCCGTCAACCCTCTGTTCGGTCCTGGATCTCTCTGGGGTTGGGCTGAGTCCCAAGGGCACACTAAACACCCCCGTTTGTAACACTGGATATGCATTGAAAGTGAAGTATCAGGCTTATTTGGTTTGGGGTAGTAACCGCCGTAACAAGCAGGCTACTCCCCGCTTTTTTGTGAATGTAAATCCTTTTTTCCACATTTCCTCTTGCCGTTGAAGCTTAGAGCAATTTTGGAGTCGCATTAACTGTGTGTATGTTTATTGAATAAGGGTATTATTTCCAGGTAGTAGCCGTCATTCCCGCGTGCCACCCACTCTTCATTCAAGTCCTCTAGACTTTATGGATCCACAGTGTTTATCCCACACCCCTTTGAAGATCTTCACAGTTCTGGTCTTCACCACTTCCTCCGGAAGGGCATTCCAGGTATCCACCACCCTCTCCATGAAGAAATACTTCCTGACATTGGTTCTGAGTCTTCCTCCCTGGAGCTTCAAATCGTGACCCCTGGTTCTGTTGATTTTTTTTTTCCGACGAAAAAGTTTTGTCATTGTCTTTGGATCATTAAAAACCTTTCAAGTATCTTAAAGTCTGTATCATAATCACCTCTGCTCCTCCTTTTACTCCAGGGTGTGCATATTTAGATTCTTCAATCTCTCCTCATAAGTCATTCGAGTTCATGAGCAAAAATTGTTTTACCAATTCACCAATTAGGTTAACCTATTCCTTACAGGCTAAAGGCTGTCTCTCCTTCAGTTCTGTCTGGTTTTATCTTTTATAGTTTTACAATTGAAAGAGTAATTAAAAGCTTTTTTTTATAAACAAAGTGGGATAGATGATTCTGTATTTTATTGTAATGATACCACTGATCAGTAACATCACTTATCAGAATTTTCCTTAAAATTTTACAACCCTGACATCACAAGTGATCAAAATCTTCCATTGATCTGCCTTATCGTTTTAATTGTATTTAGTTGTCTTTTCTTGACTTAATTGTAAGCCACTTGGAGTAGGGACTGTCCATATGTCTCTGTAAAGTGCTGTGTACATCTAGTATGTGTTATACAGATCATGATAAGTACAGTGTAAGTGTTGACTTTCCCAAGTCTACCTGGCTTTGTAACTGTTTATAGATTTTTCCTTCAGGAACTTGTCCAGTCCTCTTGAACCCCACTGTAAGGGTGATTTGAAAAGATTTTCCTATGAAGCCACACTAGTTTGGAGGCAGTGAAGAAACAATTTCCAGTTAGGAAAATGTTATGTTAACTATTGGGCCGATACAGTACAGTGCGCATCCGGAGCGCACTGTTAACCCGCCATTGGACGCGTGTTTTCCCTTACCCCTTAACCCTTATTCAGTAAGGGGCCGAAAACGCACGTCCAACCCGCCGAACCTAATAGCGCCCTTAACATGAAAATGCATGTTGATGGCCCTATTAGGTATTCCCGCGCGATTCAGAAAATAAAATGTGCAGCCAAGCCGCACATTTTGCTTTCAGAAATTAGCGCCTACCCAAAGGTATGCACTAATATCTTCGGGCACCGGGAAAGTGCACAGAAAAGCAGGTCCCAAAGGGTTAAAAAAGTGAAAATAAAATAAAAAAATTTGAAGTCGGCCCGTGGCTGTCGGGTCAAAAACCGGACGCTCAATTTTGCCGGCGTCCGGTTTCTGAGCCCGTGGCTGTCAGCGGGCTTGAGAATGGACGCCGGCAAAATTGAGCGTTGGCTGTCAAACCCGCTGACAGCCGCTGCTCCGGGCCTCATTTAAATACAGAATCACGCGCACAGGCGAGCGGGCGTTTGCCTGCTCTCCCGCGGACTTTACTGAATCGCCCGAATGTACCGTATTTTTCGCTCCATAAGACGCACTTTTTTTCCCCCAAAGGTGGGGGGAAAATGTATGTGCGTCTTATGGAGCGAATATAAAAAAAAAACCAAACAAAAATCTAACAAACACCCCCCCCCCCGACTCCCCCAAGACCTGCCGACTTAATTTCCTACAAACCCCCCCCCCAAGACCTGCCAAACGTCCCTGGTGGTCCAGCGGGGGTCCGGGAATGATCTCCTGGGCGTGGGCCATCGGCTGCCAGTAAACAAAATGGCGCCGACGGCCCTATGCCCTCACTATGTCACTGAGACCGACCGCTGCTATTGGTCGGTCTCAGTGACATAGTGAGGGCATAGGGCCGTCGGCGCCATTTTGTTTACTGGCAGCCGACGGCCCTATGCCCTCACTATGTCACTGAGACCGATCGCTGCTATTGGTCGGTCTCAGTGACATAGTGAGGGCATAGGGCCGTCGGCGCCATTTTGTTTACTGGCAGCCGACGGCTCACGCCCAGGAGATCGTTCCCGGACCGCTCCTGGACCCCCGCTGGACCACCAGGGACGTTTGGCAGGTCTTGGTGGGGTCAGGAGGGTGGGGGGTTGCAGGAAATTAATTCGGCAGGTCTTGGGGGGGTCAGGAGGGTGGGGGGTTGCAGGAAATTAATTCGGCAGGTCTTGGGGGGGGTCAGGGGGGTGGAGGTTGTTAATTTAAAGGGTTGGGATGGGGGGGTTTGGGGGTTCCCACAGAAAGAAAAATATTCTGATCTGGGGAGTGGACCGAAATGGCCCTCCCCAGACCCGAAAACAAAATGGGGAGAAAAAAAAAACCTATGCACTCCCCTAATTTGCTCCATAAGACGCCCAGACGCAGAACCGGTTTAGCACAATTTTTTTTTTTTTTTAATTTTCCCTCTCTGAAACCTAGGTGCGTCTTATGGTCAGGTGCGTCTTATGGAGCGAAAAATACGGTAACTAACTTGTTGGTGAGCAAGTTGGAGGTGTTGACCTATTTAACCTACTGTTATCACTAATGTTCTCTAAGGCCTGCTCTGGTTTCAGTTTGCTTGATAACAGGTAACTCCATAAGATATCTTATCTGCCTTTTTTGAATAAAAAGATTTCTCTTAGCTGCTTGTTAGGGGCTGGAAAGAAGCTTAACATCCTCTGATAACAGATTGCATGGCGCTATAGTGCACGAAGTGAAAAACTTCTTCCCACAGTTTGTTTTAAATCTGCTGGTTAGTTTCATGGTGTCCCCTAATTTGTTTGTTTAAAATTTTTTATATTCTGCTTATGAGAACATGCTAAGTGCAGCATGAAGTTTAACAATTTTAAAACAATACAAAACTTACATTCTCTGTTATAATTTATATTAAACACAAATTATCAAGATTAAGCCCAAATGCTTCTATAAATAACATTGCCTAGCTCTAGTGGTGTTTGAGAGGGTAAATAACTGTTCCCTATTCTATTCCACTCATTTTATAAATCACAATCATTACCTCTCTCATCTCTCTTCCAAGTTAGAGCCTAATCTGTTTAGGTTTTCCATCCCCTTTATCATTTTTGTCACTCTTCTTTATACCTTTTCTATGTCTGCTATGTCTTGAGATGGGACAACCAGAACTGCACACAATACTTGAAAGTGTATCCACACTGGAGCTATACAAAGCAATGATATTCTGTTTTGTTCTCTGGTCTTTTCCAAATAATTCTTAACATTCTGTTTACCTCTTTGACTGCTACCACACACTAAGCTGCAGATTTCAAGGACTCTGTGGTCCTTTTCCTGGCTGATGTCTCCTAATATGGAATCCAGTATTGTAGTCTGGATTCATTTTTCCTGCGTGCACTAATTTGCATTTGTCCACATTAAATTGTATCTGCCCTTTAGATGTCCAATTTTCTAGTCTCACAAGGTCCTTCTGCAGTTCCTTACAATCTGCTTCTGCTTTAGAGACTTGAAACAATTTTGTGTTATCTGTAAATTTGGTCACCTCTTTGTTCTTTCCCCAGATCATTTATGAATATGCTAAATAGCTCAGGTCCTCTTCTCAATTTGGAAAACCAGCCATTTAGTTCTAGCCTCTGTTACCTGTCTCTTATCCAGTTATCAGTCCACAATAGGGCATTGCCTCTGACCCCATGGCCTTCCAATTTCCTGAGGAGTCTCATGAGGGACTTTCTCAGATATCTTCTGAAAATCCAAATACGCTATATCAGCTGGCTCGCCTTTATCTGCATGTTTTATTTATACCTTCCAAAATATCAAGCAAATTGGTAAGGCAAGCCTTCCCTTTACAAAAAAATGTTGCTCCCCCCCATTAAGCCATGTCTATCTGTGGCCAATAATTCTTGTTTTTAAGAAAGCTACCATTTTGCCTGACACCAATATCAGAAGCGCCGATCTATAGCTTCCTGGGTCACCCCTGGAGCCCTTTTTAAAAACTGGTGTCATGTTGACCACCTTTCCACCCTTCTGGTGCCATGACTGTTTTAAATGATAGGTTGCAAATCACCAGACACAGGGCAGCAATTTCATGCTTGAGTTTCTTCAGAACTCTTTGGTGAATACCAGTGGATCCTGGTAATTTGTCTTTGTCTGATTTATTACATTCTCCAATTTTACAGTGACTTAGTTTAATTGCTCAGTCATCACCATAAAAACATGTTTTAGGTGTGTATGACCCTGACCTCCCCAGTATAGGCAGAGGCAAAAAATTCATTTAGTTTTTCTGCTGTTTCCTTGTCTTCTGTGAGCAGTCCTTTTACCCTTTGGTTATCTAACGTCCCAGCTGACTTCCTCATAGACTTTTTGCTTCAAATGCACTTACAAACGGGTTTTATTACTTGTGTTTATCCCTGTAGCAAGTTTTTCAAATTCTCTTAGCTGGCGTAATTACTTTTTTTTTTATATCTAATTTGCTAGTGTTTATTCTCTTCCCTGTTTTCCTCATTTATATCTGCTTTGTTGTTTTGAAAGATGCCCATTTGATTTTAATTGCATCTTTCACTTCACTATTAAATAATTCTGGCAGTTGGTTTTTCCTTCAACCTTTTTTTAATGCACAGGATACATTTTGTATGAACCTCAAGGATGGTAATTTTAAACCATGACCATGCCTCCTACAAGTTTTGAATCTTTTGAATTGCTCCTTTATTAGTGTGATTTTTTTTTTTCTTAAATTTCCTCATCTACAGTACCACTCCCTTGGGCTTTTGCAACACATGCATATCCCTGCACTTTAGTAGTAAATTTTAGCTGACAAACGTTAAACCAGGCTCTGCACTGGCTCAGTTGAGCTCCTTCCTCCACAGCCACTCCTAGAATATCACTGGGCACAGAACTCTCAGAAACCCAGCCACTACATGGTGTTCATACCCACCTTCAACATCTATATGGCTCCACCAGGCAAAATTGTAAGACTTAATAATCTACTAAAGAATTTGCGGCACAGGCTAAGCATTGGATCCCTAAAGACTAGAGGATGGAAATGAAGGAAAAGGATGCATGGGGGAAACTTGCTGGAGTGCTGGTTTCTAATCTTAACTAATAAGCCTTGATACTTTTGATGCAACTGCAACATTGCTCTATGCTTCAATAGTATCAGAAAAGGGGAGTTAGATTCAGACAGAGAGCCCTGATTTTTATGGTCTGGGGAACTAATAAGCAGCTATTACTACCTTTAAAAGAAGTCAAGAGATTACTACCCCTACCAATAAGCCTTGATGCTTTTGATGCAACTACATCACTCTCTTCTTTGGGGGGGGGGGGGGGTGGAAGAGGAATTGGGATTCAGACCACTAATACAGGCCCTGACTTTTACTGTCGAGAGTACTGATATGCAAGCATAAGTGAAAAAGTAGAGGACTGCTTCTAAGGCCAAGTCCGTAAGCAAAACACATCAGCAATGTTTGCATTTAAGAAGACTCATTGAATAATTGCATGGAGCAGCAGTTGCTATCTTTAAGAGAAACATGGGGTAACCTGTGTGGAAAATACTACCATAAGCTTGCTATGTAGACTGCATGGACCATTTGGTTCTTTTCTGCCATAATTGTTACTATGTTTTTCCCTACCACTTTTGCTGATGACTTCCATCTACTGATTCCACACAATGAAAATCAAGATACAACCATCGATTACCTCAATAACTGCCTGGAGAAAGCAGCATGCAGGCTAAGACAAAAACAGTGAACATTCTATGCATTAGAAAGCAAAAACCCAGCGTTTCTCACCCAAAAGTGACCCTTGATGGTTATTGAGTAGTGTTGTGCCAAGCTCAGAGTCTAGGCTTCATACTGGATTCACAGCTAACAAGCCTCAAATTCAAGCTGTGACCGAAGCAGCCTATCTCCAACCCCTCCTGGATGACAGTTCCTTAATGACTGCTGTTCAAGCCATAATAATCTTATTCCTTGACAATTGCAACTCTCACTACTGGCATCTTCAACCTCTGACTACTACTGATTTAAAACCGCACAGCCTTCCTAATAATGAATGGAAATAAATTTAACCAAGATCCTTCACTGGCTCTACCATACCAAGTTCAAGCTAACCCTTGCTTTCAAAACACTCTCAGGCTAATGCTATATCGTGTGCTGAGCCTAGCGCACAGGCTAACAAGCTCTTGGATGTGCATTTTGGATGTGCTAGGCTTAAAAACCTTAAGTGGAAGCAGTTGTTGGCTTGGTGTGTGGGTGCGGTCTGGACCTCTTCTCTTCCCCTCTGAAGCATTTGGTCTAACTATTGCACTTCTCCGAATCTGGTCTGCAGACCACTTCGGTGAGAGTTCACCTTAGTGCCACCAGAGCTTACCATTAAGGGAAAGATGGTGCTTCCGTTTTTCCACCCATCTGCTTTTGGGGTGGTTCATGCATGGCTTATTGCAATTTAAGCCTCCTACTCAGCCTCCAGTAGTCTCCTGGGATCTCAGTGTAGTCCTGTCCAGCCCTTGCGATCTAAGGTACCTATCCCAGAAGGTCATCTTTTTGGTAGCAGTTACTTCAGCACGCAGGGTCAGTGAGCTGCAGGCTCTGGTGTCGTAACCCCCCTTATACCAAATTTTGTCATAAGGTGGTTTTACGTACATATCCAAAGTTCCTTCCTAATGTGGTCTCGGAGTTCCATCTCAATCAGCCCATGTTACCTTCCTTTTCTCCAAGGCTTGTACACTCACCAGGGTGAACGGGCACTGCATACTCTGGATTGTAAAAGGGCTCTGGCCTATTACCTGGAATGGACGGCACCTCGTCACCTGTCCACTCAGCTTTTTGTTTCCTTTGACAAAATCAGGTTGGGAATCGCAGTGTCTAAACAGACCATATCCCATTGGCTAGCGGACTGTATTTCTTTTTGCTGTACTCAAGCGGGACTGCAGCTTGAAGGTCACATCAAGACTCATTCCACTCAGGCCTTGTCTGTTTCGGTGGCTCACTTGTGTGCTGTCCCTGTTCATGAGATATGCAAAGCAGCAACCTGGAGTTCTCTCCACATGTTTGCCCCCTCATTGTTCGGATAAGGATGGCCAACATGACAGTCATTTTGTTTAGTCAGTTCTCCATAATCTTTCTCAGTCATGAAACCCCAACTCTTCCTACTTTGGGTCCTTTCCTTGGGAGCAATCTTGCTCCCCTAATTCTAACAGCTTTAGATGTTCATGTTGGCCCCTGTTCTATGCCGCACATGTTGGCCCCTGTTCTATGCCGCACATGTTGGCCCCTGTTCTATGCCGTACATGTTGGGAGCAGCCTGGAGCTAATCACCCATGTGTGAGCAGTACCATCCTGCTTGGCCTTGGAGAAAGCAGAGTTGCTTACCTGTAATAGGTGTTCTCCTAGGACAGCAGGATGTTAGTCCTCACGAAACCCGCCCACCACCCCGCGGAGTTGGTTTTATCTTGGTTTATTTTATTTTTGCGAACTCTATATTATAAGACTTAAAGCATGGATGAGTGGTTAGTAGCATGCTGGGCATGCTCAGTGTCTGTCAGTTTCTAGAAACTGACAAGTTTTCTGTGCTGGACTCCATTTGATGATTGTGTCCTTGGAGAACACCTGTTACAGGTAAGCAGCTCTGCTTTCTTCAATAATAGAAATCAGTTAAGGGTCTCTTCTTCAAAATTTAAGGTTTTCCTAATTTAACTGCTGTTTTATTCCTAGCCTGAATTTTCCAAACGTATCTATCCCTTATTTGGCACGTTATGGCCTAGATATTGCTGTTCCAAAAATACCACATTACTATTGCTATAGTCTTACCTGGATTCTGGAAGGACATGATTTATGCTTGTGTATAGAAATGAAGGAATTTGATATGCATTTAAACTTACCCTTGGAAACTTGTGCCCTTTCATGTGAGTTCCCATAAGGAAATGAACATTTCTACAAATCTTTTTCCTGTTTTTAAAACTTGAGTTGTTATGAATTTCAAAAAACTTGGTTGAAAATCAAACCAATTCTGTTGAAACCATATATATTTATTTACTGTGCAAAATATTTCTGCATTTAAAATGTCTAGTCATCTAGTTAATAAAATAACTCAGTAGTTCTGTGATGATCCTTGAGGGTGCATGAATAAAGTACAATTTATCTTTAGTAGTTTAGGTTTGACTAGTTTAGTGCATTTAGCAGCAGGGATGATTAAACGGATGCCTATTCTCTTAGAAGAAAATGTCCTTTTAGTCCTCATCAGTTCAGAAATGGTCACCCAGTTGTTTGGGCTGGGATTGAGGTTTGAAGTCCTCTATTTCAGTTTTCATCCCTTGTTTGCTGTCTGTAGATCATGGAGCTGAAATGCTGGTTGTGCTTGGCCTTGCTGGTACTTGGGTTAGTAACTGTTCAGGCACACACGGAAGAGGACGACCATGACCATGACCATGATCATGATCATGATCATGATGGTGACGTGATTGATGAGGATGATGACTTGGAAGATAATTTTGAGGAAACAGAAGAATCCAAACCTGAATCTAGCACTCCTCTACCACCCCCAAAGGTTTGACCTCTTCTGATTAATTTGACAATTTCAAAATAAGAGTAATTGTTTAATCTACTGAAAATTTATATATTTTTTTAATGTCCAAAAGGAGTGCAGAATTGTAAGTCCAGTTAGGGGTCAATAACTAGCAAGTGCAAACAACTTATTTTGTAATTTGCAGTGAGCAATTGCATTTTTTTTTAAATAATTTTTTCTACAAGGGCGTTAAATCCATTTCCCTAGAGAAATGATGTTTTAGTCAACATTGGATTGATAGCTTGTGCGATCAGTCTTAAGTTTCCCCCTGTAGAATCGAGATTTTGCCATTTATAGTTATGTACATCTTAATGACAGGTTTGTTTTAGCAGTACTATACATTAGAATTTTTCTTTGTGGGATTCTTTTTCTATGGTTGCAGGATGAAACGGCTCTGGGAGTCATACACACCTGACCGGCAACCAAAGTAAACTAAATGTTAAAACATGCTAATGTATGAGTTTTTGTTCATTTTCTTCCTCAAAAATCCATGAAAATGGAATTTGCTAGTGACAGAAAATAGAGGGTAAAAACTGTTTTTATTGTTCTACCATAATGAAGCATGCTCACTTAAAAAAAAAAAACCAGACTGCTGTGCTGGAGCTTTGCCATTAAATGGGGAGGGATATCAGCAAGTGGGCTAGGAAAAACTAGTGAGAGGAAGACATTTCCCAGGCATCTGTTAGAACATGGTTCAGAAGATTCCTGCCCCAGCAGGAGAATATGAATGGGAGGCGCTTTGTAGTTTACAGGAAGATGGAAATTCTTCTAGAGTAAAAGAAAACAAGGTTGGGTTGTTTTTTTTCACTTTGAGACCAGTTGGTTAACTGTTTCGTAAATTTAATATTAAGTAAGCTACTGGCAGGTAACGCGGTTGAGCAGTTAAAATGACTGGCTGGCTTTTAAAGAGCTCTCACATGTACATTTCTGACTATCAGAATGAAATAATGTGAAATATCCAATCATGTGATGAGTGAAAATGTGAGTTAAGATCAGCTGTTCCGTTAATTTAAACAGTAGTAAAAAGCTAATGTGGCCTTTGAGATATTTTTGATAGGATGTGCTTTTCCCTTAAGTATTTCAGTCTTGCTTTCATCGTTTCAGAGCTATAGCCACATGAAGTTTCTTCATTTAAATTTGAAGACCAGGATTGACATTGACTGCTAAAAAAGTATGATTAAGAGTAGGACTGGTAGGATCACTTATTTGTATTCTTGTCCCTCCTGCCCTCTCTTCCCAATAGGTAATTTATCAGGCTCCAGTACCAACGGGAGACTTTCACTTTGTTGAAAGTTTTGACAAGGGAACTCTAGAAGGGTAAGTGATTGGGGAAGATTTGCCCCTTTTTTTTTTTTTTCCCCCTCCAGTATACATCTTGCCCTTCCATTACACTACATTAGATTGTTTGGGTCTGTCCCAATGTCCCGCTGTTGCTGCTCACATTGATGGCAAATAGCTACCAATTTTGTGGCATCCAGTTGGTTTGAGAAGGGAGGGGCCTGAGGCTTAGTAAGTGAAGAAACAGGTGTACCCAACATTGGTTCCTTACATAGATTCATCTTGTATGTCTCTGTCCAGGCTCCCCTTGCCTTGGTTAAAGAAAAAAAAAAAATATGGTATTTTCCTGTGGTAGTGAGTAGAAGGCAACTTTTTTAGCACAGCTCTTCTTGCTGTCTGTCCTCACCATGAAACATGAACTTTGTGTTCATCAGTGTGGCGAGGGAATTTCCATGTACTTAATTCACATATGCCATTAAATGGATAATGAATTGACCACATGAAGGACAGTGAGGAATTAATTTTCATTGTGAAGTCTGCTTAATGAAACTGTGAACAATTAGAGCAAAGATGCCAGCAAAAATACATTGTACATTATTTTTCTTTTCAGTTTTGTAATCCCTTGTGATAGGAATTGGTGTAGAGCAGAGCTTCCCAAACCTGTCCTGAAGGACCCCCAGCCAGTGCATGCAAATTTCTCATTTATATTCATTGTGGATATCCTGAAAACCCAACTGGCTGGGAGTCCTCCAGGACAGGTTTGGGAACAATTTGTGTAGAGAATTCCTGTTCAATATTGCATTTACGGTGGCCGCAGACTCTCCAATGTTTCGCCTATGGACTTAAGGTAAACATTGCTTGCATCTGTGACATTCCTTTGAAGAGTAAGCACCTCTTAAGTGAGTGTCTGGGAACAGCTGTTATGGCGTCTGTCATGGCTCCTTATTCCAAACCACTTTCTTATAACAGGACTAGATCTGGTAAGAAACAGTTTGCTTCATTTGCATATTTTAGTGGTTTGGACATTTTTATTGCAGATGGATTGTATCAAAGGCAAAGAAAGATGACACAGATGAAGAAATTGCCAAATATGATGGTGAGAATTTCTAGTCTCTTTACATGTAAATTAAACATGGTTTCTGTGCTGCAGACCCAGATTGAGGAACAATCAATGTCTAGGTGGATGACAGCCCCACTCCACTACGTGAAGGCTACAAACAGGCCTGGTTTTCAGGATATTCACAGCAGATAATCATAAAATATATTTGACTGCATTTATTTGTAGACTAATCTACATATGTTGGTTACTCCTTAGTAACCTTCAAAAGATTGTATTTGACAGTTTCTGATCTAGACTAACTAACCCAGAACGTGATTCAAGAGGGACTAGATTAGTTGTATCTATCTTTTAACATTGAGTCTCAGTAATGGGGCATAGAATGCTGGGACAGAAACTTTCCTTCCAATTGGCCAATGTCATTCCATTCTTTTAAGGGTCTCTGGTAGGCAGAAAGTTCAGTATAATTGTAAAACAGATTACAGCAAAATTAATTTTTAGTTTATTGCAATTTAAAACTCCAAATAATGCTGTTGGGATGGGTAGTTCTCACAGGACAGCAGGATGGTAGTCTTCACATATGGGTGACATCATCAGGATGGAGCCCAATCACGGAACATTTTTGTCAAAGTTTCTAGAACTTTGACTGGCACCTACAGGGCATGCCCAGCATGGCACTAACCCTGCAGCCAGCAGGGATCCCCCTTCAGTCTCCTTTTTTTTTTTTTTTTTCCCCACGCAGCAGTAGCCATGCGGGTTAAGGAGCTCTCTAGAGATTCCTGACAGGAATTTTCCTCATGGAACTTATTTATAAAATTTAAAAAAAATTCTACCCTATAGGGGTCCCCCTATGGATTCCATAGTCCGCGGTCGTAAAGTAAGGCTTTACCCTCATTTGCGGTCGATTCCCGTTGAGTTTTCCCTTCGAGCCACACCGCGGCTAAATTTTTGTTGAAGCCATGGCGTCTGGTTTCCGTCGGTGCCCCGATTGTCCTCGGACAATGTCCATCACAGACCCACATAGGGTCTGTGTGTTTGGGGTCGGACCACGACATTTTAACTTGCACCAAATGTGCCCAAATGACACCGAAGGGCCGTAAGGCCCGCTCAGATGGAGTTTTTTTTTTTCCAGGCTAAGCCACAGACTTCATCGAGCGCTTTGACATCGTCTGAGCCGGTGCCATCGACCTCTCGCCAGCAGCGAGACACCGGTGCTGTCCACCCGGCACCAACTACTCCGAAGGCATAGACTTCTTCGGCTTTGGGGAAGGACTGAGGAGAACATCGTGAAAAGCGTCGACACAGTCATCGGAAGGCTCAGTCCGCTGATCCAGGCAAGCCTTCGGCATTGGCGTCGACAGACAAAGAAATCCCGTCCAGAGGCATTCCCCACCTTCATTGGTGCAGGGAGCCATGACTCCACTTTCACCGGTGGACCCTCTGGCTATGCCAGTTCTGCCTCCTTCTCTGGAGCTGGGGTTCCACGCCCCAGGCTTCCGCAAGGAATTGGATCATCCGAGGCCATTGGAAAGGCACTGCTGGGCTTCCAGCCTCCATCGCCAGCACAGATGCCAGCTCCAATCGCCGACCTGATGCCCACGGTGCTCGCACCGCTACTCGGCAGGCTGGATGCGTTGATCGGTGCCCTTCCACTGGTGGAACCGAGGATACCGGTATGTCAAACGCCTTCCATCCCGATTCCTTTGTCATCGGATGATGAGGAAGCTCCGAGGCCGGAACCTATGTCCGGGCTGTCTAGGATCTTGCCAGCGACTCGCCCATCAATGTCACAGATACCACATCGTCCTCAGTCTGTGCCGTCGGTGCCTCCATCGATGCCGTTGGTGCCTAGACCTGATCCTTCAGGAATAGCACCATTACTTTCCTCTGGAGATCCTATGGGAGCAGGTGATCAGCCTTACAATCCTTGGACCAATGATTCTTCCCGGGATTCTGATGCTCTACCTTCAGAGCCATCTCCCCCTGAGGAGAGAAGACGTTCTCCTCCAGAGGACCTGTCCTTTATTGGGAAATGCCTGAAGCCATACCATTCCAACTTCAGACGGAAGAAGACTCCAGACACAAGATGCTGGAAGTGCTCCAATTCGTAGATGCACCCAAGGAGATCATGTCCATACCCATTCATGAAGTCCTCCTGGACTTGTTGAAGAGGAATTGGGCGCATCCAGGATCTGTACCACCAGTGAATCAAAAAACAGATGCCACCTACCTGATACAGACAGCCCCTGGTTTCCAAAAACCACAGCTGAATCACCATTCTGTGGTTGTAGAATCAGCCCAGAAAAAGGCACGACGTTCTAAGCCTCATTCTTCTATACCTCCAGGGAAAAAATAGAGGTCCCTGGATGCATTTGGCCGTCATGTTTTCCATGGCTTAATGCTTATTTCTCGCATTGCTTCCTACCAGTTATACATGACCCAGTATAACAGGGGCCTATTTAAAAAAAAAAAAAATCCAAGAATTTTCTGAGTCTTTACCCGACCAGCTTCAGGATCAAACTCAATACCCTGGCTCAGAAGGGTCTAGATGCTGGCAAGCATGAGGTCCTCGCTGCCTATGACATTTTTGACACTGCTTCTAGGGTGTCCGCAGGGACCTGACTGATGTCCTCTGACTTAAGACCAGAAGTACAGGACCGGTTGGCTGACCTGCCCTGCGTGGGAGATAATCTCTTCGGGGACAAAATCCAGGAGACTGTAGCACAGCTCAAAGACCACCACGAGACACTATGCCAGCTTTCGTCTGTGCCTTCTGATTTTCCATCCACCTCTAAAAGGACATTCAGAAGAGACTGTAAGCGGCCGTCCTTCAAGCCACGGAGATATTATCCTCCTGCTACTCTTAAGTCGCCCCTCCAGACTTTACCAGAAAGGTCAGGCCAGACAATCCAGGCCTCAGAAAACTCAGCCAGCTCCTCCACCAGGCCCAGCTGCTGGATTTTGACTCTTCACTGGAGAGCATAAGCTACTGTCCGTACCCGTCAGCGGTCGGTTGTGCCACTTCACCAACATATAGCACACAATCACTTCAGATCAGTGGGTACTTGCTGTACTGACTCAAGGTTACCAACTCAGCTTCCTGTCTATACCAGCAGACTCCCCACCTCGGCTGACATGGGGATCATCCGTTCACTCCTCTCTTCTGGAGGAGGAGGTTTCAACCCTCCTGAAATCCCAGGCGATAGAACCAGTACCCCTCTCCAGGCAGGGGTTCTATTCCTGGTATTTCCTCATTCCAAAAAAGTCAGGACCTGCGTGCCTTAAACAAGTATCTACAGAAGGAAAAGTTCAGGATGGTAAACTTTGGCTCTCTACTTCCTCTTCTGCAAAGAGGAGATTGGCTTTGTTCTCTGGATCTTCAAGACGGGTACACACACATCTCAATCACTCCGTCTCACCGCAAATTCCTTAGATTCCTAGCTGGCCCCCGGCACTTCCAGAACCGGGTACTGCCCTTCGGCCTAGCATCCACACCTTGAGTCTTTACCAAGTGCCTGAGGTGCCAGGGCTAACCTTATCTCGACAATTGGCTGATCAGGGCTCCAACTCAAAAGGACACACTAGCCTTCTTATGTCTAACTCTCCATACATTGCTGTCTCTCGGGTTTCTGATCAACTATCCCAGCCTAGTTCCATCTCAAGCCCTATCCTTCATAGGAGCCGACCTGGACACCATGCAGGTGAAAGCATTCCTTCCTCAGGATCGAGCTCATACTCATGTCCCTAGTGCAATGCCTCCAGGATCAAGATTACACGACAGCTCGTCATTTCCTCATTTTGCTGGGTCGCATGGCATCCTCTGTACGTCACTCCAATGGCACGCCTCGCCATGAGTCATGCAATGGACTCTGAAGTCCCAGTGGGTTCAGGCTTATTCAATGTCCTGCATTGTCCACGTTACCAAGCAGCTCCGCATGTCGCTGGCCTGGTGGAGGTGGCTCTCCAATCTTCTTCAAGGCCTTCCCTTTCAAATTCCAGAACCTCAAATTATCCTGACAATGGACGCCTCCAACCTAGGTTGGGGTGCTCATGTCTCCAGCCTCCAGACTCAGGGAACCTGGTCTCCAGAGGAAGCCAAACATCAGATAAATTTCCTGGAGCTTCGGGCGATCAGATATACCTCAGTCTTTCAGGATTGCCTCTCGAACAAGGCCATCCTGATTCAGACCGACAACCAGGTGGCGATGTGGTACATCAACAAGCAAGGGGGAATGGGCTCCTACTTTCTGTGTCAGGAAGCTGCACAGATATGGGCGTGGGCTCTTTCCCACTCGATGTACCCCAGAGTGACCTATTTGGCGGGCTGGACAATATTCTAGCGGACTTGAGTCTAACCTTCCATCTGCACGAATAGTCTTTCAACCCCAAGTTGGCGGACATAATCTTCCAGCGTTGGGGGTATCCACAAATAGACCTTTGTGTCCATCCACACCCGCAAAGTAGAGAACTTCTGCTTCTTCACTCGCAGCCGCCGTTCACAGCTGAGGGACGCTTTCGCCCTCTTGTGGTCCAGCGGTCTCCTCTACGCGTACCCGCCACATCTACTTATATCGAAGTCTCTTGTGAAGTTACGAAGGGGCAAGGGCTTAATGATTCTGATAGCCCCTCACTGGCCACTCCAAGTCTGGTTCCCAATCCTCCGGGACCTATCAGTTCGCAGGTGCATCCTTCTAGGAGAGGATCTGCTTCTCATAACTCAGAACGACGGGTGCCTTCGCCACCCTATCCCTGACGGGCTGGATGTTGAAAGGTTAAACTCCAACCCCTTAACCTTTTGGAGTTGGTATCCCGAGCCCTGGTAACTTCATGAAAGCCTTCCACTAGACGCTCTTATTGTTCGAAGTGGGAAAAGGTTTACGGTCTGGTGCACGTCCATGTCCATAGACCCCTTCACTTGTTCCACCGCTCGCAGAGTTAGTGAGTTACAGGCATTAGTCACCTACCCGCCTTACACTAAAGTTCTACATGACACTCCCTAAGCTTTTACCGGAATTTCATCTTAATCGATCCATCTTACCTACTTTCTTTCCAAGGCCCCATTCAGACCCAGGAGAAAAGGCTTTACATTCCCTGGACTGCAACCATACCCTAGCCTTTCAATGACATCAAATTGGGAAATCCAGTGGGAAAACAGATCCTTTCCTCCTGGTTAGCGGACTGTATCTCCTTTTCCTACCAGCAAGCAGGCATTCCACTACAAGACCGTGTGAAAGCACACTCTGTTAGGGCCGTGGCAACCTCTGACACCTTCCTTCGGTGCCATTTATTGATATATAAGGCTGCGACTTGGAGCTCTCTCCATACCTTTGCAGCCCATTATTGCTTGGATAAGGCTGGCCGGCAAGATTCCATTTTGGCCAGTCTATCCTACGAAATGTATTCTCAGCTTAACTACCCAACGTCCTACCAGGGACCCGTTCGGGGTTTTCAGGATGCCCTCCTACCCAAATCCACCCCTGTTGTTGTGCCTGTTGCACGTCTTTGGGTACATTTGGTGCATTGCTCGGGCATCCTCAGCTCGCTACTCACCCATATGTGAGGACTACCATCCTGCTTGTCCTATGATAAAGCAGAATTGCTTACCTGTAACAGGTATTCTCACAGGACAGCAGGATGGTAGTCCTCACGAAACCCGCCCGCCACCCCACAGTGTTGGGTTCATTATGTTTTCTTATTTTATTTTTGGCACTACCTATAGCTTTAAACAAGACTGAAGGGGGGACTCCTGCTGGCTGCAGGTTTAGTGCCGTACTGGGCATGCCCAGTAGGTGCCAGTCAAAGTTCTAGAAACTTTGACAAAAGTGTTCCGTGATTGGGCTCCATCCTGATGATGTCGCCCATATGTGAGGACTAACATCCTGCTGTCCTGGGAGAACACCTGTTACAGGTAAGCAACTCTGCTTTCTGCTTTATACTCTTAATCTACAGCTTCTCTTTGGGTTCTAGTTAGAATAAATGAGATGCCATTTTCTTTCTTAACCTGGTAAAAAAATATTTTGAGATCAGAAATCCGTGGGCTGTCCAGCCATCTGCATATGCTATATAGGATAACTAGAACCCAGTCACAGTGGATAATTCTGCATTCCTAATGTGACGTCAAGGTAGAAAACTTTACGTTTGCACTTGGATTGTCAAAATGTATATATAATCTGGTAAATTATGGCTTTGAAAAAGAAAAATGCCTCCTTCATAGATGTTCATTTTCTAATTGTAGATTTTGCAGTTAATTTTATTGCTGCACTGTGGTCCTAAACATGTCTGTTTTTAAATTACTACTACTTATCTCTAAAGCTACTAGATACAGCACTGCATAGATACACAAGATACTTCCTTCTCCATGGAGCTTAGTCTAGACCAGACAGACTCATTTGTCATGAAAGTTTATGGGAAGTGCATTTATTGTAGGGAAGTGGTTAGGATTTAAAAGCAGTTAAAGGACTGTCCTTCATTGGTTGGAAATGTTGGTCACTTGAAGTTGACATGATATTGTTGGTATAGATACCTTCTTAAATAGGGTTTGTATGTGGCTTTACTTAACTCTTTTAATTATTCTTTTTTTAAGAGAATTTGCATTTGCAGAGGTGGGGTGCATGCACAGATCAAGTTAACTGATGTCCCTGCTGGGCTCCACAGGTAAATGGGAAGTGACAGAAATGAAGGATTCTAAGCTCCCAGGGGACAAAGGGCTTGTGTTGGTGTCTCGAGCTAAACATCATGCTATTGCTGCAAAATTGAAGAAACCATTCCACTTTGAAAGCAAACCACTCGTTGTGCAGTAAGTGAGGGGAGTTGGGGAAAACGCTTCCAATGAAATGATCCCTGTGCAGTTTTTCAGCTTCTAGACCAGGTGTATGTTAAGTAATGGAGTCTCCCTGTAACTTGTTCATAATAAGGAAGATATTGCTATTTTTTTCTGGGATGGAAGAAGCTGGACTTTTGCAGAATGAGTAACCTGCCTCTGCCAGAATCTTCCCTTATTACAGGAAACTGTTTTAGAGCAGTTTGCAAATGGGTTTTGTTTTGCTAGTCTCAACTATAATTAGCTAGAGTAAAAAGCCATTATCTAGAACTCAACTAACTGGCATCTAGTTTACTGCTGTTGAGGAGGTTTAAACAGAATACTAATCAACATTAGGAAGCAGAATAGCTTTTCTCTGCATTCCAGCATCATCTCCCTCCCGGTTCCTTGCAAGCCGCTGACTGGAGCAGGAAGCAGGGGACTGTCAGATAACGGGCATATTCGATTAACGGGCATGGACTAACTTTTTGTTAAACAATATACTGCCTAATCAAATTTCTTACCAGGTATTTACAACATAAAACCAACCTCTTAACATAATCATACCCCAATAGCATCAAATTGCCCATACGTAGAATAGCAACCTAATGACGAACCACCATATTCACCCCCTAAAACTCCACACAACTCCATATTTAAAGGACAGCGTATAATCATGAGACTGTATTGGAGACCCATTTTTCACAGTACAGCCCACACTGACGCTCTAAATGTGTCCCTAGATGCTTCATGAAATAACACAGATTTAATCAGCTTGCAGAAATTCAAATTTCCTTCATGCCTGCCAGATAATGGGGCTTATGCTGTATTCATTTTTTGTTTCTAATAGTCTAGCTCAGGATATGTTAGTGGTGATTGAAATCCTACCGCTTGAATAATTGAGGTCATTCTGAGAATGTGTTCACGTGCTTATTTTTTTCCACCTTTTAGGTATGAAGTCAGTTTTCAGAATGGCATAGAGTGTGGCGGAGCCTACGTGAAGCTACTGTCCAAGACCTCTGAGCAGAACCTGGTGAGGATTGAATGCTTTTATTTCGTATTCATAGTTTTCACATTTGTGTGGCCTGCTTTGTTGCAGAAGCTGTTCAGTTATGGTAAAGTAGGGTGGTCATTGCGATTGTTCCCTTCGCATAGTTCTGTAAGTGGATTCGGTGTCGTCAGTAGCTGTAAAATAGTGTGGATCACAAAGCGCTTTTTAACCCAGTTGGGAGGCATTTCTGACATTGCTGCTGTGAGCTCAATAGTGACTCTCAGCAGCAGCATAGAGCCCTTTTTAGGGCAAGCATAATGAGTCTGAGACTGAAACATATTTAATCAGCCAGACGTAGCCTCTTGAACAAGCCTACCAGAATTATGAGCATGTAACAAAGGCTTGTAAAGATTTATTCCCAAAATATAAAAATTTTTTTTTGTTTTTAGGACTGATTATTTTTTTCTATTGGATTTCTGTTTTAATTGGGAAAACCAGTGTGTGTGGTCGTATTTGCTATCATTTTCTCGAGTATTGACTGTATATGAGAGGGTTTAATTGTGCCACCAGAAAGACATTGATCTGTTGTTGCGTTTTGGACCATTTTATACCTCTTAATTAAGGCTTGTAACTGAATAAAATTTGAATTTCAGCTCTTGGTTTCATGCCAAGTTGCGTTTAACCGGGTTTAAAACTGTACAGAATCAAATCTTTGTTCTTTCTTCATTGTACTGTATCTGACTTGTCACACTTACCTAATTCAAATTTTATAAAATCTTAAAAGAATCAAGTCTGCTGAATTTGAGTGAGAACCTGTGTTCATAACAAGGTAACAGATTTAAATTCATGCAGAAGTTCACTCCCCAACCCAGAAACCCAAGAGAGGAATACCAGTCTAAAGTTATTGCATTTATTCCATGGAAAAATGGTATTTTCTGATCTGGTTTGGGATTGATTTATTTAAAATAATTTGTAGGCTGCTTTCCCAGCCAAGATTGGTTGTCTATTAAAGAAATAAATCAATGTAGCAATAGACCAAAGGTTCCTTGAACTTGCTTCATTGTGATCATGGACTCTTCACAGTTCTAGGCTTTATCTTAAAAGCAAGCTAGCATGTGGAGGTGAAACAAACTTTAAATCCAGTCTGGCTCACTTTATCTGTCCTCCTGTCTATACTTTGCTTAGAGCACTGTACTTTCTATACCACTGACACGCTTTACATTCTGTTTTTAAAGGATCAGTTCCATGATAAGACTCCCTACTCTATCATGTTTGGTCCTGATAAGTGTGGAGAAGATTATAAGCTGCACTTCATTTTCCGGCACAAGAACCCCAAGACTGGAGAGTATGAGGAGAAGCATGCCAAGCGACCAGATACTGATCTGAAGTCCTTCTTCTCCGACAAGAAGGCTCATCTTTACACACTTGGTAAGCTTCCTAACGGGTAAAAACACGCTTGGGAGCACTTACGGATTTCTGGTATTCTCAAGCACTCGGACTTTCAGGATGTTAATTTAAGGAAGCAAACTCCCTTATTTGTATCTTGAAAGTTTAATTGCTAGTAAGTAGGCCTTCCTTTTACAAGCATCAGGGAAGAGCATAAAAGGAGAATTCCTTTTGCTGAGGCAGTCTACAAGATAAACTACATTTCATGTGTTCTGTCTCGCTTTGCGTAGCTGCAGGAGTTCTTATTACACACTGCAGATCTGTAGGCTCAGATTGTTCATAGAGCTTGCTTTGGATTTTCAATTTGTTGGTTTCTATAAACATAAGCATAGACGGCTGCTCTGTTATGAAAATGCTTATCGTATGCTTGTATTGGCATTCATCTCATAAGCAAAGTTCAAATAAAAATAAATCAAGGTTCACATTAATTGGGAACTGAGAAAATAGCAAGCAGGTAGGTCTTCTGCTTATGGGTCTAGATTCTGTCAGAGCGGGTAAAGTGCTTCACACTTCTCTCTTGTAACGAAGTTTATCAGGTGCATAGTCTGGTACCAAGGTTATCATTTTCATAGGGGTAAAGTCCTGATTATATATGGAGAGGGTACCTATAGTTAGTCTGCTGCAAAGCTTATGTTTTAATATCCACTAAGGCTCAGGGTCATTTTAGTACCTTATCTGCATCTGTCTTTTTTAGCACAGCCAAGTATGCTTTCCCCTAATGAGAAGTTCATTTCTTTCACAAAACCCCCAAGTCGTTTTCTCTCTTTGGGGGGGGGGGGGGAGTTCTGCTACAGCTGCCCCAAACCACTTCCTTTTTATTTGTGGAGCATGAATGAACACATCAGAAATGGCTACTGCCTGTTCAGACCTGGGTCTAAGTAGTCTAACCTGCCTTGATGCCCTACATAGTGGGATCCAGACACGCCCCAGCTTATTTATTTTAAATCCCACCGTTGATTGCTTGTTGGGTGGCACCCATTTTGTGGACAAGGATATGACAAGTAGGAGGAAATGGCCTAGTGGCTATTACCTTGGTTCATAGTGAGACATTTAAGAACATGGGTGCTTCGGCAAAACTAGTTCTGTAACTGTTACTCCAGTAAGGAGTAATTTATATCTTCTAGGGTTGCTCCTTTAAAAACAAAAAACCTTCTTGTATCTTGGAGTCTGCATTTTTCTGTAACTCTGCCTTCTCAGTAGGGGCTTTCTAGTATGTGTGGAAAGGAACATGGACCTGGTTTATCCAGGCTCCTCTTATTTATTTATTTTTTTCCTGTGCCTTTGGGGAAAAAGCTTTGATAAACGAGGTCCTTCTGTGGTACCATTTTGTCAATGAGAGATTCTGACTCTAAATGCACTTCTGATTCAGTGGGTCTGTTTCTGTAACTTCTGGGTCTGCTCTTCTCCACCTCAGTCTTGAATCCTGATAACAGCTTTGAAATCCTGATTGATCAGACGGTTGTGAACAGTGGGAACCTGCTGAATGACGTGAATCCTCCTGTGAACCCTCCGCGAGAGATCGAAGATCCTGATGACAAGAGGCCGGAAGACTGGGACGAGAGACCCAAAATCCCAGACCCGGAAGCGCAGAAACCAGAAGATTGGTAAGACGTGTACAAGGAGCATTGCCCTTACAGCAGGCCTCACTTTGTTGCAAAGCTTAACCTAGAAGTTCAGAGGACGTATCTTGTGCTTGGATGCTTAAGAGAAAGATATTCACCTCACATCTGTGTTTTTTTTTTGTTTTTTTTTCCTGTTTCTGATGCTTTTTTTGTGCCCTGTCCTGCCATGAATAAGTCTATTAAACAGTTTTAATTTATCCATGAAAAACACTATTTTTCAAAGCACCAGTCCATTAAAGACCAAAAAGGCAATGTAAATGAGGAGCATTTACACAGCAAAAGTCCATAAATTTTTTATTAGCAATACAGAGCACCTCTGTTTCATAGCATGTAGCCAGATGGACTCAGGACCAATGGGTTTATGCTCCCCTGCCAGTAAATGGAGACAGAGTTAGGTTTCAAAGCTGACCTCACCCTAGATCAGGGGTGGGCACTTCCGGTCCTCGAGGGCCACAAACCAGTCTGGTTTTCAGGATATCCCTAATGAATATGCATGAGAGAGATTTGCATGCACTCTGCCTCAGTTGTATGCAAATCTGTCATGCATATTCATTAGGATATCCTAAAACCTCGACAGGTTTGTGGCTCTCGAGGACTGGAATTGCCCACCCCTGCAGTGACCTCAGCCCTTCAGTATTTCTCTGTCTCCAACAGATGTGGACATGCTGAGGTCACTGCAGGGGTGTATCTAGGGTGAGGTCAGCTTTGAAACCTGACTCCGTCTCCATCTGCTGGCAGGGGAGCATAAACCCATTGGTCCTGAGTCCATCTGTCTATACTAAGGACAACGAAATTATCAGGTAACTAATTTCTCCATCTTTTTTTCTGACCCAGCACTTTTCTCTTGCTTTAGGCTTCTAGCTGATTTGGAACTAGGGCTGGGATTTGGCATCTGGAGCCTTGATTTGCAGCTGTGTGGAGATGTTCCCTCTGTTTAATATTCCTCTTCCCCCACCCCCACCATACATAGATCATTACAGTTTAAGGCAGTGGCTCCTTCCAGAACCCAGCAATCATAGGGCCTGAGTCAAGCCACCAGGTGCCACACTTAAGCACTCCCACCCCCCCTCCACTGGGAAAATAAACTCTTGAATCAAACCAGGCACAGTACTGTCACACACACCATGCCAGCCATTTCAATTAGTTTTACTCTAAAGACCTGAGAACTTGCAGGATAAGTAACCTGCTCAATGTTGTCTAACTCAAATTATGAAAATGTGAAGTCCTTCCAGTTTGCTTCTGAAGGCTGAAACCTTGAGCCGTTCTGCCTGATAAGGACAACATGTAATGGAAAATCTTTGCATTTCCTCTTTTGTCTAGGGATGAGGATGCGCCTGCAAAAATTGCAGATGAGAGTGCTTTGAAACCCGAGGGGTGGCTGGATGATGAACCCGAATACGTAGCTGATCCTGATGCAGAAAAACCTGAGGATTGGTATGTTCACTACTACTTATGATTTGTGGAGTAGGGTTGCATTTTTAGTGTATAATTGTCACATCCCCCATCCCACCAGCTATAGTGTGCACAGATGACTGGAGCGTGCATGGTCCTAGCCGTAGAAGATGCTGACAAACTTTTCTTCCTGTGCCATAGTTGTGCAGATACAGTCCAGAGGTGATTAATTTATTTTTTTGCACAATGCCTTTGGAGATGGGAAGGCAGTTAAGAATTCTTAAATAAAATAAAGCACCAGTTCTACAACTGGCAATAAGCAGATGGTGAGGTTCCTGGTGAACTGTATTTAACACCTACCTCAAAACCTTATCCCAGAGTTCATCTAATAAGCTTTGAACTGCCTTGGGTAAATTTTTGCTCCAGAAGATTGGTAACAAATTATAATAATATTTTCATAATGTGGTTAATTTTATTTCTGATGAGAGATGGTTCAAGAGTTTGAAAGCTCCTTCAGTGTGGCTGCCCCCATCTTTATGAAAACAGTTTGGATACGTGCCAAGCGTGAACTCTGCAGGAAACATTAAAGCATGGACTTTGCAGAGGGGATTTGTAAAAACTATCGCTGTGCTCATGGTAGAAGGTGCGCACGCCTTTTGTTCAAAAAGTAAGACAAGAAATGGGAGAAAAAAAGTCCAAGGAGTATGGCTAAAGGAGGAAGCAGTAGATAAGCAGTAAAGTACGGGGATTAACTAGATGACCTCTAGCCCATTCTTTCTGCTAACATAACCATGAGCAACTGGTAGTGTTGCAATAAGAGATCTGTTCTCTCTCATGTTTTGGATATATCATGCATTTTTGGTGTCTGATTGCCAATCATATTGCATCACTGCAGGCAGTAAAAACTGAGCCATTCATATCATGTAATATGATCTCCCTCCTGCATTAAACTTGGCGCGTTGTGTTGCTGTTTGGGGCCAGTGGCATTGACATCCTAAGGAAAGCCTAATGTCTTGCAGGGTATCCGTGTTAATACCCATGTGAATATTTCACTGTTAGAATAGAACGGTAATAAAACAGGATCATATATTGATGGGGAATCTTAGGCCAAATGCTTTCAACTGTAAGCGAGTGCCCAAATGCTTATATTAATGATTCTGGGGAATCTTAACGTCTATTAGGTAGCAGAAAAATTAGAGATTTTAAAATCCATGCAGTGGTGATAGTGGGTGACATACTTGTATAGTTTGTTCCTTTCAGGCATTCTTGTCTGCTTCTGTACTCTGAATTAATACTGTAAAACTGCCCGAGTAGGTCTGTAATATTCTGGGAACTGTACTGCATGCATGTGCATGAGCTCGCCTCTTTTTTTTTTTTTTTAATATAACTGATTTCTTTGTAAACCTCTTGAATTTCCCCTTTTAGGGATGAGGATATGGATGGAGAATGGGAGGCACCTCAGATTGCAAATCCTAAATGCGAGTCTGCCCCTGGCTGTGGAACCTGGCAACGGCCTACAATTGACAACCCCAATTATAAGGGCAAATGGAAGCCGCCTATGATTGATAACCCCAATTATCAGGTAGGATCTGGTAATCAATTCTATGCCTGAAAGAGAAGTTGTGTAGATGCTTCATCTCTTCACACTATCTTCACTCTTTGTATCATGTCAAGCTACTCAGTACCTACCACCCTTCTGTTTTTAAAACTCTTGCCAGCAAGAGTCCTGCTGTCACTCGTGACCTTGGGCAAGTCACTTTACCCTCCATTGCCTCAGGTATAAACTTAGATTGTAAGCCCTGTGGGGATAGGGAAATTCCTACAGTACCTGAATGTAATCCACTTTGAAGCGCAGAAAAAAGTGCGACAAGCGGAATATAAATACATTTTAAAAAGTAATCATCTGTGGGCAGTACTGCTCAGCAGTGTTTGAGACTAGAAGTTGTCGTAACTGTTCTGTCCTACTGCCATCTCCTTCAGCAGTTCTTTCTGCTGCTCTTAGGTGGAAGGAAGATTACAAAGATGTAGCTGCTAAGCAATACTGCTTCCGGGCTCTGAAAAAGGAAAATTGGTTCTTTCCTGCTAATTGTCGTTCCTGTAGTACCATAGATCAGTCCAGATTCCTGGATTTTTGCCTGCCTTCCAGCAGATGGAGGCAGATTTTTACAGCCACTGGCACATAACCAGATGTAGCACTTGCAGTCCTTCAGTATTTCTGTGTTCCCAAGCTAACACTGAAACCCCTGCAACAAATTTAAGGAACAATATCACCCCATTGAGCAGGGGAAAGAGACAACTTATAACAATAGACCTTAAAGAAACTTGAAGTAGCAATCAGAAACATGTGCCATTCATCAGGCAACAGAGAGACAGTTCGAGCAGACTCTCTCCAAAAGGTCATTCCTCCACTGAGCGGAAATCTGGACCAATCTGTGCTACTACAGGAATGAAAATGATCAGGCAAGAACACATTTTTCTTTCCCTGTACATACCCCAGATCAGTCCAGACTCTTTGGGATGTACCAAAGCTTCTCTAATTGGAGTGGGACTGTAAGTCCTGCTTAAAGAACCCCCTACACTGAAGTTGTTGATGTCTGAAAACTGGACCTCCACAATCGGTAATGCCTAGCAAAGGTATGCAGAGGCTTTCAAGTAGCCATCCTACACATTTCCTGCAGTGACGCTAGCTGACATTCTCCTAGGACAAGCAGGATGTAGTCCTCACATGGGTGACATCAGGATGGAGCCCAATCACGGAACACTTTTGTCAGTTTCTAGAACTTTGACTGGCACCTACTGGGCATGCCCAGGATGGCACCACCAACCCTGCATCCAGCAGGGGTCCCTTCCTTCACTCTTTTTTATTTTTTTTTTCCCGCGCAGCAGTAGCCTCGTGAATTTCTGGAGCTCTGTGAGAAATCCTCACAACTTTTTCCTCATGGAAATTTGTATCAAAAATTTCAAAATTTTTCCCCATCCCGGAGTCCCCCCATCAACTGCTGACCTCCGTTGACGC
This sequence comes from Rhinatrema bivittatum, assembly GCF_901001135.1. Lineage (NCBI taxonomy): Eukaryota > Metazoa > Chordata > Amphibia > Gymnophiona > Rhinatrematidae > Rhinatrema > Rhinatrema bivittatum. The sequence goes on from NC_042632.1 coordinate 33,843,389, forward strand.
CGGTAAGTTTACCTCATCCTTTGTGGTTGGTGCCCAACAACCACCGACCGCGCGCCACCTTTTTTTTTTTTTTTTTTTAATGGCGATACTACAGAAAGGCCTTGAGGTTGGGAAACATGATGTTCTTGCTGCTTACGACTCTTTTGAAACAGCTTCTCGCTTGTCAGCAATAGGAATCTGCGCCAGGAGGTGGGTCTGGCTGAAAGCTTCTGACTTGAGACCTGAAGTCCAAGACAAACTTGCTGATTTCCCATGTACTGGTGAAAACCTATTCGGAGACAAGATACAAGACGCAGTGGCTCAACTAAAAGACCACAGTGAGACCCTGCGGCAATTATCTACAGTTACTACTGAGGCCCCTTCCTCTGCAAGGAGATCCGCCAGAAGGGACATCAGAAAACCATTTTATCGCCCATGCAGATACTATTTATTTATTTATTTTATTTAAAACTTTTTCTATACCGTCGTTTTGGTTATGCACCATCACAACGGTTTACAAATAGGCACATATATTTAATGTTCAGCTAGGGTGATACTATCTTACAAAGTGCCAACATAGTTTCAGTTACATGTTTCAATAATACAATCTATGTGTAAGGTGACATGGTACTTGTCACCTACATCTTGCGTGAGGCCAACTAGGCCGTCTCAGAGAGCACAGCCTCGACAGCCCAAGACATCCCAGCCTCAGCCACCACTGCAAACAGGCCAAGCCTCTGGATCTATCCAGAGAACAGTAGCCGCTCCACAAATCCAGATTCAGATTTGCCAGTAGAAGGTCGAATTCACCACTTTATAACCAACTGGCTCCACATCACCACAGACCAATGGGTTATATCCATCATAACTCGGGGATACCATCTAAACGTCTCATGGTACCCCCAGACTCACCACCCAATCCTTTGTGGATGCAAAAAGATCACAAGACTTCTAGAGTCAGAACTGTCCACCCTTCTGGGTGCCAGGGCTGTGGAATCTGTTCCCCGGGCTGTCAGTTGACCTGTTTGTATTGGAGCAAAACAGAAAACTAGATACATTTTTCCTCTATTCTATCCAGCAGACAGGCTCAGGATGCTTTCCTCCATGATCGGAGAACAAGCCTCATGGATGCTTTTTCACCAGCTGATTGCAGTGCAAAAGGTGCTGCAAGACTGCTTGCTTGATTCTTATAGCTCCAGCATGACCCAGACAGATGTGGTTTGCATATATTAAACAATTTTCCAACAGTCACTCCATATACCTGGGGATGCACCCTATATTAACTTAGGACAAATGAGTGTGCTTTCATCCCTGCCTTCCATTTCTCAATCCTAACGGCTTGGATGTTGAACACTCAGTAATTTCTCATCTCTCTGCCTAGAGCAATTGGACATTTTGGTTCCAGCTAAAAAGCCATCCACTAGAAAGAACTATTCCCCCAGATTTTTGCCATCCTAGGCACAGCTCTAATGTGCTTATTGACAAATCCAGGCCTGCATGTCTCTCTTCTGTCTTCCAACTCATCTGTTAAATTTATTATGAAAGTGGGTTATGCATGTTGTGAATAGGATGTGTTCATCTAGCTTTGTCATTGAGTAGTAATCCATACTTTATCTATTGTCTGCCATCAACTTCAGAGAGATATGTAAAACATTTTATTTTGTGTTTGGAATAGATTGTGTATGATTTTAACAGTAAACTGGGCTATTGTGATCTGGCAGTCACAGATCACAAATATAAGCTTTAAGGGTCTCATTTTGACACACTGACTTGTCACTTCAGACTATTTCTCACAGAATAATCTCACTTTGTTGTGCTTTGCAGGGTATTTGGAAACCCAGGAAGATCCAGAATCCAGATTTCTTTGAGGACCTGGAGCCTTTTAGAATGACTCCTTTCAATGCTTTGGGGCTTGAACTGTGGTCTATGACTTCGGACATCTTTTTCGACAACTTCTTGATTTGCTCGGATCGGGCAGTAGCCAACGATTGGGCCAATGATGGCTGGGGCCTGAAGAAAGCAGCTGATGGTGCTGCTGAGGTGAGAATATTCATCTTGAGTGGTTTGTACATAAGTATGTGCTCCCTGTCCATTAGTAAAATGCATTCCTACCAAGGAGGGGATATGTTTTCTTTAACTCAGAAGTGAGCTGGCCTGATGGTCTGGTAGCATTGCTGTATGATGCCAGGTTGGGACATTAAAGGGGATCTATGTACTAAGTATTTTCTCTGAGGACAAAGAGTATCTTAGTCTTCACAAATGGATGACATCAGATGGCGCCCCGGTATGGAAAACGTATACACTGAGCATGCCTTATACGACATGTCCACGCAGGGTCCCTCTCCAGTCTTTTTCTGTGGATCTGTAAGCCTTGCAATGTGAGTGAGCTCACTTTTTCTGTTTTTTGGCCTTATGGAAAACTTTTCCTGCTCGTGTTTTTGTTTTTTCATGCTATTTCATGCTACAGGAAGGCACCTCTCTTGGTGCCTTCCTGTAGTACTCCTAATCGGGGTTTTCGGCAGTTCTGATTAGTTTCCTATCACCGTCTATCCCTGTGGTGGCGGTGGATTGATGCCCACTGGCCACTGACACCCCGCCACCATTGTTTTTGTTTCGTGCCTCTTTTGTTTCATCTGACATGGCCATGTCCGGTTTTTGGCGATGCCCCTGGTTCTCGAGGTCCATGTCCATCACTGTTCCACTTGACGTGTGTCCTCTGTCTGGAGGCATCGCATGACGTCTAGGGTTACTAATTATGTACCCAAGTGACTCCAAAAGGATGTCTGCTTCGACTAGACAAGATGGAGCAGCTATTTGGGCCGAAGAAGTCCATGCCATAGGCATCAAAGGACCAAGGAGTTGCACTGGTGGACACAGAGCCATCAACATCCGTGGGACCATCTTCAAAGCCATCGGCGGATAGGATGTCGGATTCTTTGTCCATCGGCCTTGGAACTGGGGACATTGGCTGAAGGATCATTGGCACCGGTCTCAGTCAATGCATGTTGTCAGGCACAAGGATGCACCGGCTCATGCCGCAATGCCCCTGAAGGACCCAGTGGTGAGGAGTGCCAGTTCTCCATTGGTGCCAGGGGTCTACGATGGTCTCCATCAGTTCTGATGCCAGTCACCGATCCACCTCATGGGTTCGAAGACTATCTGGCCACCCCCTCTTTCCTCCCAGTCGGTGTTGGCATTGGCAACGTTTGAAGAGGAACTAGAGCATAGAGTCCTGAGCATAAGGGGGAAGAGGCTTGGAGAAAAGTCAGAAGAAATTTAAAAGCATAGGATGAATGAAAAAAGTGTAAAGGCCTAGTGTTTTAAGGGGCTATAAGGTTTTGCTGATAGTTTTAATTTTGACTGTGAAGTTGACTCTGCATGCAAGCTTTTGGGACACAGCATTTTCATCTTGTGTGTCACTTAGCCTGAAAAATCTGGATTAAAGTAAGCTAACTCTGTGTGTGTTCACAGCCTGGTCTTGTTGGACAGATGATGGCAGCAGCAGAAGAGCGTCCCTGGCTTTGGGTGGTCTATATCCTAACCGTGGCTTTGCCTGTTTTCCTGATCATCTTATTCTGCTGCTCGGGCAAGGTAAGAGCAACATCCTTCCACTGTAGCTTCACTTCCCTGAGAAGGAACTGGGGCATGATTTTTATACAGCGTTGAATCAAAACCTAGGTAAGGATTTATTTAACCCTGGGGAATCTCAAGAGATGGTCTAATTCCTAGCAGTGAAGAGAAATCTACTAGAATAGACACAATGAAAAAACACAGAAAAATAAAAAATTACAGTAAAATGCAATAACATGGTACCCTCACCCCTTTTCCCTAGAGAAAACCTACAGTTTTTCAGAAAGGAGTGTAGGCCATAGTCCCAAAATATACTACACTTGGAGTTGTCTGACCATAACTATTGTCAATAATCCCTAAGATCATTTGGCACATAGGTAGATCCAGAAGTTTAGGGAACAGTGGATTAGATTCCCTAAAGAAATCAAAAAAAGAAACCCCTGATAACATCAAAATGAGTTCTTAGTTCCCACGTTAATTTTTGCATAACTACAGTTTGCTAAACTTCTGTGCCCAGTCAGTGGGTGGATTTGATTTGTTTGCCACCATAATACCCGGTCACTGCACACACCTAGCTGCAAGCAAGAGATAGTTAAGGAAATGTTTGACCAGCTTCCAAATCTGCCTTGAGATACATAAATGCTACAAAGTTTTATACAGCTGTCATATATGTGCTCCTTTAATACTAAGATATGATGAGTAGGGGAATGTAGAGCTCAGCAGGGTAAAAACCCTGAATTGCATGTGACGTGTAGTTCTAAATGAGGATAAGAACATAAGAACATGCCATACTGGGTCAGACCAAGGGTCCATCAAGCCCAGCATCCTGTTTCCAACAGTGGCCAATCCAGGATGTTGCATTGTTAGTTTTCTTATCTTGATAAAGGTTCTTCAGTCTTTCTTGATTTTATTTAGAAACAGCCTACTGCTGCAGAATACAAGAAGACCGATGCTCCCCAACCTGATGTGAAGGAGGAAGAAGAGAAGGAAGAAGAACAAGAGGAAGAGAACGAGGAGGAGGACGACGATAAACAGGGTAAGAATATTTTACAGTGAAAAGTAATTGTCTACGGAGTACAGAATTGACTGTTTGTCACTGCTTAGCCCCTGCTTATTCAAAGGGTGCAGCAAAATGGACCTTTCCCTGTATGTACCCGGATCAGTCCAGACTGGGTTTTGCCCCACCTCTAGCAGATAGAAACACAGAAGTTTAAAAAACAAAGCTCCACCTTATATAGGAGAGTGCCACCTACAGTCCGCCAGTATTTCTCTGTCTCTAGCAGATGGTGGAGGTGCAAAACCTACAGTCTGGTCAGAGTATTTTGGGTTTGATTATTTTTAGTTAGTTTTTCTATGTACTTTCCTAATTTTCAGGGTTTGTCCCTTTAAATTTCTTAACCAAAAAAAATAAATAAATTACAAGCAGTTCCTATGGTCCACCTCCCAGAGGGTTGTTAGGCTCTGAGAGGGCCGTCCCCTGCTGGTCAGAGACCCTAACTGTTTAATTGAGGCAGCGTGTGTGCGATACCGGGGAGCCCGGCTCACCACCCTAAGGATCATCACCCTGGACCACGGTAGGCTGTTTTTGCCTTTTAAAAAAAATATATTTTGAGGTAATTTTCTTTACTTTCGTTTTCGATCGGGCAGGCTTCTCCCTCCCTTACTGTCACCGGGGGTGGGGGGGGGGGGTGTTTTGCTGCGTTTTCGGTCGGGGGGGGGGGGGAGTTTTGAATTTTTTTTCAGCTTCTTTTTTCTTCTCTCTGCCTTCCCTGATGCCGCGGACGGCCACGTGTCACGCATGCGGCTCGGCCCGCGCGCAGCTCTCTCGCCAGAACTTATGTTCACAACGCTTACTGGGGGGCAAGGGTTCCTCAGGTGCAGGGGCGGCTAGAAATCTTGCTAAAAGCAAGCCCCCGTGGGTTCCTTCGCATGCAGCAGGGGGAGGCTGTTAGCTCAGGATCCTTTTCCTCTGATCTGGATTCAGATCTTGGGGACCCGGATTGTCAACCCCAGATTCCTCAGGGGGCGGATGACCCGGAGCCAGATCCACCACTGGCTTAGAGGGGCGCTCAGGTGGCTGAGGGTGATGATCCTAAGGTGGTTCGCCTTTTTCATATAGACAAGTTGGCACCTCTTATTCCAGCTATCCTCTCTGAGCTGGGCATTGACAGCCCTCCCGAGGAATCCAAACTCGGGAAGATGGACCCTGTCTTTTTGGGCCTGAGAGGTCCTGCTACTGCCTTTCCCTTTCATTTTTCGGCAACGGACTTGTTTCGGGAATGGGATATCTCGGATTAAAGGTCAGTAAAGCCATGGATAAGCTGTATCCTCTGCCAGAGGACGCCTTAGAGCTGCTGCGGGTCCCAAAAGTGGACTCTGCAGTGTCCGCTGTCACAAAGAAAACCACGATTCCTGTCACAGGAACGACAGCGCTCATGGATCTGCAGGATAGGAAGTTAGAGGTGCAGCTCAAACGGATTTTTGAGGTCTCAGCCATGGGAGTCCGGGCGGCTATGTGTAATAATTTTGCTATGCGAGCCGGGCTTCGCTGGGTGCAGCAATTACAGGCCAATGTAGATTTCTCGGCCAAGGAAGCGGCTCAGGCGAACCGTTTGGAATCCCCGGTGGCTTATTGTGCTGATGCCTTTCATGACCTCCTCCGGACATCCGCCAGGTCCATGGTGTCGGTGGTCGCGGCTCGCCGGCTCTCGTGGTTGCGCAACTGGTCGGCGGATGTGTCTTCTAAGGCTCAACTGGGGTCCTTGCCCTTCAAGGGTAAGTTACTTTTTGGTAAGATCTTGGACGACTTGATTCAGTCGCTGGGAGAGAATAAGGTGCATTGCCTGCCGGAAGACAGACCTCACTCACGCAGTTCCCTCTCTTTTCGAGCCAGATTTAGAGGGAATAGGAGGTATCGACATCCTAAGTCGCCCGCTTTGTCCTTTTGTTCGGCTCCGGCGAAGCAGAAAACATATACCCGGTCCTTTAGGGGGTCGAAGATTTGGCAGACCTGGGGCAGTTCTCTCTTCCTCGGGAGCAAAATCCTCCCAATGAAGGAGCGCTGGTCCGCTCCTCGACCCCCGGAAGTAGGGGGCAGACTGGCCCTATTCTTTGAGGAGTGGACCAAGGTGACCACGGATCAGTGGGTCCTGTCCGTGATAAAACAAGCCTACGCTTTAGATTTTGCACAGCGCCCCCAAGATCAGTTTCTCATCTCTCCCTGTAGGTATGCCACAAAGAGCAGTGGTTCGGGACACATTGCAGCGGCTGCTACAATTAAGAGCCATAGTTCCCGTTCCTCCAGAGGAGCAAGGAAGGGGTCGGTACTCAATATACTTCGTGGTACCAAAGAAGGAAGGATCGTTACGTCCCATCCTAGACCTCAAGGAGGTGAACAAGTGTCTAAAGATCCCAAGATTCCGCATGGAAACTCTCCGGTTGGACATTACCTTGGTGAGGCATGGAGAATTCCTAGCTTCGCTAGATCTCACGGAGGCTTACTTCCACATAGAGATCCGTCAGGACCACCAAAGGTTTCTGCGGTTATGCATCCTGGGACAGCATTTTCAGTTTCGAGCTCTACCCTTCAGCCTGGCGACTGCGCCACAGACTTTCACCAAAGTGTTGGTGGTGGTGGCAGCTCATCTCCGGAGGAAATGTCTCCTGGTGCATCCCTACATGGACGACTGGCTGATTCGCACAAAGTTGGAAGCCTTAGCCACAGATGCGATTCACAGAGTTCTGCAGTCTCTACGGTCGCTGGGCTGGGTGATCAATCTATCCAAGAGCAAGCTCGTTCCCTCTCAGTCCTTGGAGTATTTGGGAGCGCTCTTCGATACCCAGTGGGGCCGAGTTTTTCTCACCATGGACCTCATCAAGTTACAAGCTCACGTGCGGAGTCTTTTGCTCCAAACTTCTCCCAGGGTTCAAGAATATCTACAGGTTCTTGGGTCCATGGCGTCGACCTTAGAGCTAGTGCCATGGGCATTTGCTCATATGCGGCCCTTGCAGTATGCGTTACTGTCCCATTGGAACCCAGTATCCGAACAGTTTTTTCTTCCATTGCCGCTTACGCAAGTGGCGAGAAACAGCCTAGCGTGGTGGCTGGAGACTAACAATCTATCCAGGGGAGTTCCCCTGGAGATTCCCGAATGGACAGTGGTCACCATGGATGCCAGTCTCTCCGGCTGGGGAGCAGTGTTCCAGAGGAATTCCATGCAGGGCTTATGGTCTCCCAAGGAGTGTCTGTGGTCGATCAATCTGTTGGAGACCCGGGCAGTACGGTTAGCGTTACAAGCCTTTGCTCCTCTCCTACAGGGGAGGGCAGTCCGGGTGTTGTCAGACAATGCGACCATGGTGGCTTATATTAACCATCAGGGAGGAACCAGGAGTCATCCTGTGATGGAGGAAGCGGCTCAGTTGTTCAGCTGGGCAGAACATCACTTGATCAGCATTGCAGCATCTCATATTGCTGACGTGGACAATGTCCAAGTGGATTTCCTCAGTCGACACCATCTCGATCCTGGAGAATGGGAATTGTCAGAGGATGCGTTTCAGCGCATATGCCTTGCGTGGGGAATGCCCAGCATGGATCTCATGGCGACTTTTCGGAATGCCAAAGCCCCACGGTTCTACTCGCGCCGCCGGGAGTGGAAGGAGTAGATGCTCTGGCTCTACCCTGGCCCATAGACTCTCTTCTGTATGTGTTTCCACCCTGGCCGTTAATCAGCAGAGTGCTCCGACAGAGCGTCGCGCAGCGCCGGTGATTTTGGTAGCACCGGAATGGCCGAGACGTCTTTGGTTCGCAGACCTCAGTCTCGCGATGGCAGGACCCATTCGCTTTCCAGGAATCCCGGATTTGCTTCACCAAGGACCCGTTTGTTTGGAAGAAGCCAATCACTTCTGTCTTGCAGCATTGGCTTTTGAGCGGCGCTGTCTAAGTGACAAGGGTTATACTCTTGCGGTAGTGGCTACTCTTCTCTATTCGCGCAAAACTTCTACTAATCTTGCGTACGTTTGGGTTTGGAAGGCTTTTGAGGCCTGGTGTCTTGAACAAGATGTTTCACCGACCCGGGCTTTCGTATCCAATATTTTGTATTTTTTGCAAAAGGGGCTGTCCATGGGCTTATCGTGTAGCTCATTACGTGTGCAGGTAGCGGCCCTTGGTTGTTTGCGCGGTACAGTGCAGGGTGGAACTTTGGCGGCGCATCCTGACGTGGCGCTATTCCTTCGAGCAGCTAAGCATTTACGTCCTCCGCTTCGCCAAACTTGTCCTTCTTGGAGTCTGAATCTGGTACTTACAGCCCTGTGTGAGGCGCCTTTTGAGCCTTTGAGGACAACTCTGAAGGATCTTACATTGAAGGTGATTTTTCTCGTCGCTATCACTTCAGCTCGGCGAGTGTCAGAACTCCAAGCTCTTTCTTGCCGGGAGCCTTTCTTGAGGATCTCTGATTCGGGTGTTTCCATCCGCACGGTTCCTTCTTTTCTCCTGAAGGTGGTATCTTCTTTTCATGTCAATCAATCAGTGGAGCTTCCAGCCTTTGGGGATCTGGACCGTTCGGCTCCTCTGTCCCACGATTTGCAGAAGCTGGATGTTCGTAGAGCACTTCTACACTACTTGGAAGTCACCAATGAGTTTCGCATGTCAGACCATCTCTTTGTGCTCTGGCATGGTCCTCGACTGGGTTACATGGCTTCAAAGGCTACTATTGCTCGAGGGATGAAAGAGGCTATCAGCTCCGCTTATTTGCTAAAGGGCCAAGTTCTTCCAGTAGGCCTCCGGGCTCATTCTACTCAGTCGCAAGCAGCATCCTGGGCGGAGTCTTATTTCGTGTCTCCACAGGAGATCTGTCGGGCGGCGACGTGGAAGTCCCTGCATACTTTCACGCAGCATTACCGATTGGATGTGCAGGCTACTAATTCGGGAGGATTCGGAGAAGGTGTGCTACGAGCAGGCCTCTCTGGATCCCACCCCGGTTAGGTACAGCTCTGGTACACCCCAACAGTCTGGACTGATCCGGGTACGTACAGGGAAAGGAAAATTAGTTTCTTACCTGATAATTTTCGTTCCTGTAGTACCACGGATCAGTCCAGAGGCCCGCTCTGTCAAAATGGTTCAAGTGGGGGAGAGTCCACTCGCCTTGCCATTAATTTCTGCAGATTTTTTAATTTTTCCTGTTCCTTATTGCCTGTGTGGTTCTCTAGGTTCCAATCTTACTGGGGTTCAGTGCCCCGGTGGTCACGTTTTTTCCTTTTCTTGTTCAGGAGTTACTGTATAAAGTTATGGTATCTTATGGGAGCCATCTTGCTTTGTCATTACGAAATGCTGGCGGACTGTAGGTGGCACTCTCCTATATAAGGCGGAGCTTTGTTTTTAAAACATCTGTCTCTATCTGCTAGAGGGGGGGGCAAAACCCAGCAGTCTGGACTGATCTGTGGTACTACAGGAACGAAAATTGTCAGATAAGAAACTAATTTTCCTTTGTCACCCAGGCAGCCATCCTGAGGTGGTGTGAAAAGTACACTATAAAGAAGTACTGTTCATACCTGAATGTTTTTGGCTTTATAATGTAAACATAATTCAGAGAAGGTATGGGGGTAAGGGTAGAGGCTGCCACTCTGGGCAGGTTACCTCGTGCTTTCTGTTAACTTTAGTAACTGCTGCTTCCCTGCAGGTTACTCCTGTGCATTCGGTTAAGAGTAGTTTGTGATATTGCAAACCACCTCAAGAATTAAGTGATGGTAATTTGTGTTAAAACAGTCCTCCACATAGACACAGTCTACAGTTCTTGATCTGTTCCTTCCTGTTATGGCATTTTCATGTCCTGTTTCCTGCTTTTTTTATATTTAAACTTTTAAGAATAAAAATATATACGTTTTTCATTATGGTCCAACACTAGCTTGTGTAAAGTATTCCCCCCGCCCCCCCCCCACACACACGAACTTGAGTCCTTTATCTTTTACTTTACATGCCTTTATTTAGGTTGTGTTTCTGCTTTGTGCTCTTCCCAGCAGTCATAATCTGTGGGCACTGTTACTCAAGAGTGTAGTTGAAATCAGGAGCTTCAGACCAGAAGCTGGACTCTAGCATTTCCCATCCTGCTGGCAGGGCTTCCCAAACCTGTCCTGGGGACCCCACAGCCAGTCGGGATGTCAGGATATCCACAGTGTATCTCATGCATATTCATTGTGGATATCCTGAAATCCCGACTGGCTGAGGGGGCCCTAGGGCAGGTTTGGGAAGCCCTGTAATGTGGTGGTTTTTTTGTTTAGTCCAGTCGTTTGCTGTTCTTGAACAGGGAAGGTTTGCTGCAATAGAGCTTCCACAGTGTGTGGCTTCTGGGCCTGGAAGAATAAAAGGCACTGCCATTATAAGCTGGGACTCAGCTGCAGTGCAGATGTGCTTCGGTTAGACTCCGAGTAGCAATGGAAGTGTTGTACATGCAGACCCCCCCATGGTCACCATCTTAGTAGTCATTGCATGGTAGAGTTGTACAATTACTTTTGCAAACTACAAAACTGCAAGAATGACCCCAGAGATGTGGGATAGGGGTTTGATGCATGAATCTTATTTCTGGGCAGCAGGATTGTGCTTATAAGTCAAACCTTTTATATAAGTTAACATTTTAAGAAACTATTTTTTTTAAACACATACAAATACATATTTATAAGCAGATTGACCATCAATGTATTCACATGTATCATAACAAACCCCTTACCCCACCCATAGTAAATAGTATACTAAATCAGTTTGCAACCAAATGTGTTAAATTTCTGTATTGCTATACCATAATGTTTGTTTGTTTTATTTATTTATTTAAAAATTTTTATATACCGACATTCATCCAGGATATCACATCGGTTCACAGTGTAACGCAAACAGACGCCATGCATGGCGCTTTACATAGAACAAATAAAACATGTTAACGCGGGAATAAGGGGGTAAGAAAACATGCAGTCAATTTCCCCATCAAGTGTTTTTGGTTTGTTTTGTTTTTTTAATAGAGGGTCAAACAGTTGTGATCTTAGGTCTCTTCCGGAAAGCAGGCAGGATGCATCTTAAAGCAACAATAACCTGAAGAATAAGAACCTGTTTAGATATTGCCAAATTTGGTGTAGAAAGGCTCAACAGAAATATCTTAGGGTCTCTACAGACAATAACTTGAGTGATATTTTGAATAAAATTAATCACGTCCCAATATTTTTGTACTAACAAAACACTTCCGCCAAATATGAAACAAGTTTCTTGCCTCGCCACATAGATGCCAACACTCTGGGCTGGCATCGGGATAGCTATCGAACTACTTCTCACAGATTAAAAAAAAACAAGTTTCTTAGCAATCAGCTACATGAATTCAGAGCAAATGGATTGTTTTAAATGTGCTATTTACCAACTTCATGGAGTATCCCCTAGTCCTGTTATCCAAAAGAGTAAATAACCGATTCACATTTAGCTGTTCTAGTCCTTTCATGATTTTATAGCTAGACCTTTATCATATCCCCCCAGCTGTCTCTTCTCCAAGCCAAACAGCCCTAACCTCTTTAGCCTTTCCTCATAGGGGAGCCCATTTTGGTCACCTTTCTCTATACCTTCTCTTTTTTGAGATGCACTGACCAGAATTGCACACACTATTCAAGGTGAGGTCTAATCATGGAGCGACTTATGACATCCTCCATTTTATTTGCCATTCCCTTCCTAATAATTCCTAACATTGCTTTTGACCACTGCAGCACACTGAGTTGATAGCAATGTAATCTCTGCTATGATGCCCAGATCTTTCCTGGGTGGTAGCTCCTAATATGGAACCTAACATTGTGTAACTTACAGCATGGGTTATTTTCCCCTATATGCATCACCTTGTCCTTGTCCACATATTTCATCTCTCATATGGACGCCCTGTCTTCTAGTCTTGCAAGATTCTCCTGCAATTTATCACAATTTGCTTGTGACTTAACTACTCGGAATAATTGTCATCTTCAAATTTGATCACCTTGCGTGTCGTACACCTCTCCAGATCATTTATAAATATATTTAAAAGCACCGCTCCAAGTACAGATTCCTGAGGCACGCCACTTCAGAAATGAAAACAAGTTTAGAAGCTTTAATCTTTTGTAGACCAGATTGAAGTAAAATGTATCAGTCAGACAATATGGTTTCCCATCATACATGTAAACAAACAAGGAGGTTCCAGAAGGGTGTCTACAGTGGGCAGAAAAGTCTTTCAACCGTACCTATAGCAAGAAAGATCAATGTTCAAGCAAATTGGTTACGAAGCAGCAAATTCTCCCAGGAGAATGGGAGTCTGTGCCAGACTTCCTTCATGGAACTGATGGTTACACAAATGATTTAAAAGGACTGTGCTGTTCAGCGGATAAGATCAACATGCTTTAGGAATGCGTTAGCTTAGACATAGACAAAAGAGATTATTGCTATCTTTCTTCCAGAACAAAATCATATCTCAACACATTGTAACTTTAATATCCCCATACTGTCCCAAAAGGCTCATTCTTTCAGACTTCTGGCTATGTCTGTTTCAGAGCCATCATCTCCACCTCCAGTCAGGTTTTCTTCCTAAGGGGCTCTTTTCTCTTTCCAGATCCACAACTTGGATGTTAAGAGATCATGGTTCCTGAATAAGTTGGGGAAAATGCATGCTGAATCAGTGCACAAGAAGGCGCATTTCATAATGTTGTGGGAAAGGACAATGGTCATGTGTCGAGGAATTCCTAATCATAATTGGGAGTTCAGAATTCCTGTTTTGGCGTGCAACTGAATCTATTTCCAATTGCATAAAAATCCCTCCAGTCACAGCCTGACTGGGTGTTCATGGACAGACACAGCCATGCCACCAGGCTCTTTCATGGCATAAAATGAAATGCATCTTTAAAAAAAGAAATCTTACTCTACGAGAATAGTGAGTGAACGGTTAAGAGCAGAAAAGCATTTTTAATACAGTCTATTATGCAAGATGGAAATTTTGTGTAACGGTGTAAAGATGTCACTATCTAAAGCTTCTTTAAAATGCATTTTGGGGGCTGGCTTAGTAGGTTGGGGGCAACACTGCCATGCAGAAAGTCCCTGGTTTAATTACCAGACTGAGTCTTCCAGGCCCACCCCATCCTTCCTGTTCTTGCATGCCCATAGGTAAAAGCAACCCCGATGCCCCTTTTGGGCCTGATTCCTGGCACTGCTTAACTGCATTCCCAGATGGTCCAAAACACTGCCACTGAGCCACCAAACCGGCCTAATAAAGGGGACGCTTAATGACTGTGTGTGTAATTGTCAACTGGCGTCCCTAAAGTGTCTTAGTACTGCTGCTTTAATAAGAACCAATGTAGCATTCTGTCATTTCTGCCCCAACTCTGCTATCCTGCAGGTGCACACAGGTTACCTGTGACACTGGCTGCTACGATTAAAATGTAAGAAGAAAAATTGTTGGTGTTTTGTAGTGACACATGATTGATCCCTGATAGAAGTGCTCAACCCGAAGTCTTGGGTTATTGATGTCAGTGGAGCCACGTTCTCAGCTGCCTGTTATTTAATGTAAAATGTTTCTTGTGCAATAGGGGGAATCTCTGAACTTTCTACAAACTAGAAAATAACTGCTAATTTTTTCTTAGTAGAAGAGAAGCAGAAGAGTGATGCTGAGGAAGACGCAGGAAGTGGCAGCCAAGCAGAGGATGACAACGAAGATTTGGAAGAGAAAAATCCCCAGGTAAGCACTGCACATTAGGCTGCTCTTAATGCACGGTGATTCACTGGGACCAGTATCATATGGAAGGAGGTCGACTGACATATTACAGCTTGTTAACTGTTGCTCTGTGCCCAACAGGAGGATGACATTTTGAATCGATCCCCCCAGAAGCAGAAAACCAAACAGTGATGAAGAAAAAGTATGAACTTGATGTATGACAATTTCTACATGGTGTGGGAGGGAGAAGAATGCAGGACAGCTTACACTGGATCTCTGAATGACTTCATGATGATGCCACCCTCAGGTTCCAGTTGAACACTATATGATCTAATTTTGAGTGTCTACCACTTAATATTTGCTATCATGAGTATGAACGAACATCATTCCTGTAGTGAGAGTGCATTTAACAATAACTGGCTTTAGCTTTTATGTGGATCCTGAATGGAAATAAGAGTAACCTGTATTTTTGGTTTTAGAGAGATTTGAAATGATATATAGTATATGCACCATATATTATATATAAAAATACCTGATATAATGTTGCCAAAATCTTCCAAGTCTTGGTTAAATAAAATGGTATTAAATCTAGAAACTAAAATAGTAATGTTTATGGAGAAAAGTGCTAATGATATGTTAAAATGAAACTTTTTAATTGTGCAGATTTCTAAATGTGGACATGGCCTATAATTTAGGTTTAGCAATCAAGTCATGAGCATCAGTTTTAATAGTTCAAGTACAAATGGTTGCTTTACAAAGCAAGAAAGAGGGCTGACCTGTCTAAAACTGCATATTTGCATTGTATTTAAATCTGTGCCCAGAAAAGCCCCCTTGGTTTAACTTGTGCTGGAAAGAGCATGGCTAGATCATGACCCATGCATGTTGCCCTTGGTTACTGATCAGCTGCCAGTGTTCACAAATGATATGAGGGGTCTTTGGTACTAAGGTGAGACTGATCAGACTCCTAACAGGTTCTAGTTGTCCTCTCTTTCTCAGTATGTGTGTGTGTGAGCGTGAGTGTGTGTATATATAAATATATATATCTAGCTTCCTTGTGTGGTTTCTTTAGTTCAGCAGCACTTGTTAATAGGGCAGTGTTGTTCCCTCCTCCACCCTTCTTCCTTCTGCACTGTGTGTTTGGTCTGGTTCTTCCCTCAGGTGCACCTCCTGCCAGGATGCAGTTTCTCCAGAAAGCAGCTTGGTCTTCAGTGTCCCTTGAACATTGTTAAATAAAAATAAATAAATAAATAAAAATCCCCCCCTTCCTTGCCAGGAACTTGACTCCTTAGGAGCGTGACGTCATCTAGTGTGGTGCCGGAATCTAGATACCGAATAGGGGACATTGCGCCCCTAACTTTGCTTTTCTCGCTTGTAGGCTTTCATTTTCTACATCTCCTGCATATACGTGTTCTTACAGTGGAGAACAAGTTGCTTAAAGCCTTGGCTTCCGGTAGAGGCTAAAGTATTTCCAAGGAGGGTTTGGGAGGGGAGAATGCCTTGCTGCTGTCTTGTTTGTGTGTCTGCTCTCAAATGTAACAATTGCATCATAAATTATATTGTGAATGTAGGGATTCCAAATGCAAACACAGAATAAACCTTTTATTAAAAAAAAGTGTGTTTAGTGTATCAGAATTGCTCCATGCTTTGTATGAAATTAATACAATCGGTGTCCTGCATTAATCAATAAGAAGGTACAGTGGAATGTATTTAATTGGTATTTATATCTTTATTAGCAGCATTGCAAGGGGACTTGATGCAAATGATGTGTTTGCAGTTGATTCACATCTGTAACTGAGTAGACATCAGAAGTAGAAAAATGAAAGAGGATTGAAAAATGGATGAAAGGTCAAAGATTTAGATGTTGTGTTGCAATGTAAAGCATTAAACCACACAATGATATATCCAAAAAATGTGTATACAATAATTTTTATTAATCAAAATATCAATACAAAATCTTTTCAAAAAATATATCCACGAACAGTTTAAAACAGCATATATCACATCTCATTCACCACCCCATTCACACCCAAATATACAAGACATAAAAAAATAAATCAGAGGAGTACCACCCAACGTGTTTTGCTTGACAAAGCTTCTTCAGGGGAGAGTCCAAAATTTGTATCTCAATATGAGTAGTGAATACAATTTTATATTTCTAGTTTTAATAGAGGAACACATGTTGTCAGCTGTGAATTTCCCCATGTCATTTTGGAGAGAGAATTATTCCTTATTCTTACTTATTATCCTCCTCGTATACAGATGTACTTACTTCTTCCTCTATGTATGTTCAAATCGAATTGAAGCACAGTTCCCGGTGTATCCCAAACAAGCAACAATCAAAAAGCAATAGAAGTCGGACGCAAAAACTCTCACCACTAAGAAATCGCTGAATTGGTTAGCTGTGAATTTCCCCATGTGAAGATGTGTTCCTTGACAAAAGTTTATAATATAGAATTGTATCCACTATTACAATGAGATACGAAACATGTTGGGTGGTAGTCCTTTGACTTTTTTTTGTCTTATATATGAGAATGTGAATGGGGTGGTAAATGAGAAGTGATATGTTTTAAATTGATGTTAGTTGGATATATTGATATTTTTTTTAAAAGATATATATTTTGATATTTTGGATACATTATATAAATGTAATATATTCTGTGGTTTAATTAGTTTGTGTGTGGTTTTTATTGCCTTCTAATTGGGTAGCAAGGACGGTGCAGAAAGTGGTCCTCATTGCTCCTGCATGGCTAGGCAAGTGTGATTCTCTTACCTTGTCATAATGTTGGTTTGTCTACTGATCCATCTGGTATCTGATCCAGCTCTAACAACTGATGGGAAAGGTTATCTGTCATCCATATCTCCCCTCCCGCAGTGGAACATAGGTTTTGAACAGATATTAGTCTCATAATTGTCACTATCTAAGGAGGTTAAGGACCTTGTGATTTTGGCCGGGAAGCAGACTACCAAATGTGTACCGTTTCAAATAGAAATGTTTTTCCCTTGGTGTCATGCAAGCTCCTGCTTCAGTACTTGTTTTCCCTCTCCTCTTTGGGCCTCAGTACCTAATTGGTCAAAGTGCATCTCCATGGCATTATGCTTACCACCCTCAAGTTGATGGAAAACCGATCATCCATCCATCCTTTCCAACCAAGGTCTCGTACGCCACAAACCGTTCATGAACTTCAAGTCCAACGTCATCAGTGCCACGGAATCTGTGTTGTCTCTGCAGTCTGTTTTCTGGTTTTTTTTTAAACTATTTATCTGTACAGAAAATACTAGCATACAGAATATAACATCAAGGTAAACCAAAATCTTTAAGATCTGTTTTATGCTCATTGTATAAGCCTTAAAGCATTTAAAGGAGGGGACATGCATAAGAAATACTTAATATTTATTTTCTGTCTATAATGGTCGTGCTATGCTAGGCAGATTACAATAAAACAGACATCAAATTAAGCATTACAATAAAATTTAACAATTACATGACATTGCTCATATCTTGATCTGAAAGTCACCTAATAAAGAACCTATCCTTGAAAGCTGCCTGACATAACAGTGCCTTTAATTGCTTCCAGACCAAAGCAATCTCATCCAACCCATTTAGAGAGGGGGGTCAGGTAACCCATTCCAAAGAATAGGACCCATAATGGGGAGAGCCTGTTTCCTAGTTTATTCAAATGCCCATATTTTATTGAAGGACTTGACAGTAGCCCTTTATCTTGTGAACAAAGCACTTGAGCAGGAGTATAAACAGTAAGGAGCTTGGACAAATAAACAGGGCCATCCATTTTTAAAACATTAAAAATCAATACAAAAATGTTTAAATATTCTCTTGCACTGGAAGCCTGTACGATTGTTCTAACAAAGGTGAAACACATTCCTATGGTCTACCCTTCAAAATAAAATGGGCAGCTGACCTAAGGGAGGATAGCATAGTCCACTAATGTGAAAGTGAAAGTATGGAGAGCTATATTTTCTATATAATATATGCACAAAGCAAATAGTTATGACAGTATCTGATAAAAAAAACAGGTTATATATTCTTATATTCAGATACCAAAGGTGTTATACATATAAAAAGCAGTAGCAAAAGATATTTATAGTGATACTTCCCTCACAGTTTCCCAGTGTGAGCAGGGTATCAAGATATGAGAGACACAGTATTGGCAATCAGCCTTGGGTCTGAAGGATGGCTAAAGGTGCTCTCCTTACTGATCTAATCTAGGCTGCTCTTTGCTCTTTCTTTATAGCCCTTTTCACGGTTCTGTTCCAAGTTGTGTAAGCTGGAAATTTATTAGGCAGCAAAGCTAATTCCATCTTATCTCAGCAGATTATTTCCAGAGTTCTAGTAAAGCTATGCATGCGGACTGCACTCCAATGGGGCCGTAAAAGAATTAAGTTCTTTGGGGCAGGAACCTCTCCAACCTCCCTTTCTTCCCAGGGTGTAGGCTCCTTTGACTGGGGGAGGAAAGGAGTCCTCTTGGTTCCCAGTGTGGGGTGACTGACTCTTCCACTGGAATTCCTGGAGCTAGGGAAATTCGCTTGTGTGCTGTGCACAGTGTGCCAAAAAGTCAAAGGAGCCACTTTTAGTGTCCAAATAAATCTTTGCTGTTGCAAATAGTTGAAAAATGGCAAAATTCTGGTCCACGTCGCCATAAATGTTAGAACATAAGAAATGCCAGACTGGGTCAGACCAAGGGTCCTTCAAGTACCTGGCAAGTACCCAAAAATTAGATCACAAGCTACTATTGCTTATTGATTACGTATTAGCAGTTTATGGATTTAACCTCTAGGAACTTATCCAAACCGTTTTTTAAACTCAGTTACACTAACTGCTGAAACCACATCCTCTGGCAATAAATTCCAGAGTTTAACTATGCACGGAGTGAGAAAGAATTATCTTTGATTAGTTTTAAATGTGCTACTTGCTAACTTCATGGAGTGCCCCTTGGCCCTTATATTATCTAAGAGTAAATAACCGATTTACATTAACTTGTTCAAGTCCTTTTATGATTTTCTTTACAGATTTTTTTTTTTCCTCAAATCTATGCAGGAATCTTTGGCAGAGCCAGGGGAACTTCTACCTGCCGGGGCTTGGAAAAAAATAGTCCCCAGGTGGGCAGGGTGTCCTTAGGATGGGCAGAACACCCCTTCCAGATGGCCAGAATACTAAGTTATTGCACAGTTAAACTTCTCTCTTGCCCCCCAGGGTTTTTAATGGTAGGCTTTGCTTCTACTCACTGACAGATGATTCACACCTTTGTTCTTATGCAGTCCTTGTTCTTTTCCTCTGGATCCCATCTCTTGGAGCAGCATTCTCAGTGTTCCCAGCAGGGAAGGGCAGTCAAAACTTCCAACCTGAATCTTGAATGTAATCTTCAGAACAGTTCACTGGCACTCCTCCTCTCAGAAGCAACATGGGAGGCAGGTCTTCCCTAACCTTCCCTGAGCCAGGAGCTGAACAGACTCCAGTGAGGCCCCTATATACAAAAAGAAAAGTTAAAAAAAAAATGCACTCAGAGGGATCTCCCCCCAGACAGGTTGTGTGTGCACTGGCTAGACAGAAACCCTCCTGACCCTGGCCAGGACTGCTAAACTGGATGGGCCTGTAAAGTAACAAAAACTAAGCTCCTCTCTACCTCTAAACACTGTTCACAACTCAACAGACTGCCGCCCCCACCCGAGCTGTAGCAAGGCTGCAGTTATATTTATTTATTATTATTTAAGGCTTTTATATACCGACTTTCTTGATACAAATCAAATCAACTCGGTTTACATTGAACTAAGCAGAACAATAATCAACCAATTAACAAGTGACACGTTAGAGGAGCATAAAAGTTACATTATAACAAGGATGCCTTAACTGGGAGGAGGAAAAAAAGAGGGGGTGAACGAAGATAAACTATATACAATAAATTAATATATACAATGGAATATGGGAAGGAGGCAAGGGGCAGAAGTCATGATGAAAGTTACATACTTTCAAGTGGGACTCCACCGAAGGAAGGGCTGCATTTGAATAGCTCCTCCCCTTTTCCATCCTACTCTAGCTAATTTATACTGCACTAACCCAGGGCTTATTGGCAACCTGAGGAATGCCTGGGTTACACTGGTTTTGTTGAACTGTGGTTTGCACCCATTCAGCTACTGAGATATCCTGTTTCTTTAAAGAACAGTTAGGCTGTCTATCTTTGTTACAGTTTGTGATTAACTTTCTTCCACTGACCCAATTTCCATGTACAAAGTTCATCATGTCCACTAACTCCTTAATATTTTCCACATCTTACAGATAAAAAGGACTGAAGGAGAGCAAAATTAACAAATTTACTATGCCGCATCGAGCATCTGTATCCCCAGGATTTGATGTAGTAGCAGAGGCAAATCTGTTTAAAAAAAATTCCTTAATTGTTTAGGTTCATAAAAGACATAGCTGACATCAGAAAGTTTTACCCCAAATTTAGAAGTAATGGAAGAAAAATCTCCCCCTCCCCCTGATCTTTAACCTCCTGTCACATGTGGAGCAACCAGCTTTTCTCCTATTCTGCATCTACTTGCACAGATTTGGAAACGATATCTTCTGACCCATCAGCAATCCTTTATGACTGAAATTCCAAGGAGATCAACATGTA
Source organism: Rhinatrema bivittatum (assembly GCF_901001135.1). Classification (NCBI taxonomy): domain Eukaryota; kingdom Metazoa; phylum Chordata; class Amphibia; order Gymnophiona; family Rhinatrematidae; genus Rhinatrema; species Rhinatrema bivittatum. The sequence goes on from NC_042632.1 coordinate 33,864,258, forward strand.
AACATTTCTCTAGTGTGGAAGCCTCTAAAACAGCAGTCATATTTAGGCTAGCGGTGGAGACTTGAATTTTTCTCTATAGATGCAGTTCCTTCTTCCCATGTATTGAATGGAAGAAGATAAACCCTGTTCAGTGGAGAAATAGCATTCAAGGGAATCTGTAAAACCTCCTAAGTATTGAATAATTTCCTTGGGCCACTAGCTAGTATACAGAGAAAATTGTGGGCTGTAACATTTAACTGCCTCAGTCTATTCTCCCACATCTCCAATTTATGGTGGATTATCATGGAATCCTGCACTGAATTCAGAAAATCCAACATATTGGGACTGTAGTTCTTGAATTTCCCAGGCCTGACTCTCCAGTTTAGTCTCCACAGTCACAACCTGTTTAATTTTTCCCAAGGAGGGAGTTGTGTTATCTTAAAAAGCACAGCTTTCTCCAAAACCACAAGTTGTGAGATATCTTCCAATCCTATCGGAGCAGGCTGCTCCAGGGGGAGAGTCCAAGGCATCAAGGAGGTTGTGGATCTCACCTCCATCACACCAGATGCTGCACTTCTACTGCAATTGGTGCTGTCACATCTAAGGTCTGGGGCAGCCGAAAATCCTCTCCAGAAAGAATAGAGGATTGTAGTGCAACACTCAGTCCTGTCTGGCCAACCAGCTCTACCCCAGCATTTGTGGGATCTGGAAGGGGCCCTTGGAGTGTTCTGGATTCTTTGGCACTATACTAATCTTGCTAGAGCTGGTGGAGGCGTGAGTTGCACAGAGCTGAGAGAAGCCTCTGCCTTTGGCTGGGGCAACCCTGATGCTGAGGGGACTGCCTTGGTGGATCTCCCTGCATTCTTCCTGGGATTTGAACCGAAGGGCATACACCCGAAGTAGACCCTTTCATTCTTCCTTCTCTCTTCATCAATAATGCAGGAAAGAAACTCCAAGCAGAAATATAATAAGGAAAACAGTATGCAGAGCTCTGGGGGAGCATCTTAACCCTCCAGTGCCATCTTGGATTACACCTTGATGCTGCTTCCTCAGTTTCTTACCTGGCAGGTAATATTTGTGTTGCATCTCGTTTTGGCTAGAAGAGTTAGCGAGCTACAAGCATTGTTTTATTACTCTCCAAATTTACAGTTTTTCCATAACAGTGGTGCTCTGCATTCACTACAAGTTTCTACCAAAAGTGGTTTTGGTATTTAATTTGAATCAAGCCACTGTTTTACCCATATATTTTCCATGCATTTAAGGGGAGAAGGCCCTTTTACAGTCAATGGACTATAAAAAGGCTTTGGCCTGTTATCTGAAGAAACCTGAACCACATCATCAAGCTTCTGAACTTTTCATCTCTTATGACCTAGCAGACTGGAAACAGCTGTTGCCAAATGCACATTGTCCAACTGGCTAGCAGACTGCACATTGTGTTCTGGCTGACCTCCCGATCAGACTTTGTCAAGGCTCATCCAGTAAAATCCTTGGCAAACTCCGTGTCTCACCTAAGAGCTGTGTCCCTTGAAGACATTTGCAAAGCTGCAACTTGGTTGTTAGTTCACGTCTTGTTATTGTCTGGACAATCTATCAAGAAATGACTATAACTTTGGGCAAGCATTTTTGTGCATTCTGTTCACCCAGTCCACGCTCCATGGGGGGAGGGGGTATCGGAGTTGCTTTTTTCAGCAAGTGCTGCGCTTGAAACCTTTAGCCCTACTTGTTGACGGAGAAAGCAAGTTTGCTTACCGTAAATGGGGATTCTCCATAGATGAATTAGCCATGCTTAATACCCACCTGCCTCCCTGAAGAATAGACTACCTAGCTAATGTTAAACTTTTACATCAAATGAGGGGCTCACAAGGCAGCGCATGTGTGAGCTCTTCCACACAGGTGCAGTAGTAAAAAAACCCAAAAAACAAAAAATGGAGCTAGAGAGAGAGAGGTCCATTCGATGACATCAGATGATGTCATCAATGTGTCATGGCTAATTTATCCCTCTGTCTACAAGAACCTACTTTATGGTAAGCAAACTTGCTCTACTGATGTATGATGATTTAATGCTGTAATATATTAGATATTAAAACAGATTACTACATTAAAATAAGTTTATTTTATAAAGAAAAACATAAAACACATAGCAAGTTGGGTGGGGGAGTATCTGCCTCCCTCCCTGAAAGAGGTGGTCCCGGCACTGCTGCTGGAAGTCCAGCTTGTACAGCTGGGATATTTCCTTAGCTAAGAGCACCGTAGACCAGAACAACTTTGGCAGACTTGGTGGTCTAAGTGGTCCTCCTCTGCCATCGTCATTCTATATGACGTTATGTTTACTGGCCCAGCTGTATGACCTCTGTCTTGCAATCTCTGTATTTATAGGACCAATTTACTATGAAAATCAAGACAATAATTGAAAGCAGAGATCATTTCTATTGTCTAACATCCTATATAAATAACAGCTGTTTTCACGTATTGTTAGACAAGTGCCAGCAGCAATGAAGATGTAGTCTTTACTCAAATTACTTTTAACTGCACTTAAATTATTTTCTGCTTTCAATGAAAAATCTGAGCTCATGAAATTAATTTTAAAGGAAAAAAAAAGAGCAGTTTTACGGTAATAAGGCAATTGAAGGTTATACTAAGTAGATTTTCTTTCTTCGTGCTTATATGATGTGAACAGTGCAAAGATTCCCAGTTGGAGACCAAATAGGCAGCGTGTTGATCTGAAACACTAGTTCAGTGATGATGCATGTTACATTTTATTCACTGACGGCTGGGGATTTCCTAATAGATTTGATTTAGTCTATTATATTGTCATCCTGCACTAAAAGTCAGTAAGTAATTTAGGTGGTAGGGGTGAGAGGGGTAGGCTAAGTTGGCACCTTTTGAAAATAACCCCAGTTCAAACCACCCCTATGTTTAGAATATTCCTTTCTACGTGTGCACTTGTGTATGACTGCATGCCCCCTCCCTCAGTCTTTTTCAGTACGTTGCTGAATGGGGTTAAAACGAGCAGCAGCTCAGTTCATAAATGTGAACGTTGCTAAGGAGAAGCTTTTGTATAAAGTTTTATAAAAAAAAAAAAAAAAAGAAAGTGGTTCTTTTTTTTTTAAACCCCTGACTGCTTTAAAAATGTTACAATTTCTTGACGAGGAAGAATGAAATGTGGAAATAATGTGGGAACTGACATCCCAGTTCAAGGAAAGTTCAATTTTTGGGAAATGGATTGGGAAAATTTTGCAAAAGCAGGTTGATGCACGTAGTCATGACACCAGAAAAAGACCATACAGCTTATTTAATCTGCCCATTCGCTCAAATGCTCAGTGCTGCGAGGTCCCTTGTCTCATGCTTTCTTTAAATCAGCTAGTCATCTTCACCCCCTCCACTGAGAAGCTGTTCCATACATCTACCACCCTTTCAGGAAAGAAATATTTTAATTCCTGATCCCCCCTTTCATCCTCATCCTGTGACTGTTCCAAAGCCTCCTTTCTGTTGAGAACCCCACTTCCTGTGTATGTTGATAACTCAGAGAGATTAAAATGTCTTTCATATCTCCCCTAGCCTGCCTTTCCTCTGGGGTAAGGAGGAGTTCCCAAACAAAGAGCAATCTGTCACATTTGAAATCACCAAGAAAGTTTGGGGGATTCTCCTTGGAGTTTTCACTGGGGGGTTTTCCACTTGGAATCTGGCCCTTTCAGTGATTTGAAAGCTGTGGAAGGTGAAAGGCCAGGATGGGTAGGGAATGCCTATAGAGTAGGGTTTGCCAACTCCCATCCTCAAGAGCCACAACTATGTCTTGTTTTTTTCAGCATATTCAACATGAATATGCTAGAGATTTGCATGCACTGCTTCTATTGCTTAGAAAACTTTCACTCGCTAGAACCTTGAGTTTTTTGCAGCTCAAATGCAATTCCCTGTATTTGTTAGCAGGAAATCTTAATTGCCGGACTCTACACCCGTCCTCAGCCTTTGCTGAATCCCTCCTCGTGTTTTCCTTACTTTTGTGGGTACCTACCCAGTTAACAGATTTTGATATCTGTAGATAGGCCAAAGCCTACTAATGCTAAATGTCTTCATAGTGTATGCAGCACTGTAGAGATACATGAGAGCTCCATGCCAATTACAAGCGAGACACGCGACTGAGACATTTTCTAGGTCTTGTTTTTGGATGATACCAAAATCAGCAACAGCGTAGACAGAAAGGAAGGTGTGGAAACTGAGGCAGGATATATCGAAGCTTGACGAATGATTTTACAGCTAAGATTTAATGCTAAAATAAAAAATTCAGATGTATGTATTTGGGCTGTAAAAACTCTGAGAGACACACACTATGAAAGGTGAAATTCTATGCATGCAAGAAGTGGAATCTAGAGCTGATCATATCTAATGCTCTCAAGGTGGCAAATGAAAGGGATAAGGTGGTGACAAAAGCCAGAAAGCCGCTTGGGTGATTGCTTTCACAGCATGTTCCAAATACTGTTGCCTGTCTTCCTCGTTCTTTGACCTTTTGTAGTTTATCAATACTATTTTTTTTTTTATGGCGTACTTTTTCAGCTAATTCTTTAGAAAACCATAGCGGCCTCTTTTTTTTCCTCTTGCCCTATTTACTTTTTTTTTTACCAAAAGGGTTTATTGCTTTTACAATATCTCCTTTTAGTTTTGCCCACTCCTTTCTACTTCTGCTAGATTTTCCTATCCAGTTAAAAGGGAGGAGTACCTCAAATTGTTAACAAAGTAAGTTTTGCTGAAGTCCAGGACTGATGCTTTTGAATGAACCAGCATTGCCTACGCTCCTAATACTGAACCACACCATTCAGTAATCACTAGATCCCAGCAGATTATTCACTGTGACATCAGAAACTCTCCCCATTGGCAAGCACTAGGTCCAGTATTGCCCCTCTCGTGTGGCTTTTCTTACCAGTTTCCAGAAGATGCAAGATCTCCCGCAGTGGGGATAGCCTAATCAACAGCCAGCAGACTGAAATTGCATCTCCCCTATATCAATTTTGTGAATCTCCTCTATTAAATCTCTCCATTTCTTCTGCCTGTGATGAAGGTCTGTATATTACACAGCATAAACAGAAGTTCCCTGTACGTACCCGGATCAGTCCAGACCGTGGGTTATGTCCCCCGTCCAGCAGATGGAGTCAGACAAAAACTTCCGAGGGTGCTGCCATATAAGCCAGCACACCCACTATCCCTCTTCAGTATCTTTCTGACTCCAGCAGATAGGAGCAGGGGAACATCAGTTCCCCAGCACACCGTCTAAGTGTTTCTTATCTTTTCCTTCTCCTTTGCAGTGTTGTAGAGGGATCAAGTTTCTCTAGTTAAAAAAAAAAAATCCTGGTTCTCCATTTTACACTTGCAGACAGACCTGTTTCTCTTTCACTCTGTCTGCGGTCTTTGGTCTCTGCCTCTCTCGTGTAGCTGGCCGGGGTAAGTTGTTTCTTTCCTTTCAGGATTTCCCGCTGGAAACCAGTGTCGCGGGAGTTCCAGGCCATCCTTCCGCTTCCACGAGTTGCCAGGGACAGTTTACTCTGGCTGGACCCACTGCACTCACCGACTCTGGGGTCATCTTGCGCACGGTGCCCTCGTTCCTGCTCAAGGTGGTCTCTGCTTTTCACCTGAATCAGACGGTGGAACGTCCTTCTTTCTCATCAGCTGACTCTCGAGATCTCCGCAACCTCGTCAAACGCGTCCTGATACGTTACCTGGAGGTCACCAATGAGTTTCGTCTGTCGGACCACCTGTTTGTCCTTTGGTCCGGTTCTGCTGGCTGAAGGAAGCTATTGCGGTCGCGTATATAGGCGCGGGGAAGCAACCCTCACTGGGCATCAGAGCCCACTCTCTCTGCTCCCAGGCGGCATCCTGGGCGGAGAGTCACTCCGTTTCTCCTCAAGAGATATGCAGAGCGGCCACCTGGAAGTCATTGCATACCTTTGCTCGGCACTATCGCCTGGATGTCCAGTCGTCGACTTTTGGTTATTTTGGCGACAGGGTCATTCGAGCAGGGTTATCTAGGGCCCACCCTCAGTAGGGAAGCTTTGGTACATCCCACCGCCTGGACTGATCCGGGTACGTACAGGGAAAAGAAAATTATTCCTTACCTGCTAATTTTTGTTCCTGTAGTACCACGGATCAGTCCAGACGCCCTCCCTCAGACTTGTTGGGATTTCTGTTTGGGATCTACTGCTTGACTTCCTTGCTTTTGCCTCTCTGTGTCTCTATGGCTATCTTATCCACCTGTGGAGCTGTTTCACAGTTCTTTGCAAGTTTGCTGTTGCGCACCGGTTTGTTCAAGTTTACAGTTCAATGTTAAATTAATATGGTTTACTTGATCCCTCCTCTCTCTCTCTATGGCTTTGATAGCCTGTTTACTGAAGAGGAATAGTGGGTGTGCTGGCTTATATGGCAGCCCCCTCGGAAGTTTTTGTCTGACTCCATCTGCTGGACAGGGGACATAACCCACTGTCTGGACTGATCCGTGGTACTACAGGAACGAAAATTAGCAGGTACGGAATAAATTTCTTTTCCATTTCCCCTTTCCTGATAAAGAATTGTAACATTAGAAATGTTGTACTGGGTCAGAGTAAAGGTCCATCGAGCCCTGCATGTTGTCTCTGACAGTGGCCAAACCGTGTGTCAAGTATGAGGTAGGATCCTACAAAATAGGTCCACCCCTTCTTGCTCATAACTAAAGATAAGCAGTGGCTCTTCCAAGGTTTATATGGTTAATAGTGCTTAATGGTCTTTTCTTTCTGGACCTTGTCTAAAACCTTTTTAAGCTCAGCTATGCTAAGTGCTTTGACCACATCTTCTATCAACAAATTCTACAATTGAATTGTGTGCCGAATGGAAAATACTTTCTCTGATTGGTTTTAAATGTTCTATTAGCTTCCTGGAGTGTCCCCTAATCCTAGTAAAATTGGAAAAGGTAATTAACCATTCCCTATTTACTTTTTCCACCTCACTCATGATTTTATACAGTTCTATCAGATCCTCTCAAGCCATCTTCTTCCGGCTGAAGAACCCTAACTTGTTTAGCATTTCTTCAGAGGAGAGCCATTTTTTTTTTAGTTTTAGTTTTTTTAAATTTTGGTTACCTTTTTCTCTTTTCTAGCTCTTCTCTTTTTTTTTTTTTTTTTTTTTATTTAGGTAGAACTGCCCACAGTGCTCAGGTGCAGTCACCCTGTAGATCTATGCAGAGGCATTATATCTTCCATTCTTTTCCTTATCGATTATTAATTTTGCTTTTTTTTTGACCACTGCTGCCCACTGCTCTTTTGTAACCTTATTACTGGGCTAACATATCAAACATCCCACCACCCTCCTACCCTTTTCTTTATTTCCCTTCATACCATTATTATAATGTAATGTGTGGTCATTTGTATCCTCAGCCAATACCATATTTAGCTCGGATGTACTGATTTGTATCCATCAGCTATAATGTATTTTAAGTGCAAAAAAAAGGTATCGACTTATATTTGCGCATTCAAGTGAACCATTCGCAAATCCATATTACTTTAGCTTCAGTAGGGCGAACCTGGTCAGTCGCCCACTGTCATAGGAGGATCTCAACATGGTACTGACCCAATGGCTCTCTTTGAGCCATTAGACTACTGTGAGCTGAACTAATTTTGGCAGCAGTCATTTTGGCCGGCAGAGTCTGTGAACTCCAGGTCCTAGTGAATTATGGTCTTATTGAACGTTTTCTACAGTAGGATGATTCTGTGCACACATCCTAAATTCCCATCTAAACTAGTCTTGGATTTGCACCTTAAATCACTTTTCCACTATTTTTCCTTAAGGCACATGTAATGGGGCTATGCCAGTCACTAATATTATCCCTATTGATTTTTCTAGTAAGGGGTAGTAGGAGTTCTTGAATGTGCAGTTCCTCCCATTGCTATAACCCTACCTTTTTGGGTGAAAGACTTCTAAGGGTTTATAATTTCTTGGCACATGCCCATTACTTCAGGCGGTAGGAGAGAGAGTTAAGAGGGTAGTAAGAGCATGAGCTTCAGCCAGGGTCTCAACTGAGGAGTGAAGGAGAATTTTCATGGGCCTCTCTGCTTAGCAGATTCAGTTAGTGAATAGCACATTTAAAACAAATCGGAGAAAAGTCTTTTTCACTAGATGCACAATTAAACTCTGGAATTCATTGCCAGAGGATGTGGTTAGGGCAGTTAGTGTAGCTGGATTTAAAAAAAAAAAAAAAGGGTTTGGATAAGTTCCTGGAGGAGAAGTCCATAAACTGTTAATCAAGTTCACTTAGGGAATAGCCAATGCTATTAGTGGCATTGGTTGAATGGGATCTGTTTAATGTTTGGGCAGTTGCCAGGTACTTGTAACCTGGATTGGTCACTGTTGGAAACAGGATGCGGAGCTTGATGAACCTTCGGTCTAACCCAGTATAGTAGCTTCTTATGTTCTTATGGACTATTGAGAAAAGAAACTGAAGAATTGCTTTGGAAGAAGTGACCAGTGCCTGAGGGAAGGGCATACCCCAGGGATCTCAAAAGGACTGGGTCAAAGATCTTTTTGCTCAGGTGACCAGAAATAGCTTGGGTGATGAGAATATACATTGGACTTGACAACAAAAGAAAGCTTGGACTCTTGTATTAGAGGAGGAGACAAAAGATTGGACTCTTGGATTGGAGATATCAGAACATTTTTAAATTTGAATTATGAGAGTTTTGGCCCATATTGGCATGTTTCTAATGGTTTTTGTACTTGGGGATTTGTTTCTTTCCAATTATTTTGCTTTGAGACATTTCTATATCGTTTTGTTAGCTATGTGCCCGAATGCCATTCTAACTAACCCTCCAAGCAAGGGAAATTTTTCCTAAGATAATGGTGCAAGAGAGCCTGGAAGGGAAGTAAGGCCTCGTAGGGACAAACTAGCTATTTTCATTGCCATAATAATTTTTATGTTTGCTTTTTTAGAATATGGGCTTGACTTATTTTATTGTTGCAGTAAAGATTTTGATTTGAATACCAAGTTGGACCCTAGTTTGATTTTTGACCACTCTTTCCAGTGCACAGATTGAATCGAGGAATGCTTATGGGAGTATTGGCTGTGGGACATCTTTGCACTAAGTGGAGGTTTTGATTGTTGGCAGTGATCCTCTGATAGTGATAGTGACGGCTGTAGCAGGGCCCCTAAAAGACTATCTTTCTTCTCCCTATCTGCACTTGGAGCTGGAGCCTTACCACCCTTGCATATGGTTAAACCATCCAAATGGAGTCTCCCTACACATATCCACAAAAGTGAACAAGCATTTCACAGTCTAGATTGGAAAAGAGGCTTGGCCTGCTCTTCTGGGCAGATTGAAGTTTGTAGCAATTCCATAGAGCTTTTCATGTCTGTTGATCCCAATAGGGCTGGAATAGCTGTAGCAAACTGCATACTCTAATTAGACAACAGATTGCATTGCTTTTGGTTATGCCGAGGCAGGTTTGACCTGAGGGCCATGGCAGAGATGGAGGCCTACTTGAGATGAACCTCGAGGGAGGAAATCTGCAACGCTGCTGTGGCAATTCTATCTACAGATTCACCTTACTGGTTACATAGATGCCCCATAGGCTAGGTTTGGTCAAAACTTATTTTTATACTGCTGTTTTCTATAACCTATCACAATGCTTTACAAAATTAACATTCATAGTTATAAATCAACAGGTACTGGGTAAAGGAGGTAGTTAGATACATTTGACTCAAGGTGTAAGACATTGGCAAGGGTAAAGAAAGTTAAAATAAATAAAATGATGTCAGGGATTTCACATTTAATTATTAGGTTATATTGAGCCATTCTCTTCATGCTTCAGTTAGTATTTGTTGACCTTGTTATTGTTTCTATATTCAGCTGTTTTAAGTTATGCATTTTAGAAAAGCCATCATTTTAGCTTACATTTAATTTTTTCTATCTGGTATTTAACTTCAGCATCACCTGGACTGCCATAGCTTTGGCCCTGCTCAGGCACCCACATGATCCCTTACTTGTGTCAGGTGTGTACTGTATATTATAGGTTTTGAGGGATTTAGAATCCAACTCCATCTTAGCTAGCACCTGTTCATTTGATGTAGAGATATATATTTTTTTTCTTTTTAGAGGCTAAAATCGTCTCTTGCTCCCCAAAGTAGTGCTTGTTTGTTGCCCTTATTGCTTTCCCTTTTTTTTTTTTTTTTTATTTTGGAGCAGCAGGCTAAGGATGTAGTATCCTGAACCTTGGAGCAAGTAGCAGGATTCATGGTCCCTACAATCCCATCATCCTCCCCTAGGAGTTGGGTCAAAGTTTTTATAGCTTTATAGGGAGTCCAGATGCGTTCTGTGCTCTACTTTCTCGGACACTGTCACGCATTCCTAACAGAGCCTTCTAAAATGTAAGCTTAAATAAAAGCTGTCAGCTAGCCTTCATTACTTGTCATCTCTAGATGCGGATTGTGTATCTTTATGGATGCGAAGAAGCTCTTTATTCAATTCATCGTTTTCTATAACACGACAGAAAATATTGCTGTAGTTTTCTACGTGAACTCATACCACATTTACCCTCCAGACCAATGAGAGCAGCATCTAGAGACACTCTCCTTGCCCCACACATCAAAACCTTTCTAAGTAAACGAGCTATGTCCACAGCAGGTCCTACACAATGGAACTCTCTGCCTCCAGAACTCCGGTCGGAACAATGCCCGATCACTTTTAAAAAGAGACTAAAGACATGGCTATTCGAACAAGCGTTTTATTTATACCAATGACTTACCTCCTTCACCTTACTAGCAAGCAGGTTAAATACCAGACAATCGAATCAGGCTATCCATATAGTTTAGCATCCAAACTTTGCAGCCGATCAGTCCAAGCTTATTTAGCATACCCGGACCTTACATTAACTCCAGTATGTACCTAGATCTTCAGCTAGAAAAACAGTCTTATTTATTCTTCATTTAATATAACTTTTTAGTTATCCCCCTTTTATTTGATCCAAGTTCTACGCTCTGTTCAATGTAATTGCATTCTTACATGCTTGTTACCGTTACAATGTAAACCGAGATGATATGTAATTTTTTACATGAATCCCGCTATATAAAAATGTTCAATAAATAAATAGCACTAAAAGTTAGCAAACAAGCTGACTGATACTTTTCACTGGAACTTTAGGACTAACTTTCTGATGAAAGGTATATAACATAGGGTTATTAAAATAGCTATTTCCATGTTGGTTTCTCGTTATTTCTAAACTAGTCCAATTTTTAATGTCTTAATGCGGGTTATGCCTCTGCCTTTCATTTTATTTGGTACCCAGAAACGCAACGGTGTCGGTGGCAAAAAAAAAAAAAAAATCAGAAACAGAGAAACTTGAAGTGGTAGCAAAGACGAGGGAGAAGCAAGCCCACGATGAATAAGAAGCAACAAGGCAAATAAGATAAAACGAGAATGAATGAGATAGCCAGAGCCTGGACAACATGCTCACAAATGTATAAATAGCACAGACAGTTCGTTCCAGTACTGAAGAGGAGGCTACATCCTAATAACAAGGGCCGGGCCAGGCCATGCGTTCCAAGCCTCCTCCTGGCGCATAACCCCGCCTCTTGGCCTTATTTGACCAATTACCACCTTCTTTGTCCCTGCGGGGTCGTGTGGCCTCTGGCCAGAGCGAGGCTTGGCTTTCCTAACCCGTCCTGTGATTCTAGCCTCTGAGCGCTAGCCAAGGCTCTGGATGGGAGGAAATGTTACAGCAAGGAATGCAGAGCTGCCATCTATCCTTATTTAGGAGCGAGACCCTCTCTTCTTTGGCGTACATGAACTGAACATTTTCCACTTTTTCTTTAATAAAACTTCCCCTTTCCAAGTCAGATCAAGGCTCTTGCCTCAATTGTTAATATGCACAGGAGAAATGACATTTTCAGAAGAAGTGGCTTTGTTAAAAAATGCGAATGCTAGCAGTTTTCTGCAAACAAAATGAAATAGCTTTATGTCGAGGTTAGTTTCAGCTGAGAGCCAATATTATGGTGAAGTTAAAAATAAGCCTTTTCTATTTGGATCTAACAAAAATGGGGGGACGGGGGACGGGGACGTCTTAACTAACATCTATCACGTACCTGCCAACATTCAAAAACATTCAATTTTAACCTTATATTGAAAAGCAGTACAATAAGGGTTTTGTTTTGGTTTTTTTTTAGTAAGTAAATGGTAGCATGCTTGGTCAAAAAGAGGGAGGCTGATTCATAAAAACTCGGGAGATTACAGTTCTAGTTAAATAATAATAATTTCTCTTTATGGTTTATTGCCTGCCATAAAGCTGAATCAGGCGCAGTGGGACCTAGCCTATGCACTATCCTGTAATTGAACTAACTTAGGTTAATACCTAGTGCTTCATAGGTGATGATCCTCATGTTTCTGTTTGGCCAAAGCGACTTGAGTCATTTTTTTATGTGCTGCGCTGTTTATGTTTCAAAGACAGAGCTCTATGTTTATCGCTTTCAAAAAAAAAAGCACGTCTTTGTTCAGAAACTTGTTTTGTTGTGTACTAGTCTGGGAAGATCACCAACTCTTCAAAGTACTTGTGTGGGAGTATGTATGTCAATCACACCTACTTAGGCCCCGCCTACTCAGAATCTGATTTAAGCAAAGTTTCTCGTGATTTGCTGGTTCCAGCGTGCACCAGTCCTTCTTCGCCCTAGTATGAAACGAACAAAGTAATTGGCTCCTTTCAATGTCATTTACAAATTCAACGTCAACATCCTGGAAAGCTTGGCCCGGCTCCTGAACAGCCTCCGGGCTGCCTGATTCGCCAGTCGAGGTGCTCGTCACGGTAACGGTCGGCGTACGTTCTACGTCACGCAAAGTATTTCTTCCCCCCCCCCTTCGCCTTTCTGAACTCCGCGAAGCCCGAAAAACAATTTCAAGATGGCGGAAGTGCGAGTAACAATGGCGAGCTGGCGGCCACGGCTGGCTCCGCTCTGATTCGGAGTGAGACGAGCAGGCGCGGCCGCTTCTGTGCGCAGGGGGACGGGAGGCGCCACGCTCCACCTCCTCCTGCTGCTGCTCTCCCCCGGGACAGTGGTGTCCCGGCCGGACCGGGGGGGAGGGGGGCTCCTCTTCCGCACCTCCCTTAGGCCTGAAGTAGAGCCCGGCCTGTGGGGAAAAGGAGGGGGACAGCCGGGAGCCGAGCTGCAGGCCCGGCAAGGCCTGGAGCGGACTTTTTCCTGTCCGTCCCAGAACCGGGTGTCCCCGTCTGTCCTGTCCGTAGCATTCCCCTTCCAATGGCGGCCCTGCGAAGGGAGGCAGGTGGGAGGAGAACACCGTGAGGCTCCCTGGGCACAGCGAGAAAACCTTAGGCCCATGCTGGCCTTCCCCCGGTGCCTTTAGCGTGTCCCCGTCCGCCCAGCGTTTCCTTTCTCTCTTCCCCCCCCCCCCCGGCGCGGAGGGGCCCGGTCCATGCGGCGCGCCCATGGCCGACTTCGTGGTCCCGCGGCACAGCGCCGTCATGGAGCGCCTCCGTCGCAGGATCGAGCTCTGCCGGCGGCACCACGGCTCCTGCGAGGCTCGCTACGAGGCCGGCTCCTCGGAGCGCCTGGAGCTGGAGAGGCAGCACACCTTCGCGCTGCACCAGCGCTGCCTGCAGGCCAAGGCCAAGCGGGCCGGCAAGCACCGGCAGCAGCAGCCCTCCTCGACCCCCGCCGACCCGGGCGGGCTCCGGGGAAGCCTGGCAGCGGGGACCAACGGCTTGGAGGTGGCGGACAGCAGCGGAGAGCAGAGTCGCAATAGCAACCTGATAGCGGTAAGAAATGCATCTTTCTGACCTGGCACCGAGAACTGCTCAGCTAATGTGTTGACAGCTGGAAATCATGTGTTTACTTTTTAGTTGTGGTAAGGTTTAGGCTCAGCCATTCAAGTCATGTTGGAGGTTGTAAACGGGGGAGCGAACTTGTCTCTGTGCATGAGAAGGTTTGTGGAGTGGTATAGGCAATTGGGAGCGAACTTCTGAGATCGACACCTGTTAGTTGGCTAATGACTTTTTTCTTCTGTAGTAGAGAATTTAGTTTGGATCATTAAGTTATGATATTTCAATGATTATGCTTCCAGTTTTTTTTTTTTTGGGCTGTGCTTAGTATTGTTTTACCATTTGGTTGGCATTATCTAGATGATGATACCGTTAAGCAAATAATTGGGCATGTGTTGATGTAACACTGAAATAGTATATATGCTTGACTATTTTTGACCAGAAAAATCAAAAGTACACTATTGCTAGATAGCAGTTGGTAAATAAGTTTTATTTACCAACTGCTATCTCTTTTCTGCTATCCTCTATCTCTATCTTTTCTGCTATCCTCTATCTCTTTTATTTCTTACAATCCCAGTTCATTAACCCTTGTTAATTGTAACTGCTTCTCTTCTCCACGTTTATTTATGTTTTTGGTTATATTTTGCACCCCTGTTTTCTGTAAACGACATGATGAGAACGAGTTCTTGAATGCCGGTATAAAAAAACCTTAAATAAATTTATAGCATTAAAGGACAGCTTCCCTAACAGGCAGTTAGGGTATCCAACCAGGTGTAAGTGATTTCTTTATTGGATTGTAAGTTGTTTAAAAGAAGCTTTTCTGGTATCCTCTATCTCTTTTTTATTTCTTACAATCCCCGTTCATTAACCCTTGTTAATTGTAACTGCTTCTCTTCTCCACGTTTATTTATGTTTTTGGTTATATTTTGCACCCCTGTTTTCTGTAAACGACATGATGAGAACGAGTTCTTGAATGCCGGTATAAAAAAACCTTAAATAAATTTATAGCATTAAAGGACAGCTTCCCTAACAGGCAGTTAGGGTATCCAACCAGGTGTAAGTGATTTCTTTATTGGATTGTAAGTTGTTTAAAAGAAGCTTTTCTGGTAAGCTCAACAAGGGTTTGTCAGCCTGTAGTTTATTTCACTTAAGAGACTGAAGGAAGCAATATGCCTGATATCTGTTGTTAATTTTGGAAGCTAGTTTATGGATTTATTTTCATTTTTTTAAAACATGACTGGACTGGACACTAAAACTGTGATGCCATTTTTTTACTTTTACACCTGTGGTGTAAGTGAATTCCAGATGGAAAAAGTAGGGGAACAGCTGTACTAGATGCTTATGCTTAACCTGTATGGTTATTAAAAAAAAAAAAGAGCACAGCAGTAAAAGGTTGATGTGGGGTAATAGAAGAAATGAAACACAGGAACATACTTTGGCCTATTGTGGAGGGAGGTGAGGAAGATGGTGTTTGGGGGAATGAGTAGATTTCTAGAGAGGAACAGTCTTAATCCGGGTAGATTGGATGGGTCCATTGGGCTTTCTCTATCATCCCTTACTTTTATTAGTTGTTAATTTACTACTTAAAACAAGTTGTTTTTTTATGTAAGCTTTTAGTGGGATATATTGCTTTGTGTGGTGAGAGGGATATTTGACCCATTTTGAAAAGATGGCTTACGGTGTTAGAAACAGCTTCTCCTAGCCTGAATCTTAATATGTCTTTGCTTTCATTCATGTGCAACTCTCTAGCAGTATGTCCTCAAGAAAATAATGTAGGTCTATTTCATGGTATCTTAAACTTTAATTAAACACAGTTTGCCATTTCCTGATGGAATTAGCGTAGAAAAGATTAATTGTGATGTGTTGGTGATTTGCAAAGTGGTTTTCAAACCAAAAGAGTAGGAAACTTAAGCCTTGATCATCAAAAAAAGAAACCAAAACCCAGTACATTTTAGTAAGGGGCTGATTTACTAACAAGTACTGCTGTGTAACCACGCAAGTGTTAATGCACATTAACAAATAGGCCCCATTTGCTGTAATATAAGCCATATTAAAATTGGCTGTTAACGCACATTAATAACATGTTATGGTGGCCAGTTTTTAATGTTGCTTAGTAAATTGGCCCCTCAATTACCAAGTAATTACAGCAGGCTGAACTGGTGGCTGTGTATCACTCACTTTTCAGCTCATAGATGCAATTAATATCTGTTTGTACTTCTGTCAGCCTAGTTTCCTACAGGGAGATAGGTCCTATAAGATCATCAGGTCTGTCTATCCTTCCCTCTAATTACTTCTGATTTCTTCATTCATCTCTTGGTTTAATTATTTATTTCCACAGTTTCTATTCTGCTGATCCACCAATCTCAGTAGATTAGTCAACATACACATCATCCCGTTTCCTTCATGTTCAGCCATTGTTGACACCCCCTGTGACCCCCCCCCCCCCCTTGCACTTTCTAGCTTTGCATTGCTTTTAATGTATTATAGGGAAACAGGTCAGTTCAGTTGAAACCTCAACTAGGTTAGAGTAAATTGTGATGTCATCAAGCATATTTAGCCTAGTTTTCTACAAAAAATCAGGCCTTATAAAATAATCATATCCGTGTAAAATATCTCTCCCTACCCTCAATAACTTTTGAACCATTCTTACAATTTCATTTCAGTTTCTGCCAAAGACAGAACACCCAGTGACTTCTAGTTCATACTTTTCATGTGCCCTAGATCCCACCACAGGCTGATGCAGTATAGTCATGCGAAAAACGGGTGCTCATGATTGAGAGCCCGCTTTCCTAACGCACGCCCATCCACCTCTCCCGGGCACCTAGTGCAGTAGGCTAATGAGCTGCCACCTTAAAAAGGGGGTGGTAGGGGAAATTGTGCGTCCCTAGCGCTGCCTTGTCATCGTGCGCCCAGGAGATGTGGCTGTCAGTGCGGGTTAGGGAAACGGATGCTCAATACAAGCTACCGGCACAGTATACGCAGCCTTGACAATATATATTGTGCGTGTATATTGGGCTCCCAGAATTAATTTTTTTTCCAAGACATTTTTGGCACTGTGCTTTCTCTGGTTCCACAGGAAACAGGAATTTTTTTTAGCTCTCTAGCTTGGCATGCCCTTAACACCAGTTCCTGGACTGTCGCTAAACTTGCCATATTACGTGCAGAAATTTTTTGAATCGCAGGCTAAAAGCTAATAGCGCTCATCCTCATGGAATTTACATGTGATGAGCGCCATTAGCTATGCTCTGGCTTAGATGCGTGTTTTGGACGTGCTAAATCCGGTATTACATCGGGCGTAAGTCCAACTGCGTGTTTAGTGGCGCATTGACCTGAGCACCCGATATTGCATTGGCCCGTTAGAATTGCTGTTTGGGATTTCTTACCTTACTTTTCTATAGGGAAACCTGCCAAGCCAGTTCAGTAGTAATCTCAGGGAGATCAGAGGAGATTGTATACTCATTGGAGGTGCTCTTCCACTGCTCTTCCCTAATCAGAGTTTGAAATACAGCAAAATGTCACACGTGTCAACTCTCTCTGAAGAAGAGAGAGTTGAAACCATGAGGTGGTCAGAGCGCATTATGAAGTCATCAAAGAGTTTATTTTGAAGGCAGCCCTGTTATTGGTTAATAGTCAAAACCATACGCAAATTTCTGTACCAAAGAAGGAAAAAGTAAGTAGCATAAACTCGTCTCCATGAAATGTTTTTTTGTTAATGGCCAGTTTTATACAACTGTGAAGCCTTTCCCTGTTGCACTAGCTGTGGAGTATCAGAATTAGTTGTGTCAAGTGACAGATAAAGATCTTTCCTTTTCTGCCAGAGGAGAGTCTGGAGTTTGAATCACAGCTCAGCCTAGTCAAGACTATAAATGTTCTTAGTGCAAAAACCTGATCCTGAGGCTACAGACAGATGATATGCTGTTCCACGAGGACTCCCAGCCAAATACAGTGAGGCTAGATTTGAAAGTAAGAGGCCTGTATTCAAACCCAGCTTTATTGATTCTGGCTGGGAGTCCTCATGGATCAGCATAATATGTATCTGTCTCTATCCTCAGGATCAGGGTTTTGCACTGAGAACACTTAAGAGTCTTGACCAGTTAAGAATTGCATCCTGGGCTTTCAATTGTGGGGAATTCATAAAGCGCAATATAGAAATTGGGGTATAGTGAATCACATTTCTGCCTCTGGCTGATTGATGCTGTCTTGGCCTTTTGGTTGAAATAGGGTGCCTTGCACCCCACCACAATATTTCCACTCTCATAAGAAACATGGGAGAATACATCCCCTGTTCTTTGCTGAGCATACAGTGTTCTGTTCAAAAAAAATAAGGGGAAAAGAACATAAGACTTGCCATACTGGGTCAGACCAAAAGTCCATCATACCCAGTATCCAGTTTCCAACAGTGGCCAAACCAGGACACAAGAACCTGGCAGAATCCCAAGGGGTAGATAGATTCCAAGCTGCTTATCCTGAGAATAAGCAGTGGATGTCCCCTGGTCTTTGTACTTTGCGAAAGAGTAAACTGATTAACAATTACTCATTCCATTCCACTCAATAGTGCCGATGCAGTATCGGGCACTGAGCTTAGCGGGTTGCTAAACATGCGGTTGGATGCGCATTTTGGATATGCTAGACATACGCCAATGCAATATTGGGATTAGCGCATCCAAAATGGCATGTAGCTAATAGCACTCATCGCATGCAATGCCATGTCTATGAGGCTGCTAGTACCCTTGATGTAAGAAACAAATAAGTGTGCCAGACGCGCACATTCTAACCCTCAAATATTAACGTCAGCCCAGAGCCTGGTGTGAAGTTTTGAGGGCACCCCAAGTTATGCTCAGAAAAGCAAAAATTCATCTTTTCTGTGGTTCCTCCTACTTAATATCATTGCAGTACTAAGCAGGAGGAACCACAGAAAGCTGTAATATGGAAAAAAAAAAATCTCAACAGCAATCATGTTAGAAAAAGGGAGCTCAACTTACAAGAGTCCATTTTACTAACCTGTTTTCCTTACCTGTGCACAACCACTTCTCAAGTTATCAATTGCATGTCCTTCTTAGCGCACCAGCTCATTTGAGTATTACAGCCGAGCACCCAAGAGAGGGGATGTGCACTTGTTAAAAAAAACAAAAACGTGCATCCAAGTTGGACGTACTTTTTTTTGTGCATGATATTGCATCCACATGATTATTTTATAGATCTCTATCATATCTCCCCTCAGCCATCTCTTCTCCAAGCTGAAGAGTCCTAACCTCTTTCCATCTTCTCTATCGTTTTGGTCGCCCTTCTCTGTACCTTTTCTAATTCTGCTTTATATTTCTTGAGATGTGGTGACCACAACTGCGCACAATACTGAAGATCGCACCATGGAGTGATACAGAGGCATTATGATATTCTCTGTTTTATTCTTCATTACTTTCCTAATAATTCCTAGCCTTCTATTTGCTTTCTTGGGTGCTGCAGCACACTGAGCAGAGGATTTCAATGTATTATCAATGACACCTAGGTCCTTTTCCTGAGTGGTGACTCCTAATGTGGAACCTTGCACAGTATAGCTATAATTTGGGTTTCTCTTTCCTACGTGTACTACTTTGCACTTGTCCACATAAACTTTCTTTTGCCATTTGGAGTCCCAGTTTTGCAGTGTCTTGCAATTTCTCACAATCCTCTTGTGATTTAACAACTTTGAATAATTTTGTGTCATCGGCAAATTTGATCACCTCACTACTTGTTCCCCTTTCCAGGTCATTTATAAATACATTAAAAAGCAGTGGTCCCAGAACAGATCCCTGGGATACTCCACTATTCACCTTTCTCCATTGGGACAATTCCCCACTACTTTGTTTTCTGTCTTTTAACCAGTTGGCAATCCACAATAGGTCACTGCCCCCTATCTCTTCCTAAGAAGCCTCTCCTGAGGGACTTTGTGACATGCTTTCTGGAAATCCAGATACACTGTATCAACTAGCTCAGCTTTATCCACATGTTTGTTTATGCCCTCAAGAAAGGTAGCAGATTGGTGAGGCAAAGCTTCCCTTGGCTAAATCCATGTTGGCTTTGTCCCATTAAACCATGCTTAAACCTACACCTAGGTCTTAAAAATCACTAATGTACTGTAGACAAACTATTTTAACTAGTCTGCTCCATAAGTTGTTAAAGAAATGTCAGCAGCATAGTTTGTTTAGGGTGAAAAATTTCTATGTGGTGGTAGTAATCACTACTAGCTTATTTAAAGTATTCATCTATTGGAGAGAAGTTTTGTTCTTGTGAGTTAAAGGGGTATTACTGAATACCCCGGTATCACATTGTTTTTACCATGCTGTCAAAGTATGACGTCTCTGGTATTTATATTATCCATAGAACCAAATGTGAAACAATTAAGTTTGTAGCTGATTATTTTTTTTTTCACCCTGCAGTTGCTACTGCTTTCCCATTCATTGTGTCTTCGTCCATTACTGTTCTTTCAGGATTTCCGTACTATCCTTCAATCTCTTATTTTTTTCAGGTCTCAATTACTGCAATTCTCTTTATCTAGGTCTCCCCGATAATACCATCCAATGATTACAATTAGCCCAGAATGCGGCAGCACGTATCGTATCAGGTACTTCTGTTAGAAATCACATCTCTCCAATACAGTACAAAATCCTTACCATTATCCATTCACTCATCCACAACTCTTCTTCCACTTGGCTTTGCTCTCTACTTCATATTCACAAACCCACTAGACATCTGAGATCGCTAACAAAAAAAACTTCTTAGACACCCCTTCACCTCGGCCAGCACGATTAGATATCACAAGAAAAAGGGCCTTTTCAGTAGCAGGTTCCATCCTTTGGCATGCATTGCCAGATTCATTAAGATTACTATCCAATTCACTTTAAGAAATCCTTAAAAACCCACCTGTTTCAGATTGCTTTCAAAATTACCTCAAACATTAACCACTTTACACATCACATAACCATCCGTTTTTCAGTTTTCCCCTCATATACCGCTTATCTTATCTTGTTTTTGTTAGGATTTAATTTCTGAGCTTGTTTTATTGTATTCTTATTTTATTATAAGATTTGTGTAATTTTTAATTGTTTTTATTTTTATGGTTTGTATCTTTTGTACACCGTTTTGACTAAATCTTGTTTGGAAAAGCGGTATAAAAACATTTTTAAATAAATACAGTATCACATTGATTTTACCATGCTGCCAAAGTATGACGTCTCTGGTTTTTATATTAGCCATAGAACCAAATGTGAAACAATTAAGTTTGTAGCAGATTTTTTTTATTTCACCCTGCAGTTGCTACTGTTTTCCCATTCATTGTGTCTGCCTGTATAGGCTTTGCTGATGTCTTACGGTATCATATTGACAGTAGCTACATCCCTGATGTCAGATTCACAGTGGATTTTAAGGTCAGAAGGAGTGGCCTGGTTGCTGGTGGCAGTGCTCCTGCCGTTGACATTTACTGTGTTACAAATTCTGTATTTCCTATTTCCTGTTGCTTCAGGTGTCCACTTATATTGCAAGTTTAGTCATTGTACGTGCTTTGTTTGTGATGTGCTGCCATGGTTTAGGACATGGTTGATACAATTTCTGAGGGGTGAAAAGTTTTTGATGTCTATTTTTGCTGAAGTGGCACATCCATTCTTGATCTGGACAGTGGTGCTATTTCCATTACCCTCTGCTGCAGGTTTTCTGCTTGCATCACAGTGACACGGTACAACCGGTATCTAAGTTTATTTAAGATATGGGCCACTGGCGCAAGTGAATTTTCCTGCTGCTTTGATTCCATACCGTCAGTGTAATGGTTTGTGCTGGACACGAGGCAGTTTCTGTATATTTTAATCTGTGTCAGACGAGTGAATAATTCTGTAAAGTAATCAGTCTCTTGATAAACCTTTTCAGTTGTTTCTTCTGCTGCCCAAAACAATACTGAGAACATTTTACTGAATAATGAAATGGTGGCATGAAATAGAGAAACATGATGGCAGGAAAAACCTTATGGTTCATCCAGTTTGCATTATAATTCTCATCGCTTCCTGTATTTATCTCTTGCTTTCTTGAATTCAGATATTGGTTTTGTCTCAACCACCTCCACGGGGGAGGCTGTTCCACACATCCACTACCCTCTCTGTAAAGAAATATTTCTTAAGATTACTCCTGAGTCTACCCCCTTTCACCCTCATTCTCTCACCCCTTGTTCTAGGGCCTCCTTTGTATTGAAGAAGGCTCATGTCCTGTGCATGGAAAACTTGGAGGTATTTCAATGTTTCTCATTATCTCTTGCCTTTCCTGTAAGGTATACATCTTTATAACTGTCTATTCCAATATGCTTAAGAACCACTGACCATTTTAGTAGCCACCTTCTGGACCGACTCCATCCCGTTTATATCCTTTTTAGGTTGCAGCCTCCTGAATTGTACAGAGGAATCCAAGTGAGCTCTCACCAGGGACCTATACAGGGGCAGTATCACCTCCCTTTTTCTGCTGGCCATTCGCAGCCAAGCAGCTTTCTGGCTTTTGGCATCATTTTATCCACTTGTTTGCACACCTTAAGATCATCAGATACAGTTACCCTCAGCTCCTGCTTTTTCCTTTGTGCTTAGAAGAATTTCTCTTCCAATACTGTACCTTTCCCTTGGGTTTTGGCATCTTAAATGCATAACTCTGCATTTTTTTTTTAGCATTAAATCTTGGCTGCCAGACCTTAGGCCGTCCCTCAAGCTTCACTAGATAATTCCTCATTTTCCCCTCCAAACTGACTGTCCACCCTGTTGCGGATTTTGGTATCATGGGCGAAAAGACACCACTTTTCCAACAACCCTTCTGTTACGTCATGCCCAAAAATGTTTAAAAGAACCAGTCCCAGGACCGATCCCTGAGGCACACCGCTAGTACCAACCCCTTCCTGAAAGAAAACTCCATTTACCGCTACCCAGTCAGTCACAATTAGTTTACAAGTCTTCTGTGCGTCCAAGGCCTTGCTGAAATCCACGTACACTACATCGAGCACATTTTCAATTTTATAACCATTGTTCTGGTACGGCTACTGGCGTTTTCATTGGAGCAGGTTGATGTTTTGATTCTGGTATTTGTTTAAGCAGTTTTTCCTTTGTTGCCAGCTCAGGATTTCGTCAGAGAGACTTGCATTCCTTGAGCTGAATTAACATTTCCTGTCAGTGTTGGAACCCATGTGTTTCATGTCCCACTGCCTTTCATTTAATAAGTTGCATCTGTTGCTGCTTCCCTTTAAGTCTGCGAATGTTTCTGTCCACTGCACTTCCTTTACCTTGATTTAAAAAAAAAAAAAAAAAAAATCTTGTGCGATTGAAGAAGGGAAATGAAATCTGTCCTACTCCAGAGAGAGAAATATGCCTGCGATAAGTGGGTTTTCTAAGCCAGTCTGGTTAGGTTCTTTCACAGCTTAAATTGATACATTGCACTCCATGTCGCCGCAGTTTCTTAAACTAATATCTAAGCACAGTGGTTGTTTAATTCAGTTACTGCTTTTCAAATTAATCTGGTTATCTTTTGTGTGTGATAGTTTTTGTAGGTAATGTCACCAAGAAAACAATCTGATTTCAAGTGAGCAGTAATAAGATCTTTTTTTCTATTTGAAGTATCTTTGGAATGAATACAAACCATAAATTTCTGTTGCTGCATTTTATATAATTCAGAGATCTAACAGAGGTAGTTGTTGCTAATGCAGCAATAACTGTGAAAGTAGTTACATGATGTTAGGTTCCATATTAGGAGCTACCACCCAGGAAAGATCTGGGCATCATAGTGGATAATACTTTAAAATCGTCGGCTCAGTGTGCTACAGCAGTCTAGTAAGGGAATGGTTAATAGAACGGAAAATGTCATAATGCCTCTGTATCGCTCCATGGTGAGACAGCACCTTGAGTACTGTGTACAATTCTGGTTGCCGCATCTCAAAAAAGATATAGTTGCGATGGAAAAGGTACAGAGAAGGGCAACCAAAATGATAAAGGGGATGGAACAGCTCCCCTATGAGGAAAGGCTGAAGAGGTTAGGGCTGTTCAGCTTGGAGAAGAGACGGCTGAGGGGGGATATAATAGAGGTCTTTAAGTTCATGAGAGGTCTTGAACGAGTAGATGTGAATCGGTTATTTAAACTGTCGAATAATAGAAGGACTAGGGAGCATTCCATGAAGTTAGCAAGTAGACCATTTTAAAACTAATCGGAGAAAAGTCTTTTTCACTCAAGGCACAACAAAGCTCTGGATTTTGTTGTCAGAGGATGTGGTTAGTGTAGCTGGGTTCAAAAAAGGTTTGGATAAGTTCTTGGAGGAGAAGTCCATTAACTGCTATTAATCAAATTTACTTAAGGAATAGCCACTGCTATTACTAGCATCGGTAGCATGGGATCTTCTTAGTGTTTAGGTAATTGCCAGGTTCTTGTGGCCTGGTTTGACCACTGTTGGAAACAGGATGCTGGGCTTGGTCTGACCCAGCATGGCAATTTCTTATGTTCTTATAGCAAAGGTTTGTTCTAAAACTGTGTTCTAGTGACCCTTGAAATTTTGTGTTTGGAGTCTAGGTCCCTTTGACTTCCTGGTTGTGGTTTGCTCAGTTGAGAGATAGATATAAGCTATCAAGTAATCTATTTCTCCTAGAATTGACAATCTGCTGGTCCCTTTAGCACTGGGACGAGGATTTGCTGTTTCACTGTGCTGTTGGATAATTGAGACTGGATTTAGATTTGCCGAGTGACATAGCAAAGAGTAGCTGCTGTAGGAGAATGCAGGTGAGGAAGAGAGACCACATGGTATGGGGCTTCTGTCCCTTGCTGGATTCAGTGCAGAGATTCCTAGTAATAATTAGGTGTCAGATATTGAGCATCCTTGCTCTAAGCCACAGCATGACAGATGTGAGATTGAGCAAGTTATTTTATGGTCCTTAGTCCAATGGTCAATCAAATACCGTACTGAGATTTTTCACACTCTGTGTAAACAAGAATGTGCCTTTTGATTTCCTGGCAATTTTTTTTGTTTAACCCGCTCTGAATATGGACATGATCTCATTAACTTGAATTATAATGAATGTTGTAGATTTCCTTGCAGCAAAACGGTTTTGAAGTGCACATCTGGGGCAAGCCTCTATTTCACAGGAAACTGCCGTCAGCAACTGATTTACACAACAGAAGATGTCTTTTAGTATATGAATGAGCCTTCCTTGTGATGAACTCCCATTTCCTTCCTGGGATAAGGGACTCGGTATATACTGAAAGCATTTTATTGCTGTTAGTTCAGAGCTTGATGACTGTCCATGAGGCTTTCAAAGCAGCAGCAGCAACTGCAAAAAATGTTTAGATAATTCATGCGATAGTTAAAAGAATAGTCATTAAGTTTCCCTTTTTTTCATGTGGAAATACTAGTATTGAAAACTCCTCAAAACTTCTCTGGCAAGTCCCACTATTATTAATCTGAGTTAAAGTGATGTTTCTGTGGTGGTGGTCTCCTCGGAGGTCCATGCAGGCATGCTTGCCAGTACATTAATCAGAATATAGCTGGTGGAATATGAATATAGCTGTTAATAGTGGACTCAAGAAAACAAATAAAAAAAAAATAGAGTAGCTAAAATAGGGTAACATCTTTTATTATAAACACAATTGTAAATGCCCAAAAGCATAATAGCAGAAAAAGACCATTGCTAGTCCACCCAAATATAAGAAATAAAAACAGAACTGAAAGGAAAGAGGCCTGAAAATATTACACAGTGGAAGTAATGGAGCCAGGAAACTGGTTTGAATAATCTGTGAAGCGTGTTTTTCTGAATTGACGAATTGGTGGAGTATGGTCAGCATTCAGTGTATGATTCAAGCACCAACTGGATAGCCAAGTTAATGTTTTATAGCAAGGGAAGTGTTATTATTTGGCAATAATTTAACCAACTTATCTCACAAGAGACAAAAATAGATTACTTTTTCAAATAGGTAAAGTAGGGGGAGGAATTACTAGAAGAGAAATAGATGATGTCGCTTGCCCTCAAACGAACTTTTTTTTTTAATTCTACTTTCCGAAGGGAAAGAAGGCTTATGAAATCACCGTCTGTATGTGTATCCCAAATAACCTCTGTGTTTGGTCTCCTATCAGTACCATATTTTCAGGACATGTCAGGGGAACATCTGATGAGGTTGGAAAATTTTCAGGTCCGTGCATATCCATAGACCATGCATGCATGCGGCTTGGAAAAGAGGCTGCTTTTCCTATGGGTGGAAGCTTTTGTCCTAATTTTGCCCCTCTCTTCTCTTCCTTTTTTTTTTTTTTTTTTTCCTTTTCACCACTTGACTTGTTTTCAAATGCCAGGTTCTTATGGCCTGGTTTGGCCTCTGTTGGAAACAGGATGCTGGGCTTGGTGGACGCTTGGTCTGACCCAGTATGGCATGTTCTTATGTTGGCTTATTAGTTTTCTTTGCTTTGTGGGCCCCAATTATGGAAGGCATGACTCCAAGCAGCTAATAAGATGAGACTGCCAGGGTCCGAAGAACATGGGCAATCTGGCAATGACTAAATTGCTGCTGGAGTGAACCTCTAGAAATGGGGATGTCTTGACCAGGCCCACAAAAGGAACAGCCTTTTCAATGAAGAGTGGACAATACTTCATCTGTTTGTGTTAGAAAAGTTGGCCACAATCGACAAACTAAGTACTGTAAGCAACCTTGAAAGAGTGTATGCCCACAAAGAACAGCTATTGACCTAAGTGGCTATGAGATTGAAATGTATTTTGCTTTGTTTGTGTGGTCCAAAAAATGTAGGAATCTACTTGATCACTCAGCAGAAGAGCTAACTTGCTGTAGGTTTCCGTTCACTTGTGAGAGCTGTGAAGTACACATTACTGAAGCAATGCTGCTTAGAAAATAGTGATGTCCAGTGCCTAGTGTCGAGACATTAATACAAATCTTGGCACTTGAACCTACAAAAGGCTGCATGTTGTGACTCCATTTTTTGCTTTTCCCTTTGATCTTTTCTGTGCAATTATGCTTGCATTTAGCAGGCACTTTTTGAAACTATAATTTATTTATGAATTTGACATAACTATACACTTTTATGCTGGTCAGTTCCATTTTTTTCTGCAGATCCAATGGTTGTCTGTCAGTAAAGCAGCTGTGAAGAAAATGTGTTTTTAAAATTTTTTTTTTTTTGGAAAATGTCAGGCTTTTCAATTGCAGTTGCCTTTCTCTCTTTTCAATTTCCTCTTATCTGTACCTAGTTTAGGTTTTTCATCTTTTTTTTTTTTTTTAAGTTTATATTTCTGGGGTTTTTTTTTTTGTTTTTTTTTCTTGTTGCTTCTGCCCATTGCCTAGTGGCCCCATGAGCTTAGTTGGCTTTTTAAAATTTTGTTGCAGTTGATACCTTTTTGATTTTTTTTTTTCTGATTCAAAGATTTTTTAATCTTTCCTATCTTCCAATGCCCAAGTTTATTCCCCTTGTTTAATGTAACTTTTTACCTTCTATATATTGTTAATTGGTTTTTTCCTAGTTTCATTGTAAACCGGTACGATAAGACCTTGTCTTGAGCATCGGTATATTAAAAGAATTTAAATACATAATTAATACATTTCTAGCTTAACTAGTAAATTATCCTACTAACATTTTTCCCCAGGCCATGCCTTTATAAAGGTGAAAGAGCCCTGTATAGTTTAATTTGCAAAAGTACTGTTGCCTTCTTCCGGCAACAGACCAAAGCCCATGGGAAGGTCCACTCAACTTTTCCTTTTGACCTCAGCAAGCCTGGTATTGTTTTACCAAATGAAAATTGTCTGGATAGCAGATTGCATCAACTTGGAGTGGAGGAGTAACTTAATGGTTAGAGGAGTGGGCTGCAAACCAGGGATGTCAGAGTTCAAATCCTGTTCTACTCCTTGTGACTTTAGGCAAAATTTTGCCTTGGGTGCAAATTTAGATTGTGAGCTGTGTGGACAAGGACATATATACAGTACCTGCTTTGAAGTGCTTGAAAAGCCAAATATATATATATATAAAAATCATTATGCCTTAAGTAGCTCTTCCTCTGAGATATTGCATAGTCTGTGGCTCATATAAGATCTCCTTCTGTTTGAGAGAGACAAGGCTGCAACATAAGACTTCTGTTAATATATTTACGTTCCATTACTTTTTAGACACTAACTTAGAACGCAATAGTAAGTTTGAGTCTGTTCATAGTATCAATGAGGAGAACAGACCTCAACTCTGCCCTCTCTTGCTTCGTTTCATGCTCCCTTACAGGTCAATACAGTAAAGTGTGCTCCGGAGCGCACTGTCAGCCTGCTCTGGACGCGTGTTTTCCCTTACCCCTTATTCAGTAAGGGGAGGAAAACACGCGGCCCACCCGCGGCACCTAATAGCGCCCTCAACATGCAAATGCATGTTGATGGCCCTATTAGGTATGCGCGCGGGATCCAGTAAGTAAAATGTGCAGCCAAGCTGCACATTTTACTCTAAGAAATTAGCGCCGACCCAAAGGTCGGCGCTAATTTCTTCCGGTGCCAGGAAAGTGCACAGAAAAGCAGTAAAAACTGCTTTTCTGTGCACCCTCCGACTTAATATCATGGCGATATTAAGTCGGAGGTCCCAAAAAGTAAAAAAAAAATAAATTTGAATTCGGCCCGCGGCTGTTGGGCCAAAAACTGGACGCTCAATTTTGCCTGCGTCCGGTTTCCGAGCCCGTGGCTGTCAGCGGGCTCGAGAACAGACGCCAGCAAAATTGAGCGTCGGCTGTCAAACCCGCTGACAGCCGCCGCTCCTGACAAAAAGGAGGCGCTAGGGACGCGCTAGTGTCCCTAGCGCCTCCTTTTCCCCGTTTTTCCCGCGTCACCTCATTTAAATACTGAATCGCCCGCACCGGCGAGGGGCCGGTGCGCACGCCGGGAGAGCGGGCGTTCGTCCGCTCTCCCGCGGTCTTACAGTATCGACCTGAAAGTCTGTAATCATGACCCTTTGCTGTAGAAGAGATATTGAAATGACTGTATTGATTCCAATATTTTTTAAAGATTTCTAGAATTTGGATTGTAAACTTTTATTTTGATCAGAAAACCTATACATTAATTTTGTACAATATTCTAGAAAACAAATCCTTACTATTACCTGCCTGTTTGGGCTAGTTTACTTTTCCCTACCCTTCAGAGCTATAGCATAAAGCTGTCTATAGACCAAATAGTAATTTTGTAATAACTTAGAACTGGAATCTGCTTTCTGTGTCCATTTATTTGCCAGCACTATTGTAACTTTGTCTATTTGGGCCTTCCCGCTTATGCTCTAAAAGCCCTTCAGCTCCCCCAGAACGCCACAGTGTGCCTTATCACTGACTCGCACAATAAGGAACGTATAACTCCTGTGTTGTGTAAGCTGCATTGGCTCTCGAATCAATGGAGAGTGAAGTACAAGATTGCTGTTATGGTGCATAACCATCATCAACTTATTGCTTTTCTTTGGGCCAATGCTCTTTTGCAAATTTACGTTCCATCAGCCAGGGCATGTTGGACATTCCCTCATGCAAAGTGGCTCGTCTACAAGAAACGGAAAGAGCAGTTCTAGAACACATTACTTGTATTTCAAGAAACCTCTGTTCTGCCACTTCCATTTAAAATAGAGACCAGGGTGGCTGGTGAGACTGACATTAAAAATTCAGACACATTTGTTCAGGTTAGCATTTACATGATAACTTATCAATATTTCTAATATATACTGTAAAAATACTTTTACAGGATCCAGAATGAAATGTCACTATGAAGAAATATCCCAACTTTTGACCAAACGTTTAAACATTGCAGCATAATGGTGGATTTTTTGACATTCATGAACAAAATGCCATAGTATAGTCTTCTGTGACCTCTGTAATTTTGTAAGGGAGAATTCTAAAAGTGCGCATTCCTTTAAGGACTCCGATACTGTTGTGTATTCTAGGTACAGGGCTATTCCATTTCTTCAGAAACGAGTAATTCCACTTTCAGGAACAGCCCTCTTAATAATGGCAAGAAACTTTATCCTCTCGTAATAAGGCTCTCGTTTCATAGCTCTATCTTTGATGCAATGCTCTGATCTCAAAATCAGGATAATAAATGGGAACTAAAAATGACCCAAGAAAGAGAGCCACTCAAAATTAAATTGATGAAACAAACACATAAGGGGCCAATGCAATATGATGTGCAGTAAAATGAGTGCACAAACATCTCTCTCCTGGCACCTGATGCAGTATTATAATGAGCTGGCATGCTAAAGAGGACATGTTGGGGATCAGTTGTGCATCCCTAGCATTCTGCAACTGGCGCCTCGGAGACGACGGTGCATGGGTTAGGAAAACAGATGATCAATATGAATGTCCGTGTTCTTGCTCCGGGAAAAAAAAGCTGGTGTGTGAAATCCCCTGCAGTGACCAAGAGCAGCCGTGCTCAGAACAGGGACGGAGTCACAAGTAGCCTCTGCAGTAAATATTTCAGCATCCTAAAATCCTGATAGCACCTTGCACTTGATTCTGCTGCTAACAAGAAGCCAATACAGCTTATGCATTTCCACCAGGCAGGTAGCTAGTAGAAGGAAGCAGAAAATCACTGCCCGGCTAATGGGCCCTCGACTTGCTGTATGATTTAAAGCCAGCTTCGGGTCCAGCGTTAAATTTGCAGCATTAACAAGGGTGTGTTAGCCGAGCGGTGTTTTCTGTATCAGGGGTAATAGCTAAAAGCTTCATCTACATGGCATTTACATGTGGTGAGCGCTATTAGCTACGTGTGAGTTAGGATGCTCTTTTTGGACCCGCTGATCCCCTTATTGCATGGGGGTTTAACCTAGCGCGTACAGAGCACGCATTAAGCTGTGTGCATCGGCCTCAAAGGATCTTAACATGGACGTTAGTTTTCTCGTCCATTGCCAGGCACTCCTCAAGACTAGTAGCTAAAACTTCTGCTTTTAGTCTCCTTGGGTTTTCTCACTTTCCTGCAAACATACACCCCCCCCCCCCCCCCCAGTTTTTTCACTTTCATTTCATTAGAGCTTTGAAAACAAAGGCCATCTTTGTAATACAACTGATTAATCTGCTTGTATATTACAACATCATCCTCTGTAACTTATGTGAGAGAGTGAGCATAGCTCTGGAAAGCTAATCACCAATGTAATAAGTTCAATAAAAAGGTATTGCCTGCAGTTTATTTTTTGATCTTTATTTCTTTGAAACTAGAATCTCTCACTTTTAGTATCAGACCAAGAATACACATACTGTCAGTAGTAAGTTCTGGGACCATGCAAGTTGGCATGAAAGGGCAGTGTATTGACATTTTATTAGAAATTTTGTGTACATAGTATTTTAATTTCAAGGGTGGGTGTATTGGGGTTTTTTTAAATAGAAAGTCTCCCATTTGTTTGTTTTTTCATCCTTGGTTTTGAAGTACAATTCTGTCTTTCATGAGTTACGGCTATCACAAGCATGGTTGCCAACTAATCCTAATTTCATGTTAGTAAACCGGACTGGGTTTTAGCTTTGCAGTGCCCCTACGCAAAGGAGCAGGGGCTGCCCAAGATGTACCAACCCATGATGAACGTTGGGCCTGTGGTCCCCTGCCCGCCCAGCGTTCCTCTCCCTGCTGTCAGTGGCAGCATTGCAAGCAGCTCTAGAAGAGGTTTTCCTTCAGACGTCACCACTTCACTCCAGTACAGCTGTCCTCTTCTTTTTTTTTTTTTTTTTTTTTTTGCCGGTTGAGGCAGCAGCTTACCCAGCAGCTGTGCCTGCTTGGAAGTGCTGATGTAATAAGGCATGAGTAAATCACTTCCCCTTGCAGAGAGAGATGCGTAGGCTGAACTCACGTTTTCTTAACCCTGGAAATATAACAGCTCATGAGGACAATAAGGTCTGTCAGGCTGAAGCTGGACTTTGTGATGCAGGGGGTCCTGTATTTTGGATTTAAAGTGTAGAAAGCATTCAGGTACTTTGGTATTTCTCTGTCCCCGGAGGGCTCACAATCTGATTTTTGTACTCGAGGCAATGGAAGGTGAAGTGACTTGTCCAAGGTTACAAGCAGCGTCAACAGGATTTAAAACCCGGTTTCCTTGGTTCTCAGCCTTGTGCTCTAACCACTAGACTACTCCTTCCCTTTTTTCTGCACACATTTTCAGGTTAACATACCTTTTTTTATGCTCCTGATGCATTAGAATACTCTTAGCTTACCGAAGCTAAAATTCACCTTTTTAAGAATGCAGGTAAAGAAAATGTGTGCTGACATTCAGTGACGTTAGCTAATTCCTTGATTAACATGGAGCTTGCACAGAGGAGCGCTAATGCAAATGCATGTTTTTTTTTATGTTTGTAAAATCCATTTTTTGTGCATTTAGTCCGAGTTTAATAAGGAGTTAAAGATTTGTGTGCACAATCGACATTTATTTATTTTATTTATTTATTGTTTTTGTTATACCGAGTTTCATGATAGGCATCACATCAACCCGGTTTACAAATAACAAGGAGTGTAAAGCATAACGTAACGTAAAAAACAATATTTTCAATAAGAACCTTGAACTTTAAATACAGTGAATCAGAAAAAGGGAGAGGGAAAGTTACAAAAAACAAGGAAAATAAACTTGGGATGGAAGGGGAGAAATTGAACAGCACAATTTACATTTCAGCCTATTGATACATTAGAATAGCAAGTGAAAAATAAGACTATGAAACGGTACATAGGTAATCAAATGAATAAATATGACACAGTTGTGAATGGTAATAGTATGATAAATATTCAGCAGGAATTAGTGAGAGAGGGTTTGAGGTTGGTTGATTCGTGTTTACATTCCATTATTGCATACGAGTTAGTGCTAGTGAGAGGAGGTTTTATTCAAGGCTTGGAAATGCTTTTTTGAAAAGCCAAGTTTTTAGTCTTTTCCTAAATGTTAAAGAGCATGGCTCTTGTCTCAAATCAGGTGGGATCGAGTTCCAGAGAGCTGGACCTGCTGGGTGTGTGTTCAATGTGTGTTCAATGTGTGCACTTGGGTGTGCACACATTGAACATGTGTGCACACCCAAGTGCACCTCCTCGTATGGGTTTGTGAGTAAGTAGGTCAAACTGTGTATGCTGCCCTGCCCGACCTGCAGCGGTATCTGAAGCCACTTCAGGTTTGGTTTATGGAGAGGGAGTGGATGTGGCAGGCTCTTGAGCTTAGCAGCCTTGTGTTGGCAGATCAGGAAAGGAAGAAGGGCTTTCGGATCTCCTGTCACTAAAGACACCCTGAGTGTGTCTGGTGCCATGGGCTCAGGCTCTGTGAGGTTGCGGTAATGGGGAACTACATCTCGGTGCATACAGGAGTGAATCTTAGCATAGTAATTCTAGCTGTGAACAAAATGCCAGCTAGTAAGATTAGATGTATTCTTAATATAAAGTCTTCCAAGAGAGATCAATAAAAATCAGAAATAACAGTAATTCAAAGGTCAATGACCTTACAATATAATACAATAACAAAACACACACATGAATCTTAAGCACCTCCAGGTGCTTGTTTTAACAAGCTTCCTAAATATCAAATGGTGGTAAAGAGTTCCCAAACAATGGTGCTTGGTACTTAGAAGCAGACAGTCCTGATACAGAAAATGTGTAACTGTGAAAAAAAAACAAAAAAAACCCCAAAAAAAACAAATTAAGCTTCCAGTAAGAATCTCTCAAAAAAAAAAAGTCATGATCACAACTCATAAAATCAAAACATAGTGAATCTGCATAGGTAATGGGTGAAAAACCACATCAAAAAGCAGTAAAATAGCCAAGCAGTAGCAAGTGATAAAAGTCATTGCTTGACTCTAAACTGCCCAACAAAAAGGATTTGTACCAAGCATGGCAAACATGTTTTTTTTTTTTTTGTTCCCTAACTATTCTAACCATAAAGTAAAATGTTTTCAGACTTCTGACCAGGCAGGTTTTTCTGGTCTTTGGGCTGTGTCAGCAAGGTAGAGATTCTCTAGTTGTGGATGATGCTGACTTGATTCTTGGATCTGCTTGCTATTGAGTCATTTAACGAACAAGCTTCCTGGTCTTCAGAAAGACTGTGCTTAGGTTATCCAAGATGAAATAGGACTTTATTATTTAAAAATTGTTGATGTTATCTCCATAGAACTGAGTTCTTTAAACATGTTCCAGTCACTTACCTATATTTTCCTAATTCTTGAGGATAAGCCCTTCTAAGAAAGGTATATTGTTTGAGCTGTTTAGAGAGTTTATGGCTATACCTGACCCAAGAAAAAGCAAAAGCAGCATATGATCCCTAATTGTAAGGCACAAGGATTTGAAAATCCCTGCCTGGCTTACTCACTGTATGTGCCATGTACTGTACTCCAGTGCAGCTCTCATCTTCCGCCTTTCCTCGCTTCTCTCTGTGCAGCCCTTTCACACCCTTTCCAGCAGCCCTGCTGCCGCACATTGTAGCCCCTCCTCCAAACCCCAGTCATGGCCAGAGGGCCCCAGCCAAAATCAGACATACTACTTTGTCCCAGTCCCATTCAACTCTGCTTGCCAGCCATGAAAATGCACGTGCACCAGGTTGAATGGATTTTCAAAACCCTGCTAAGGCACAAGAGCTACACAATTCAGTTGATAAGAGTACAATTTGAATTTAGCTCACATCCTTTCATTGGTAGCTCAAGGCGAGTTACATTCAGATACAGTAGTTATTCCTCAGCCCCAGAGGACTTTCAACATTTTTGTGAGCCACTTATCCGAAGGATGTCGGGGAAAGGTTTGTCTTTTTGCTGCTGATACCAAAATTAGTAAAGGGGTGGACAGCCAGGAAGGAATGGAAAACATGAGGAGTGATCTAGCAAAGCTCGAGGCATGGTCTAAGGTCTGGTATTGCTAAAAAAAATAAATAAATGCAGAGTAATGAATGTAGGGTGCAAAGACCTAAGGGACAGCTACGATGCTGGAGGTGAAATTCTTCTAAGCACGAAGGAAGAGCATGATCCTGGGGTGAATGTATCTTAAGGTGGCCAGACGGATAAAGCCACAGTTGAAGCTAGAAAGAAGCTTGACTACATAGGGGGAGGAATGGTCAGTAGAAAAAGAGAGAGGTGATATTGCCCCTGTATTAGGTCCCTGGTGAGATGTCACTTGGAATGCTGTGTACAATTCTGGAGATCGCACTTCAAAAGGATATAAGCGGGATGGAGCCAGTGGCTATTAATATGTTCAGTGGTCTTTGATATGAAGCATACCGGGATAGAGGAAAGGCAAGGTAAGGGAGATATGATTGAGACATTTAAATATCTCAAAGGTTTCTATGTATAGAAGACCAGCCTCTTTCAGTGGAAAGGAGGCTGTAGAATGAGGGATCATGGGATGAAGGTGAAAGGGGGTAGACTCAGGAGTAATCTCAGGAAATATTCCTTTACAGAGGGTGGAAATGGTATTTGCATTGTGTGTACACGTATATCATTTCACCAACAGGCAGATAAGCATACATATACATATGGCAGCACTCTGTGCAAAAGACTAGATAGTCTTCAGCTTGCTACTGGACTTCTGTCTGCATCTTCATTTTATAAATTTGCTAAAGGTTTAAAGCTGATTATGGAGTAGGTATGTCTCTCAATTTAAGGTGTTTTAAATTATTTGGTTCCTTTTAAAATGGATAACTAGGTGACTTCTTAGTTTGTGAATGATCAGCAACAAGACTAAAATTAGTCACTAAAATCAGGGTTAATTGTATGTCATAATCATTAATTGACTTGTATCTTTATTTATTTAGGGCTTTTTTATACCGACACTCATGATACCAATCATATCATATCGGTTTACAATAAACAGTGGTGCAATAACAAACAGTAGGCATTAACATTAAAAATTAACAGTGAACCATAGCCGAAGAGAGAAAAAGTGAGAGAAAGTTACAATAAAACAGGGATACTTGAACTGGGAGGAGGAAAAGCCAGAGGAATGACTGACATAGAAATAAATAATTATTAGTCTCAAAATAAATAATATCTGGACATCTGCTTAGGACTACAATATACGCTTGTACTCCGGATTGAATGTTATCAAATATATACACGGTATCCTATACTTATGGCTGTAGCACATCATATGGTTCCTGACTGAATAGTGTTTGTTCATAACAATCAGGACTGATTAATATAACATCGGAAACCATGTTGGGGGTGGGGAACATCGTTTGGTGGACTATGGTGAGTTGTAGCAGCAGGGGATGTCATAGCTCCGGGAAGGCTTGTAGAAATAGCCAAGTCTTGAGTTTCTTTTTGAATGTCAGCATGCAGGGTTCTTGTCTGAGGTCTGGGGGCATGTTATTCCAAATGGTTGGCACTGCTGTCGAGAAGGCTCGATCTTTAGTGGATGAGAGGTGTGTGAATTTAGCTGGGGGGGTGTAGCGTACCTTTGTATGCTTCTCTGATGGGTCTGGAAGAGAGGTGTAACGTGAGAGGGTTGTGTAAATCGATGGGAGTTCTATTGTAGATAGCTTTATGGATGATGGTGAGACACTTGTGTAGAATTCTGAAGTTTACTGGGAGCCAATGTAGGTTTTTCAGGATAGGTGTGATGTGGTCTCTTCTGTTGGAGTTTGTTAAAATTCTGGCAGCCGAATTTTGTAGCATCTAGAGCGGTTTGGTGGAGGAAGTGGGAAGGCCTAGTAGAATGGAATTGCAGTAATCTAATTTGGAGAATATAATGGCCTGTAGTACCGATCTGAAGTCTTGAAAAAACAGTAGCGGTTTGAGTCTTTTTAGTACCTGAAGTTTGAAAAAGCAGTCTTTGGTTGTGTTGGTGATAAACTTTTTTAGATTTAGCTGGTTATCAATTATAACTCCGAGGTCTCTTGCTTGATTGACCAGGGTGTTGGAATGACTTGTGTGTAGGTTATCATTGTGGTTGAGAGATATGAGGAGCATTTCTGTCTTGGACGTGTTGAGCACAAGATTTAAGGAAGTAAGGTCATTGATTGCTTGGAGGCAGTTGTCCCAGAATTTCAGTGTTTTCGTAAGGGATTCGGTTATAGGGATCAGGATTTGGACATCGTCGGCGTAAAGATAGTGTTTGAGTTTGAGATTCGTAAGCAGCTGGCAAAGGGGGAGAAGGTATAGGTTGAATAGTGTAGGGGACAGAGAAGAGCCCTGAGGGACACCTCTTGTGTTGATGAGCGGAGATTCCTTGTTGTTGATCTTTACCTTATAGCCTCTGTTTGTGAGAAAGGAGTCGAACCATTTGAAAGCCGTACCTGTTATCCCGATGTCTGAAAGTAGTTTAAGTAGAGTGGAGTGATTCACCGTGTCGAATGCTGCCGAGATGTCGGAGTATTAGCAGGAAGGAGTGCCCAGAGTCCATGCCCATGATGAGATGATCTGTGAGGGAGATGAGGAGGGATTTGGTGCTTAGAGCTTTGCGAAACCCATATTGCGATGAATGGAGAATGTTGTGGTCTTCCAGGTATTCTGATAATTGTGTAGGTCATGTATTCAGTTAGGAGGAAAATCTTGAAGATTTTCCTCCTAACTGGAGGGGGATGGTATCTATTTAACAGAAAAAGAGCCTGGAGTGTGTATGGGTAAGCTCACTAAATTAGCTGCTCAAAGCCTATTATCTAAACTCTCACAATTCGTAAGTGACAAACAAATACTAATTTATACAAGCTCACAAAATAACACAAAGCCCTATTTCTAAACGCACACAGTTCCTAACCCTTGCAGATAACTACTAGCATTAAAAACTAAGCGCAGCCAGTAATAGTTTAACCCTTTAAGCTTTAGGCATTGTTTCGGAGCACGTCCACCTTACCGCCTGCAGATGAAGGCTCTTCAGGCAGCATGAGTACTGCATTGAAAGGCTGCAGTTCTCTTTGCTCTCCATTAGATGTCAGCAGCAGAACAAGCGCTTTGCCTCCTTCCCCCAACTATACTACCTTGTGTGCTGCTAGAAATCTAATTGGATGCAAGAGTGAGTCATTCAGCCTGCAGTACAGTATTGCTGCTGGCATCACAGAGGAAAGGGAGTAACTGTTTTCAGACTGTTTAATTGACTCCACAGTAGGGAGCCAGCTGGTATGTGTATTTTGCAGGAGTTTGTTTGTTCTGCTAATTATATGGCCTCTACCTTGGCTGTGGAATGGGAATCGTGGGAGTCTGGGGGTTATTTTTATAAGCATTGGGTCTCATTGGGTTTTCTTTAAATGATATATATATTTTTTTTTTTTGTTGGGGATAGGGAAAGATACTTAAGTTGCTAATTAAATACCAAAAATAGCATTTTGTTTTGATATCCCTACATTCATTCAGTGTTTAAGATGAAGTATTTCTCTTGAATAGATATGTACAATAATTCATTTAAAATGTTTTTTCTTAAGAATATTAATCTTCGGATTATTTCTTAAAAACAAATGGTATCCACCTTAACTCGAACCCGATTTCACTGAATGATGCGATTAGTAATGCTGAGCTTGCCACACAGGCTGTTAAGAAGGTGGAATTAGTTTCTGCAGGAGAAACCTTTTGATTTTTTTTTTAGCAGTTTTCATTTACTTATAATTAATTGATGCCTTATCAGACCACGCTGCTAAAGGTATTTGTGTTGCGGCTGCAACTGGATTTATTCCTGGTACTCTTTTAACATCAGCAATTCTTAGCTAGTCGTCATTCTTTTGCATCAAAAAGAGCAGCAAACAGGCGGGGAAAGTCTCTTCTTTCTAAATGATTTCAAATTGTGGTGTACTCTAACCAGGAACAAATTAGTCTAACTGAATACTTAGGGAGAGAAGCCCACCAATGAGGTGGTTAAAATGAATGAGTTCATTCCGTTGCCACTAGATGGTGCTATGAAATAGGAAGACCATTTTGCAAACTTGCAAGGTTTTAACAAGACCTATTTTGTAACTAGATTTCAGTTGTTATCATCCAAAAGTAGTCCTTGTGTCCCTTGCATCGAAAGTGATGAAAAGTTGAATACAAGATTTGGCCTTTATTTCTGTTTCATACTCGCCAGCCAGCTTCCTCTTCCGCATTTTGCAGGAGTTAATTTCCAAGGTACAAAACATTTAGAGGCCAATTCTAGTCTTTGTTCCATCGATACTTACTACAAAGGCAGATTCGGCCCATCAAGCTGTAGGATGTGGACTTTTCTGTCACGTAAAACTCTTTGGGGATGTGTGTGTGTGTGTTCAGAGAACTTTGAATCATTTCAAAGTTATTAAAAAAGAATTTTCAATAAAATGTAGAAACTGGTGAAAGTTCTTTATTTTGCGTGTGCTAGACAATTTCAGCTTTCAGTAGTAAGATGTTTCTAATTGTGCACAGTCTCATTGAACTGTAGTACACGATCAGATATTTTTTCATAAATGCATGTAAATGGAGGGGGGAAATGTATTTGCCGTCTGGTCTTAAGAGTTAATAATTGTCAAAATGTGGTTAATAGCAATCAGAGTATAATGCTTAAGGCAGCGCAGTTTGCTACAGCATGGGATGCTAAATAATGTCAAGTTTTTTTTAGATGACTGGTTTATACCTTCCAGTAGCAGAATATTTCAAAAGAATGTATGCTGTTCTTGATATGAAGTGTGAGGGTTTAGATGGTGATGATGTTTACAGTATATCTATGCAGTTAACTATTTGGTTTTTTTTTAACTTTGGAATTTTTTTTTATTTTAGCAACTCCATGAAACGGTGAAAAGGAAACTTGATAGTGCTGCCTCCCCACAGAATGGTGACCAGCAGAATGGATATGGAGACATTTATTCTGTGTCTAAGAAACTGCGCCACGAGGATGGTCTTGGTGGAGTTGGTGGCTCCTCCAATGGAATGCCACCTGTCTCTCCTTTGCATCAGCTGGACAATAAGCCTCCCAATGGAGATGCCTTGCAGCTCAATGGAGCCCATTCACTGGGACTGGACAGCATCAACAAAAAGTGTCTTCCGGATTCTAACCTCCAGCTTAATGGAAGCAGTGATAGAGATGATGGGTTTACACTGTGTTTAAACAAAGAACTCAAGCAAGAACCAGTGGATGATCTTCCTTGTATGCTTGCTGGAGCTGGTGGTTCCATGTCTCAGAACAACTTAATGCCTGATCTGAATCTTAATGAGCAAGAATGGAAAGAACTTATTGAGGAACTCAATAGATCAGTACCCGATGAAGACATGAAGGACCTATTTAATGAAGATTTTGAGGAGAAAAAGGACCCGGACTCTTCAAATTCAACTACGCAGACTGCTTTAGCACAAGATATTCATATAAAAACTGAATTTTCCCCAGCAACCTTTGAGCAAGAGCAAATGGGCTCTCCACAGGTGAGATCTACTTCATCAGGGGCATCTTTTATGGGGGCATCATCTGTGCCTGCTAGTAGTGCATCTCCAGTGGTTGGTAATTCTCAAGCAATGTTTCAGTCTAGTCAAGCAGTAACTGAAACTCCTAATCAGACCATGATGCAGGCATCAAACCAGCCACCAAATGTGCAGAGAACTCTACCCAGTGTATTAATATCAGGACAAGCTACTGGAACTGCCAAAGAGATGTCTTCATCACATCAGCTTCAGCAGATAGCTGCCAAACAGAAGAGAGACCAGCTACTACAGAACCAACAGCAGGTCCATCAGTCAAATCCGATGCCTAGCTGGCCACAGTCTGGGCCCTCTCAGAGTCCACTTAGTGTTGCCTATAATATGGAGAAGCCCTCAAGCCCTTCTGTTTACCAGCCAGACTTTAATAATCCAAAACTTATGATGCCCAATATGGCAAACAAGAGCTCTCCGAGAGCTTCTGGGAACTACCTTCAGCCCAATCATGTGAACATTATGACCCACCAACCAAGCAGCTTAAACCAGAATCCAGTGAGTGGTCAAAGCTCAATGTTAGATTATGGCAACACCAAACCCCTTTCTCATTACAAAGAAGATTGTGGTCCAGGAATCTCGGCTCAGAGTCAAAACAAGGCACCTATGCTGGCATATCTTCAGCAGCAGCAGCGTTCTCAGCCACAGTTGCCGCACATGAGTGAGGAGCAAAATCAGCTTTTTTTGATGAAACAGAAAGCTGGAATTGCATATAGGCCTATGGTGCCACACAGTCAGGTAAGATTTATTAAAGGGGAAGGAGAACCATTGATCATCACATGGCAGAAATAATGCAAAATACACTTTACTGCACATTATCAAATTATTATATACGTCTGTGTTTATTGGCTGTCTTGTTATCTACAGAAGTAAAGGAAACATGATAGCAAGCAAAGATGAGCTGTTGATTCCTACACCCAAATGTCGAAAGAAAGCCTTATAAAATGTACATCTTGACAAAAAGAAAAGTGTACAGAGCCTTTGCGCAAATAGAATAGAATGTCTTGTCACCGAGCCGTTCCAAAATTTGATCGGCATACGGGATTATAAGAGACTGAATATTTTTCAGTTGTATTGGCACTGCCTTGTGAAGGAACTCAATTCCCAGGTCAGGATTTTCCATTCCCTGGGCCTACTGGGGTTGCCACAAAGGCATTGCAGTACTCTGTTGTAAACTGCTCTGGGTTGAACGCTTGCTCTAGGAACGCCGTCTTTATGAACGTAATAGAACACACGACTCCTGGGGAGAGGGAGTTTTCGACATTGCTCAATGGCAACGTCTAGTGCTCGAGTTTTAGGTCCTAGAGCTGGTACAAGGTTTCTGGCTGCCCTGGACTGCATCAAAATTTGCTGTTCGCCAAGCCAAGTGCTGATCACAGGAATGGGAGGTTATGCAGTACCTAAATCTGAGCTCATGGTCCCTGTGCGGACATGGCCTCCAGGAGGGAGGAGATTGAGAATATGCAACAGGCCATAGCCGGATCCATGGATGGCAATGGGGATTTAGGTGGGGGGTAGGAATGCTGCTGAGGGGCATATGGACTTGAAAGAATAGAGCAGGTAGGTGGTGCCCTAGAGAAAAGCAAATATTAGTATGTGCATCACCCTTCTCCCAAAATTGTAATACATAGCCCTGAGTGTTGGAACCAGAATTAAAAAAAAAATACCTAAGAAAATCTAAAACCTTCCAAAGTCACATAATCCGATATATAAAATAAGAGCATAAGAATTTGCCATACTGGCTCAGATCAAGGGTCCAACAAGCCCAGCAATTATGTCTTCAGCAGTGGCTAGTCCAGGATACAAGTACCGCCAAGTACCGAAACATTAAATAGATCCCATGCTATTAAGATGGATCATGAGCAGTGGCTATTCCCTAGGTCAACTTGACTAATAGTTTGTGGACTTCTTCTCCAGGAACTTATCCAAACCTTTTTTTTTTTTTTTTAAGCCCACTAAGCTAGCTTCCCTAACCACATCCTCTGGCAATGAGTTCCAGAGCTTAATTGTGCATTGAATGAGAGAGAATGTTCTCCAACTTGTTTTAAACGTGCTCCTTGCTAACTTCATGGCGTGCCCCCTAGTCCTTCTGTTATCTGGAAGAGTAAACAGCAGATTCACATTTACCTATTCTACAAAAATCATGAAAAGACTAGACCTTTATCAGGTCCTCCCTCAGCTATCTCTTCTCTGAGCTGAACAGCCCTAATCTCTCTCTCCTCATAGAGGAGCCGTTCCATTCCCTTTATCATAAACACATTTACCTTTTGCCCTGTGTCATACTGTTCTTCCCCTCTGCATTAATCTTCCGGCTTTCCCTGTTTTTCTGTTCTCATTTCTCCTGCTCTCCCTCCCCGTTTTCTTACCACTTTTCCCACCTGTCTGTTATCCATCACTACATCACACCTCACTGTTTTTCATGTCTTACCCCTGTGAGCTGACTTTTATTCCTCTGATGTCATTGCAACCCTCCCTTTCCTGTTCCATTGAACCCAGTTATCTTGCCTTTACCTGCACCCCTTAGTTGTCCTTCTGTCTCCTTCATGTCTTCTCTGAATCTCTCTCCCTTCATATCACCACATCCCGCTCCATTTCTCACTCCCTCCTCACACCCGTGTTTCTTATATTATTCTCCTATCGTCCTCCCCAGTGGGCTTTCTCTTGTGGCTTCCTCTGTCTCCTTCCCCAGTCTCCAGCTGAGCTCATCTGACCTCTGAAGATTTAAAGGACCCCTTGCATTGCCGGGCATCTGTGGGGGTGGTGCAGGGGTCAGGCAATGCTAGAACGTTAAATGACCCTCTGGTAGGAGAGAGCATTTCAGCTGTCAGAAACTTCCCCACCCTCTCCAGCACTCTCCCTCTTGCCTTGGAGGACCTCCAGCAGTAAAAATGGCCTGGGCTAAGCTTCTGGTCACAGGGGAGCCAAGGCATGTATAGATACAGAGATGGCAGGACCTAGGTTCCCTGTGTCCCTCTGTTTTGGAAGTAACTGAAGTGCATGGCCCCTGCTTTGAAGACTTGGGGCTATAAGGTGGAGGATACTGCTGTTGGAGTTTGAGCCTCACATGTTCGGAGCCAGGTGGAGGAGGGGAAGCTGCGGCTGCTGGACTGGTCTGCGCGGCAGCGTATGCGGCTCCGTGCTGTGGCTGCCAGGCCACCACCACCACAGTCAATAGCCTGAGTCAGAGTGGCAGAGCAGTGGGTGTGGGAGTGGATCACCCCTTTGGCTCTCTTTGGTGTCTTCCTTCCCAGCTTACTTTAGTCCACTCGTTGCGATGACCGTCCTCTGCCAGAGGCCTGCGGTCACGAGCCTTAAATCCAGCCAGTAGGTGTCAACATTGCATTATGACGGTCGCGTTCTCCCTTCCTGAAGCAGCAGAAGATTTGAGATGGGAATTAAATTCGGGTCTCTGAGCGGCAGTGCACAGCAATCCTCGAGTTGGGATCTTACACTAGCCAAGTACATTAGAACTAATAGTAGGAGCTTAAAAGGGAGGTCACATTTGGAAAATCTAAGGGTCAGTATAAAACTGTTTAGTTTTCTCTTCCTTTTCCCTCCCCATGCTGCCTCATGTGCCCCCCCCCCCCATGCTTGGCTTTCTCTAGCTGTTGTTGAATTGTTGCTTCTTTTTCCCTTCCTCTTGCTCCCTCTCCTCAGTGGCAGTGCCCCAGGTGAGAGCAGGTTTTCTAGCAGCCTTGGGGCAGGGGTGGGGGGTTGCCCAAGGTCCGAGCAACGTTAAGCTGCTTGCCTTTAGTGACGTTAGACATCGTCCTTACAGATTTAAGGGTCAGCTCCGTGGGAAGCGCTGGGCCCCGAGTTCAGTTCCGGCACCAGAACCCTGCTGGCCAAGCCGGGCCAAAATGTCCTCTTTGCAACTGTGTGCTCTTTTTTGGTTCCTTTTGTATTTTTTTACCATCTTTTGTTTGATTGGCTTTGCCTATGTGCTGTTTTTATTCACGTTTGCTTGTTTTTGTCTGACTTTCTGCTTGCTAGCTGTTTTTGTCAATTTAAGTGTTTTTTTTTTTGCTTGTATTTTTTTGTTTTGGCTAAATATTTATGCCTTTTGGGGGGGGGG
This sequence comes from Rhinatrema bivittatum, assembly GCF_901001135.1. NCBI lineage: Eukaryota > Metazoa > Chordata > Amphibia > Gymnophiona > Rhinatrematidae > Rhinatrema > Rhinatrema bivittatum. The sequence continues at coordinate 33,908,394 of NC_042632.1, forward strand.
GGAAGGTAGTTTTCTCCCCTGTCACCTCCCCTTCCTGGCCTCTGCTTTGAGTGGGCTGGAGAGCAGCCCTAGACCCCAAGTGGCTCTTCAGGGTCAGGTACCAGTTTTTAAGCAGAAGTTTCCAGCCCCATGGCCGGGGATGCCGGTGGCCAGTCTTGAGATCCACGTAGCTGCGTTCCTGATGGATGGTCTCTGCAGTTAATTGGAAGGGTATCTAAAACAGGGGGAAACCCTGACCCAGCTGCATATGAAGGTTCATGCTGCCTAGTCCAATGGATGCAGATTTTATTTCAGCTTGAAGTCCAGAGGAACAGGACAAAATGGTTGGAATAGCCATTTGTATGTCTCATCTACATAAAATTAAAGCGTATTCTAGTATGAAATACTAATCACTGAATATTAATATGCCAGTTGCTGATTAGCATATTCTTTTACAAAAGCTCTCAGGGCATTGTACTTGACGAAACCAACTCTAAATGCATTTCTTTCCAAAGATTAGCCAAGGGCTTGTCTTAGCTTACCTCCCTTGTTTCTCTCTCTTGGGGTTACCTTGTCTAGCAGAAGGAAATATGTCATGGATGTACATATTTGACTTGCCTAAGAACTTATTTTATGGGCTCCCAAATAAGTTTTCATCATGGATTTTGTGTGCTGTATGTGAGGCGGAAAGGTGAATGAATGATGTAGCTAATATTTCTGTTCTACCTATAACTCGCAAAGCCTGGGGCCTTATCAGTTACTGTGCCGTCTTCATCCCGCAGGATCAGAAACCGTCTCCTAGCGTTTCTCGTGTCCCTGTTTCTGTACCGGGCCCCGGCGTTGGCACCCAGCCTCCTGTGGTTTCAATGGCAGGTAACCATAGCAACGCGGTGTATCTCAATAGCCAGCAGCGAGCGGTAGTAATGAAACAACATCAGATGCTTCTGGACCGGCAGAAACAGCGGGAGCAGCAGCAGAAACAGCAGCAAATGTTGATAGAGCACCAGAAGCAGTTCCTGCTGGGACAAAGGCAACAGCAACTCCTGGCTGAACAGGTATGTTAAAGGGCCTAGAACAGTAAGTTGAATGTAGTTAGAAGATGGGGGTAATACCTGGTGCTTATAAGATGAATGTGCACAAGACAAAATTGCATACACCGGAGACCCAGTGTATGCAGATTTACCGTACGCACATTCTTTATGGCTATCCTGAAAACACCACTGGCTTGTGGCCTTTAGAGGCCATGTTTAGGGATACCTGCTCGAAGACAAAGGCCTGTCCTCTGCCAGGCACAGTCACATGATCCAATTGAGTGACTGGTGAACTGATGTCTTCGAGAGAACAGGTGTTACAGGTAAGCAACTTTGCTTTCTCATTGGGTTAATGTAGATCTGGTTACAATTTGGATATCTTATTAAAGGGGTGGCTGGTTCTGTTTTCAGACCTTGAGAGAATGGTGTAGTGTTCCATCTACTTACGTCACACAGAGTATTATCTGCTGTGCATCTCATTAGGGAAACTACACAACTAGAAGTACAAATTAATATAGGCCAGGAGTTCCCATGCTTTTTGGGAGCATGCATCCCTTTTTAACTTCCAAACCTTTTGCAGAACCCCACATGCTTCTCTATAATTTTTACCTGCAGTTCTATGTCATACATAGAAAAGTTATTAATGTAACAACAAAGAATTGCACACTAGGCTCATTCATAATATATAAAATTTAAGTAATGCTTACTGATGTAAACTGAATGCATATAATTGCAAAGCTTAGCAGTAAAGGTGCAAGAATATTCATTCACCTACCTATTGTAACTAAAGCACACAGCTGGTTCTGTTGATCTTGTGGAGGGAGAGAGACTGGCAGGATGGGAGATGGACTGGTGGAGGGAGAGAGAAACTGGTTGGGATGTACTGGTGGAGGCAGAAAGAGAAATTGGTGGGGATGGACTGTGGCAAGAGAGAGTGGTGAGAATGAACTTAAAGAAGAAGAGAGAGCAACTGGCGGGATGAACTATTAGAGGGAGAAAGAGACTTGGGATGGACTGGTGGAGGGAGCGAGGGAGACTGGTTGGGATGGACTGCAGAGCGGAGAGAGAACGAGACTGGTGGGGAAGGCGGAAGAAGGAATGTTTGAGGCAGGCCCACATCCCTAAAAGGGAGAAGAGAGATTTGGTGCACATATTTCCTTCCCAACCTCCCTCTGTAACAGGGAAACCATCCTGTTGAATCTTGGTGGGGATCTAATGGCTTTCTCCACACCTGCTCCTTACCAAAACTCCATGCATGTAGACACAGGATACCCCCCTCTCATAAAGCAAGAAGCACCACTATAAACATTTTGCACCATTGAAGATGCTGGGCATGCATGTAAATAGCATATCTAGAGAGAAGAATCTTCTAAGTAACACAAACTCTGTCCAGTTTCGAACATCTTGTAAATCTGCTTCTAATCTTATTCAGGAACATCAGTCAAAAATTATTCTATATGGAAGAAGTCTGGGGTCTATATGGGATAGGACAGAATCCCAGTATAAAACCTGCACCTCAAGATCCTGTTCATAAGCAGATCATTCTAGACTCCTGGGATTATGCCTCCCTTCCAGCAGATGAAGACAGAGAAAGTTTCGCAGGCACTGGCATATAACCCAGAGTGCCACCTGCAGTCCCTCAGTACTTCTTGGTCTCCAGCAGATGCAGTCTGTGGGGGGGAGGGATAGAGAAATTTCAAATTTGTGGATTTATCCTCCCCAGAGGTTGCTAGGCCCTGGTGGGGCTATCCTTCCTGGTGTTAAGTACGAGCAGTGGGCTGAGGACCCTGGTTTGTCTTGTTCGTTTGCCGCCCGGAAGGGTGTATAGCTGGTGAATAGCTATAGCAGCAGCTCTTCTGTTAGGATGTCCAAGCCCCAGAGACTGCTGGCTTCGGTGAGAGTATTAAAGTGGAACTCTCCCAGTCCCCACCAGGTTAGAGAAGCTTAGTTACATCCCAAGAGTCTGGACTGATCCGGGTATGAATGGGAAAGGAAAATTGGTTGTTTTCTGCTAATTTTCATTTCTGGAATACCACGGATCAGTCCAGAGACCGCCCGGGTATGGGGGGAGAGTCCACTTCTGTCATGCTGATGTGTATATAGAATGTAGAGCTGGTGAAGATTTCAAGTTTGTTCTCCTGGTTTTGGGGTTATGAAACAGTTTTATTTCAAAGCGGGATTTTACCCTTTTCCCGTGCTCGACTGTGGGGCATTGTTAGCATTTCGTTAGGTTTGTTATGTGGCAAATCTTGGCTTGGGTACAGGTCAATACTGAGTGACTGCAGGTGGCACTCTGGTTAATGTTAGTGCCAGTGAAACTCTCTCTGCCTTCATCTGCTGGACACTTTATCAGTAGAGCTAAGTGAGTGCCGGAGGAGATTCTGAGGAATAGAGACCTTGGGCTCTCTGTTTGGTCTTGTCGTAGGATTTGGACTTTTGGGCCATGAACCAAACTAAAAGTAAGTTCATATAGTATTAGATTCCCTGGTGGTCTTGTTCCGAAATGGCATGGAGGAGATGAAGCTCTAAGAAGATCAAAAATACTTAATTGTCTGTAGAACATTTCACTGTGAATGCATGGTAAAATGCTTCACCTTTTGCAGGCACACATTGCTGGAAGCAGACTCCAAATCTTCTGCACATCATCCAAATTAAGCTATCGGCCAGTACTCCTTAGCAGTCCTTAAAACAAATTTGTTTTGTTAGATTCCCAGCACATTAAGCCATTTTAGTCCAGCCAGTAGGTCCACTATCAGGATCGTAACAATCCTATTGCTGGATCAAAATAATTTGTTGGGCATCTAATAAAGCAAGTTTTGTTTTAAGGAGAGCTTGCTGATGTTCTAAATCATTTCTAAGGTGGCCCTGTCTCGCTTATTTCTGTCTGCAACCTGCAAGGCCTTCCTGATCTAACAGAAGCAGCCAGTCCCTCCTGGCACTCTTGAATGGTTTAAGAATGCTCTTTTTCCTTAATGTTGCTGAGCAGGTGACTTTCAGAGCCTGTTATGTCCTTAAGGAAATCAACCACATCTATTTATTTATTTAAATTCTTTTGTGTACAGTCGTTAAGCTGGGAGCCGTCACATCTGCCTGAACCAGTAGACTGGAAGGACCCTGCGCTGTTGTCCAGCACATCTTTATTGGAGTCTCTTTTTGATCCCTCTGGGCCTTTCAGTTCCCATGTCACGGGCACTGAGGGTATTCCCAGGCAAATCTAGGCATATTGCTTTGCATTTCTCTGTACTGATTTCTGGAAAAAGTTAGGTTTTCATGTTTTATTAAAAAGGAAGTAATTCTGTAAAGGTATTTAAGTGGAAATATGGTTTGTTTCCTTTAGACATAAAAGGGAAAATACATTCTTATTTTAATGTTGGAAGATCCCAACAGCTATCGGTACGGAAAAAAATTAAGTTGATACGCATGTCATAAATTATATGTATATATTTGGCTGTGCAGACCTGCCGTCTGTTATGCAGTAGTTCACATATATATTTTTACACATTTGGGTGTTAGACAATCTCTAGTGCATTTCACTGGGAGAGTCTTTTTAATCAGACCTTTCAAATTATAATGTACCTTGTGCTTTTCATAGGAGAAGCGTCACCAGCAGGAGCAGCAACTCCAGCGGCACCTGACCAGGCCTCCCCCTCAGTACCAGGACCAAACACAGAATGCCTACCAGCAGCAGCAACAGGTTGGCCAGTTTCCAGGTAAAAACAAAAGCTCATCTTAGCGGATTCCTCGGATTGTTCTGTATTTCAGCCATAAAGATCAGTCTTCTGACTACCTTAAAGTAAAAAATCCTGATTCGTCTGTAGCATATCTAATGCACAGCGTCTCTCCCCCTCCCTAACTCAAAAATATGGCAATTACCGTAAGTCCCTGGTATCTAATTATATTCTCCATTTCCCTTTAATTCCTTAGTTTGTTAGTTTAGCTGGAGGTTAAAAAACTGTTCCATTAAATGAAATCTACCTTTAGTCTTTTATTTTTAAGGTAAATAGCTGTTGTCTGAATGATCTTCCATCGTATGAGCTTTCCGGCCTCTTTATTAAACTGAGGGCTCAGAGCGGGATTTTATTAACCATATGTGCTAAGTCGGCGTTTCTCAACCAGCGTGCCAGGGCACACTAGATTGCCGTAGTGGCAGTGCAGATGTGCCACGTAAAAAGCCTGGCAGGGAGGAGTTGAGAGCAGCTGCTGTCTTCCTTTTCTTACCCTCCTGGCCTGCAGGAGAGCAGTGTTTCTCTCTTCCTGCTGTTTCCCCCCTCTTGAATTGTGAAACAGCATGGGGGCCCTATAGCCTTGCGAGGTCCGCTGGTCCCCTGCACTTCCGATTGCAGAGGGAAGCCAGCAGCAGGTAAGTGCTGTTCACATACTTTGCTGGTTCCAGGACATAGAGAGAAGGCACTGCCAAATGTGCCACCAGCTGAGTGAGAGAAGGGAAGGTGAGAGGAAAGGGAAGGGGGGTTGATGATTCCAAGGGTGTGGAGAGAAAGAGAAGGTGATTGTGCAAGGGAGTGGGGGGGAGGGAAGAGAAGGGAGGGAAAGTAAATGTTAGGGATGGGGGATGGGGGAGAGAAGTGGAGGGAAAGTGACAATGCTAGGGCATGGAGGAGAGAGGTGGGGGGGGGGAAGATGCCAAGAGAGAGGGAAGATGATGGTGATGGTGGAGGGAAAAGGAAGAGAAGAAGGATGATGATACCAGGGGAGAGGAAAAAGAAGGTGGTGATGGTGCCAGAGGTGTGGAGGAAGAAAGAAGGTGATGGGGATGATGCTGGGGGTGGGGGAAGAGGGAAGAGAAGGGGAAGATGATGCCAGGTGGAGGGAGAAGGAAAGAAAGAAGGTGATGGTATGCCATGATGAAGTGAACCCTGTACGAGAGGGTCCACTACACAAAAAAGGTTGGGAACCATTGTCCTAAGCGAGAGGAACAATAATTTCTTCAAACATTAAAGGTAAAAGAAATAATTTTAAAAAGCCAAGCATTCGGATATCTCTATCTGGATACATATATGTAAAATAAAAAAGCACACATCAGAACTCTGCTGAAGTTTCGATATAAAATCAGTTTTCAAGAGGTATAGGTCTCAGAAGAGAGACCCTGTATCTAGTTATCCAGCGCCCGCTTATATTGATGAAAACGTTGTCTGTCTCGCTGAGGAAGGGAAAGAATTCCCCCACGTGTTAGCGTTTGTGGATTTAGGCGTTTATTTCGAGATTCAAAGCGTCCCTTCACACAGAAGCTTCGTAGTCGGCACGCCACTTATTGAAACGATTAGTGGAATTATAAACTGGAATAGTACCTCCTCAGACACGCCATTGGATGCCACGACTCTGCCAACTTTGTAAACTACTTAAGTGTATTCGCTGTACTTAGCCTGATCTCAGCTGTATGGGCATTTGCCTCCCGATGCAGACCCTCCAGCGAATCACAGCCGTGAGGGACTGCAGTCATTGAATTTTTCATTTTGTAGCTTTAAACGCCATTTTGAAGAAACAATTGGAGCATCACGTTTGCTTGCTTGCTTGCTTGCTTGGGATAGCATCATCCGTGCTCACACGCCTTGTTCTGTACTATATGCTTCCCTGTGTAACAAAGTTTACTCCACAATTAAGAGCATAAGAACATAAGGCTTGCCATACTGGGTCAGTCCAAGGGACCATCACGCCCAGCATCCTGTTTCCAACAGCGGCCAATCCAGGTCACAAGTATCTGGCAAGAGCCCAGGGGGTAGATAGATTCCAAGCTGCTTATCTCAAGAATAAGCAGTGGATTTCTGCAACTTTACCTTAATAGTGGTTTATGGACTTTTCTTTCAGGAACTTTGTCCAAACCGTTTTTTAAACGTAGCTATGCTAACAGCTTTCACCACGTCCTCTGGCAACGAATTCCAGAGCTTAATTATCCATTGAGTAAAAAAAAATATTTTCTCTTATTAGTTTTAAATGTATTACCTAGTAACTTTATTGTGTGTCCCCTGATTTGTATTTTTTGAATAAGTAAACTGGTTAATATTTACTTGTTCCATTCCACTCATTGTATAGACCTCTAGCATCTTTCCTTAGCCTTCTCTTCTCCAAGTTGAAGAGTCCTAACCTCTTTAGCCTTTCCTCATAGGAGAGCTGTTCCATGTCCTTTATCATCTTGGTCGCCCTTCTCTGTACCTTTATTAATTCTGCTTTATCTTTCTTGAGACGTGGTGACCACAACTGCACACAATACTCAAGATGAGGTCACACCATGGAGCGATACAGAGGCATTATGATTTTCTCCGTTTTATCCTCCATTTATTTCCTAATAATCCCTGGCATTCTATCTGCTTTCTTGGCTGCTGCTGCATACTGAGCAGAAGATATCAACGATGGCACCTACATCCTGAGTGGTGACTCCTAATGTGGAATCTTGCACTGTGGAGCTATAATTTGGGTTACTCTTCCCTAAGTGCAACACTTTGCATATGTCTACGTTAAATTTCTTCTACCATTTGCATGCCCAGTCTCCCGGTTTTGCAAGGTCCTCTTGCAATTTCTTACAATCCTCTTGTGATTTGACAACTTTGAATAATTTAGCAATTTTCTTCTTTATGATGGTTTCTACCATTTTGCCAGGCACAGACATTAGACTCGCTAGTTTGTAATTTCCTTTGTTGTTTCAATTCCATCTTGACTGCTTTTGTTTGTCTAATTCACTGGGTATTGCCGTTGGAGCTGTACAGGACTCGGCCCCCAGCCCCTTATGGAGGAGGACAGGAGCATGGTTTGAATAGTGAAGCTGGCTAACAGCTGGTCAAGGCCAGGCATCTAAATGGCCAGCTTTTAATCGGAACTGATAATGTGTTCTCATATTTGATGAGAACACATTGAATGTCATTCTTAAACAGTATTAGCTAAATGTAGACCTGAGACTTGCAAACATCTTGTTTGTGAGCTGAAACCATTTTAGATGAGCAGTACGGATGCACGAACTTGCCAGGGTGAGAAAACGTTTAGAAAACTTAGGTAACAGCCTCATTTTTGAATAGCTGGGGAGGAGGAATTCCTTACAGCCTGCTTTTTTTAATCCTGCTTTTTTTTTTTCCCTGGGGCTTTTTTTGGCTTTAATTTTTCTTTTGACATTTCTTCTCTCTCCACTTTTTTTTTTTTTTTTTCCAAACCCCTTTGCAGCCTGGCAGCCCTAACTCTGACCCCTCTGCCAGGCACTAAGGTTTAGTGCTGGGATGTATCCTAACCCTGGACCTTACTAAGCAAATGTCTTTAATAAAGATTTCAAGTTCAAACATGGGCTGTGGCTGGACCTAAATCACCAGAGAGAGACTGGAGCAGCCTATGCTTAATCTGTCCCATGGAATTGTACGGTGGCACAGCGTACATTGGGTGGTTCTCTACCTCCATGATCACTGTTTTCAGTTCAGTAAAAAGATATCCATTGTAAATTGCTTGCGGGCTTTCTTTGTGTATCTTGAAGAGAGCAATCTTGTTTTTGCACAGGTTTTACGGTGGCTTTAGACCTTAAGGTTTGTTTAGAAAGATTTCATAATTAACTTTCTTTAATGATTTTCAAATGTGATGCAGGAAACCCTGACATTTTTGAACAGTACCTGAATGTAATCCACTTTGACGTGTTTGAAAAGTGGAATATAAATGATAGATTTGCATTCACAGGTAACTTTTTTTTTATGCTGGTCTGCTGATGAAACTTAGTTATATGCAAATATTCTTATCAGGAGATAAACAAAACAGGAATATCCAAATCCAGTGACTTTATTTTTTCCATCCTCCACCATCTTTGCTCTTCATTGTTTTCTTTTCCCTCTCCATCCATGACTGTCTCACAAAAGTGATTTTTTTGATCGAAAAATAAAGCAATTGTTTAAAAAAATATTGCCACCAGTAATGAGAATCCTGCAGTATGCAGAAGAGAGCTCTGATCTGCTACCGTGATGTGGTTTAATGTGTTCCTCTGAGTGACAACCACAAAATCGAAACAGTAGTACCCACCGGTCAATTAATAAATGATAGAATATATGCCAGGTATATATATGTGGGCCCCTCTAAGGGTCTGTATAGTGGCACAGACTCATATATGGTATGGGGTCACCTTACTTTAATTTTATACATCATATTTTTTAGTTATTTTTCTTTATGTATTAAAAATTCTTCAGACTCAGTCAATTCTTATAAAGATACAGGAGGAAGATTGATACTCATCTATTCCAATTTTGACGTCCCAAGACGTCCCTCTGATAAGTGAAACATCGGTGTCTCACAAGGAGCATCATCACTCATTGCCAATCGCACTTTTTTCCAGAGTATTTAGGGAAAGTTAAACACTTCTGTGTATGTGCGGCTATTCCGGCATAATTCACAAGGGCTCTGCCAGACACAGTTCAAGCCATGACTTTCATCCCTACAATCAGGGTCCCAAATATATTGAGCAATCAACTTTTATTTGTTACTAGGGATGTGCATTCGTTGGTCCATTCATTTAATTCATTTCGGCATCGTACACATCTCGTGGACGGAAGGTAGGCGTGCAAAACTAATGGTATGCCTGCATGTAGGTGGCTGCCAGAAAATGCTGTGGCAGAGGGACTAAATCACCAGCTAGACTCTCGAGAGTGGTTCCTGAGTCAGTGTGTAGAGAATTGAAATAAATAAATAACACCTTTGGGTGGGCAACTCCTGAAATAAATAGAGATCAGAGCCGGAAGATGCCAGCATTCTGCTCCAGAAGATGGTCGTGAAGCTAACATCGGGTGCCTTCTTCCTATATCAGGAGACAGTCTTGGATGCATATTTGCTGATGTTGCTAGTGTCAAAACCCTTGGTAAAACAGAAAAAGACCTGGGAGTTCTGATTCTTTTAGCTCCTTGGCCAAGACAGATGTGGCTTCCAGTCCTTTGGAATGTATCCATTATGGGACCAATCAACTTGGTCCTTGATAACCAAGGAGCATAACCTACCCCAACTTGTGATTTCTCACCCTCGCGGCTTTGATTTGAAAAGAGGAAGTAATACATTCTGTGACTTTTCCGATTAAGTGTCTAAGAAGGAATCCAAGAAAAGGTCATATGATTGTAAATGGAAGAGGATTGTGGTTTGTGACAGCAGATCCCTTTTCCTGTCCCCCACACAAACTGCTTGAGTACTTTCTGCATATCGGACCAAATATGTAGGGGTACGTCTTAAGTGCAGTTGTGTAGAGAGCTCTTTTCCTCTACAACCCTTAGTCGGAAGCTTCCCATCGAGTCACTGCAGTACCTGGAATCTCAGCTGATGAAAGCCCACTTTAAGCTGCCGAAATCTTAAGGGCTAAAGCGTCTGACCTAGGTCATCCATTCAGCCTGCAAAGGCCGTGAGCTCCAGACTCTAGCAGTGTGTCCACCTTTATACCAAACGTCATCTCAGTAGTGGTGCTTCACAGGTACCCAAGTTTTTGCCTAAGGATTTTAACCTTAGTCGGTTGCCGTCCAGCATTTTTCTCAAGCACATACTCTGGATTGCAAAAATGCTACTACCTTCTATCTGGAACAAACTAAAGACCTTAGAAAGCTCATCCAGCTTCTTGTTTGTGTTTGCCTCAACAAACCAGTAATTGTGTCTGAGATTTATCTAACTGTGGATAGCTGACTGCATATTCTTAAGCTTGTGCTGGTTTGACCGTGGAGGGGCAGGCCCCTGGCTGCTTATTTAAGGACAACCTCAATAGATGTATGTAGAATCCACTCCACAATTTCACCTTCATTCACCGTCCCGCTATATGGATTCCCGGTATAACAGCAGGTTAGCTGAGGAGTCCCATATGTGTGTCTGGTATGTAGTCTTGTCTTCAGAGAAACTGAACTTGCTTTTCTGTAACAAGTGGCCCATGAAGACGGGGGAACGTGCCAGTCTCTCTCATGCCTTCCCTCCTCCTCCTTTTGAGGTGAAGCTTTTACCTTTTAGAATTGAACTGAGGCCTGCTGTGGGGACGGGGAGTGTGAGGGATTGCCCATGCATGCCCAGGAAGAGCTTCTAACACTTCTAGAAAACTCTAGAAAAGCACTGATTGGTGCTGAATGATAATGTCACTTGTATATGGGACTGGTGATCCCATTTTCAAATGACACCTGCTACAGATAAGCAATTTTGCTAAATCTAGAGCTGGACCGTCGTGGTGCAGGAGGTCCTCACTAACAAATTGGGGACTTGTAGCACCTCAACTAGTAAGCTAGCTAAAGCAAATTGTATGTACCCTCCCCCACGCAGCTCCTAGAATGAATTGCAGCTAGATGCTTCTGAGTTCAAATTCAAATATCACCTCTGTGCTATTTGCATACTTACCAGTAAAACATGCATTCCTTCGTGCTATGTGGAGACCTGTAATAATCAATTCAGCTGCACCACAGTTTTCTTTGTACGTATGCAAATCATTGCAGCAGCCCAGTCTTTTCCGCAGAAGACATCACAAATGGGTCTGACTGAGACGAGGCATAAGCAGCACTTACTCTTTTCTCTCTTGTTTGCGAAGAGGGGAGAGGGAGAGAAAGTGAAGAGAAGGTGACGGACAGGTGGGTGGAGTGTCTCACAGAGACCTGTAAAGCATTAATATGTTGTCCATTTTCTACTAGTGGTACCTTGTCATGCACCTAACCGCTTTGTCACACTGACTCTGCTATTATCTTTCGGATAATAGAAGGACTAGGGGGCACTCCATGAAGTTAGCATGGGGCACATTTAAAACTAATCAGAGAAAGTTCTTTTTCACTCGGCGCACAATTAAACTCTGGAATTTGTTGCTAGGGGATGTGGTTAGTGAAGTTCGTGTAGCTTTGTTTAAAAAAGGATTGGATAAGTTCTTGGAGGAGAAGTCCATTACCTGCTATTAATTGAGTTGACTTAGAAAATAGCCACTGCCATTAGCAATGGTAACATGGAATAGACTTAGTTTTTGGGTACTTGCCAGGTTCTTATGGCCTGGATTGGCCACTGTTGGAAACAGGATGCTTGATGGACCCTTGGTCTGACCCAGTATGGCATTTTCTTATGTCATAATATACTACGAAAAGTGCAGAAAAGGTTACATAGTCCACATTTTTAAATATTCAAGTAATACTTTTATTATTCAGCAGTATGGCCACTCCACTGTTTTCAAATAGTAATTTACATAGCAGGGGTCCCCCAATTACCATTTGAAAACAGTGCAGTTGCCATACTAATGAATAATAAAAGTATTACTTGAATATTTAAAACTTTGGACTATGTAACCTTTTCTGCACTCTTCATGGTATATTATTGAATATTGAGTGCAGCCATTGCTCTGGAAAATTCTTGGATATGTTCTTATGTCATGACAGCTGGGGAGAATAGCAAATGGGAATTATTCTTGGCTATCCATTCCTTTTCTGTTAACTCCTACAGCAATTAAGACCAAATCCCCTGTAAATCTTTTGGATATATTGGGCCTGTAGGTTTATGTAGTATATAGATTAATATATGGTATGAAAAGACACTTGAAATTTTGCTTCTCAGGTTATGATTTGTTGCAGAAATGCTCAGACTGGACAAGCACTGTCACACGAATAGGAGGCAAGACAGGAAATACTATGATGTAACTTCTAGATAAAAACTGGGGATCTCCCTTACACTCCAAGTTACATACATTAATGTCCTGGAAATGAGGATTTTTTTGACCCCAGGTAATGCCTATAGGTCTTAACTGCTGTAGGAATTACTATTCAAGAAAATGTATTTTCTTAGTTTTCTAGGTATCTTAGCCAAAGTTAGTTCTGTTGAGCTAGCCTCGTGGTATAAGCTACAGCACTTTAGCATAGTTCAGTTTGTTTTCAGTCCAGCAAATGTTGGCAAAGGGTCTTTATTATGAAGGCAGTATGATCCATCCTGTGGGAGCCCTCATGGAGCAGGTGGTAGAGGCTAAAATGGTAACATGGGATAAGCACAGAGGATCCTGAAGTACAAAAAGTTGAGAGCGCAGAACTACAACTGAGTGGCACATGTTTAAAATGCCCTACTTGAACAATTCATCAACTAGCTTGGGGGTTGCAGTAATGAATGGTTAGTGAGCAATCTGAAATATTAGAAGGCCTAGCAGATATACAGGCAACTATGCAGCTGGGTCCAGCAGTAACTGAGTCCTAGCGGAAATTCAGTTGCTCATATAGCCATATATGTTTGGAAGGCTATACAAAGGACCTAGGACAGCAGCCACACTAGTATGGGTAGAATTTTTTGGATAAGGGAAGGGTCGGGTGCTCGACATGAACAAAGTGGCAGATCTTGTATGCTTATCAGCCTTAGATTTTAGAGTACAAATGAGGAAGACAGCAAACACTGTCTTGCATAAGATCCTATATGTGGTCATGCTGTATGGCTGACAGCTGGGATACAAATATATCCTTGTAGCGTGGAAAGGAATAACTGGATGGAATGGGGATGCTGCCATCTGCTACGTTACTATGAGACTTCCTTCTAGCCCAGTGCTTCTCAGGGCACACCTAACAAGTTGGGATTTGAGGTTATCCACAACGAATATGCATGAGAGAGAGTTGCATGCACTGCAGATCTATCTTAGGCATATTCCTTGTGGACATCCTGAAAACCAGCCTGGCTAGGTGTGCCTGGGTTGAGAAGCACTGCCCTAGCCCTGTGTGGGAAGCCATTGCTCAATGAAAACCCTTAGTGGCCTGACATACGGTTAACATTTAGCCTGTTTCTAGAGGGAGTCATGCTTTGTGTCTCCTGGTTGCAGTTGCTCTTACTGCAATGCTGGGAAGAGGAAAGGTTAGTTACAAATTAAGGATTCTGGTGCCAGATTTCAACTCTGGTTCTATTTAAGCTGAAAGCCCAAATCAGCAGGAGGAAGGGTTGGCCGTTAAATGATCTTGAGTGTATGCATTAAAGGCTAAATTGTACATCTGTGTGCTTGAATATGAACCCAGATGGTTTGTCAGCTTTACATGTAATTGAAGGCTAACTTGGGTCTTCTTTCTGTTTCAGGGTCATCTCCAGCAATGCCTGGAGTCAATAATTTGGGACAGTCCAACTCCAGTAGCCCACGGATGTTTTCTCAGACTCAGTCGCTGATTCAGATGGGACCTGGGCACACTGCTGTACCTTCTGTCCCCTCCGGCTCCAGCCAGCAGGATCGGAGTGTGCCTCAGTACAGTTCCGGCATGCAAAGTGTACAGCGAGGTGCGGTGTACAACATGGCACCCGGCATTACCCAAATGGTTCCAACACATACAACCCAGGGCACCATCACCAATGGACAACCACAGATGCAGAGGCAGCCAAGCCTGGGTCAGGGTACTGCTGTTTCTACTGCTTATGCACAAAACACGTTAGCAAACTCAAACTTGGCGCAGCAGCACAGTAAAGGGACATTGAATACAGCCTTATCAAAGCCCCAGATGGCAAGAGTACCAGCAGCTATGGCGGCTCCAAATCCATCTTGGCAGCAGCAGGGTTTGCAGACTATAAACAACCAGGCCCAAGGCAATAACAGTTTAGGACCATTTAATGCCACCGCTGGTTTCCATATTCAGCAGAACCATCTCAAGATGGCCAGTCAGCAGTTTACGCAAGGCATGCCTCAAGTAGGTCTCGGCACAAACAGGCCCATGGCATCGATGAACTCTACTGTTCCTGGGCAGATGATATCATCTCTAGGTGCACAACAAAGGACAAACCCACCTAGCCAGCAACCCACAGCACCCCAGCAGGTTATGGCGAGCCTGAACCAGCCGGCTCCAGATATGACTGCTTTCAGTCAGGCAGCCAGTCAGCAAATGGCTAATAGAACCAACCTCCACTGTAGTCAAAGCTACCAGGTAAGGGTGCCCAGTCAGGAGCTATCTTTTGCCTATACTAACCAGTCAGGCAGTAGTGGATTGCAAAATTTGTCTGGAGAAACGGACCTGATAGACTCTCTACTGAAAAACAGGACTTCTGAAGAGTGGATGAATGACTTGGATGAATTGTTAGGCAGTCATTGAAAGCTGGAGTTATCTTTTGCGTGTAGGCATTTTTCCTTTTGAAGTTTTCAAGAAATATAAACTCCATTCGGACCAAAAGTCTATGACATTGACATCTGCCTACATTGAGGTGAATGGCTGGGAAAAACAGACTGGGAACGGATCCTTCCTCTCCCAGAGCCTTGAGTTCGTGTGACGAGCCTACAAAGATTTAAGGATCTGCACCGACCATGGCCCCACCTCATCGATAGCCACGTAAACACAGGTTTAGGGAGCGAGAGGGCCCAGTTCAGACCGATCTTCTCCGTCTATAGATTCCAGCCTTGTTTCCAAGATGTCTGCCAACTCTTCAGAAACAGCAGTGTACCCAAACCAAGAGCTCAATAACTTAGATATGTCAACAAGGTAGCAAAGGTGTGTTAAGTAGTACAGGTAATTGTTGTTCTCATGAGTTGGGGCATTACAATAAGACTGCCTTTGCACCTGCTGCCATTATCTAGAAAGGTTTGCGATGCACTCGGAAGGTACTAAGTATTTCAGGTTGTTTCGCTGATTTGGGTGGGGGGGGGGAGAGATCACGAGAAAGTATTAAGACTTGTGTATTCGTGATGTGAGCGGGGAAAACCAGAGACTGGATCACTGAATGGGAAAGCCATTGAGAAGCAATATATTTGCTCAGCCGTGACAGAGGTTTATTAATGCCCGTGACAGAGGGTAAGGTCAAAGGCTTTCTTTCTGGCTCATAACTGCTCGGCGTTGTGGATTTCCTAGGCTTAGCGGTGAGCTGGCTTCTCTTAGTCCATGTACTACTTTTGGCTGTAGCCATGCAAGCCCCTTTAATGAATGAGTTTTGCACTGGGCTGAACTTGAAGCAACATCCTTCACATGTAATATGTTCCTCTTGTCCCCGTTTTATACTTATAAATATATATGAGTAGGAATTTTGTTTCTTTACAGTTCCTAGCTTCTCCTGGTCTGTAACCTGCTAAATCTCTTGCTGGCATAGAAGTATGCTGCCTCGGATAGGCTTGTGATGTCACTAATTGGAACTTCAGTGCAGAATTGAACAGAACACAGAGCGCCTATAGATATATAGATGCGTATATATCTATATATGTGTGTGTGTAGCAAATTCTCAAAAATATGAAGATCTTACTTGAAAAAAATGCGTTTGGCCCTGCTAAATGGAATTAGTTTAATTCTGACGTCCTTTACAGTTTCCCCCAGTGTGCAAAATTTTTTTTTTTTTTTTTTTTTTTTGGAAAAGTCTGCATTGACTCTCCCAGCCTGCAGGTCTGGTAATCTCAGGAGCTTCGGGTACCCCGGGAACAGAGAGCTTGGTTGGGCACCCCTGATGCTGCTTTAGCATAGCTGCAGCCACGGCTCCAAGTGAGAATGAAAAGCAATAACAGGTGGCTTGAATAGTCTGGATCCAAAGCCTCATCAACTACCAAACTTCCCTCCCGTTTTTATTTAAATTTGAAGTGACTTGGACTCTTTTAAGCCAACTTTCTCAGTGACACAGGGGTGTGAGGAGGAATAACAGCTTCAGCAATCACTCGACATGCCTCAGAAACATTTCAAACACTGGCTGGCCCAGCTCGGAATTTCACGGTTGTATATTTAATCAGCATTGTAACACATCCCCCCCCCAAAGCCACAAAAGTCTTGGGGTTTCATTGCCAAAATGTGAACTCTGGCGTTGACGCGCTTGCCGACTCGTGTGGCCCTAGCTCCCAAGGGGTGATGGATGATTCAGGTGTGTGACTGGACAAGCTTGAGCAGAAGCGGCAGAGTGGAAAGACTGACCGAGTCCTTCCACCCCAGACCTTGCGAAAGAGTTCCAGGAACTGCTTGGAGGCGTTTCCACGGTGGACATGGGTGGACTCTGCGTAAAGCAAAGGAGGAACTGTCTTCTCTGGCCCTTAGACTGTATTACCTACCCTCTCTTCTCATCGTGTTTTGCACTTTTCTTTTGAATTGCATTTTAACACTAACAGTACCTTTTTATTTTTTTGTTTTTGTAATCTTGTTAGAGTAGACTGTAGTCTTTGTCCAGCGTTACCAGGTTCTTGAAATTTCTCTGTTCTTTCACTGGTCCATCACTGAAAGAGAGTGCGTTGTAGCAAAGGCATAGAGGTGACTGGATCACACTGTTTAAAGTAATCAGGGGGGTCTTGACACTTTAAGAGAAAAAAAAAATCAAAATTGGGGTGAGAGGAGAGAGAAGATAGCGTAGCGATTTTGGACCTCAAAATACAAAAAGGCACAGAGAAGCAGAGGCAAGTCCGTTAGCAAAGGGTGCCCTGCCTGAGCTTAGTTCAATTTGATGTTGTAGCTGTTGCACTCAAAACTTGCTTGGAGGAAGTGCTCCCGTGCAAAGAACCCATGATTTGATCAGTGTTTTTTTTTTGTTTGTTTGGTTTTTTTTTTAAACGTGCTGCTACTCGTTTTGCACCGGTGTGCCTTGCCTCTCTAGGGGAGGGAGGGGTTTGCTTCATCTCTTGATTTTGAAAGAACTGATAGCGAAAATAACGTAAGCCTGAAAAGGAGGGGAGACGGAAAAGAATCCAAAACAGTTTCACTATTGAACAGAAACGATTGGATTGTAGTCTGAGGCAGAGCATAGCTCTTTAAACAGCCTTACAGTGGAAGGAAAAGATTGTGTGAGCATGGGGAGGACGAGGTTCATATATATAGATCTATATCTATATATATGAACAATGGAGTGTGGTTTGCCTTTTTTCCAACCCTGCTGCTTACTCCATGCCATCGGCATTATCCTGGGTGCAGATGGTGAGAGAGGCCAACCTCCGTGCGGCAGACTTCCACCAAACCCTGCAGCTGTATCGCAGACTGCACACGTGTCTCGCATGTGCCCGGGTATGGAGAGAGGTGGTGGAGTTCTCCCGCTGGCTTTAGACCTGCTTCTGTTTACACGCAGACTGCTGGCGCTTCCAAGCAATAACTCGTAGGAAATGTACCCTGGGCATTTTCAGCCGTTTCTGGCTTTTTTAAAATTCTTTAGGGGGCGGTAGGAGTAGGGGGTTTGGCTGACACTGTCACTGTGGAACATCCGCTGCCTTCCAAAACCTGAATCCAGAAAAAGGGTGCTCACATTTTTATAATACACATTTCCTTTGTGTAAATAAATGTTTACAGTTTTATATAAAAGATGAAATAAGAGCTAGATCTTCTGACTGTATATTTTTTACTTTTTATAGATTTTAAAAACTGTATAATTCTATATTTGTTTTGGGGGGGATTTGGCAGATATGGTAAGTTTTATGCTTGTAAATGGAGAATAATTGAAATTGATGCTAACCTTAAGACTTTTTTTTTTAATGTATAACGACCCCATTAATACCTTATTCTTCTACTTCTCTTACCCTGTTTCACACCAAAAATGAGATCATTCACTTCTGTTTTACCATTATTAAAAAAATAAATATAAGTATTTTGCTAGTGTATAAAAAACAAAAGTCATCATGCTGTGGTTTATTCTTATGTGGTTCTGGTTATTCCGATGGAGGTCTCTTGGAAGCGGACAGCTTTTCCATGTAAAGAGCTAGTTTTGGTAATCTGAGGGTGTTGCGCAAAACACAGTTTCCTGATTTGCGGCATGAGGCGAGTACATCCAGATAATCTGCACAGTTGAAACCTGGTGAGAAGGTTACCCATGCCTTGCAGAGTTTGTCTTTTTTCTAAATCTACAGTTTAAATTTTGTGTTGACACTTTGAAACTTTTATTGTGTAGTAAATGACAGCAGAAAATGACACAGCAATTTTTAAGGGTTGTAACTTCTACTCTATGCAGATGACACAAGTGCTTTATTAGCAACCTAGGGGTCCTTTGTGAAGTCCTCTGCCAGCTCTTGAGAGTTTATTCTAGGTATCTTAACACCCTTTCAGGCCAAACCGATATCGTGCGCTCAGGCTAGCGCATGGATGCGCGTTTTGGGCACACGTCCGTAACTCCGATGCTATAAGGGGATCGGCTCAACCAAAGCGCATGGCCAAACCAGCGTATAGCTAATAGCGCTCAGCCTTTTCAACATTAGCATTTACATGTGCTATTACCTAGTACCCACCTCATAAAACAAAATAATCGTGTGCTTGACACGCACCTTTTAACACTCAAAAATTAACACCAGCCTGGGAGCTGGTGTTGTGTTGAGGTGCCCTAAAACCTGCACAGAAAAGCAAAAAATACTGCTTTTCTGTGGTTCTCACAGGACAAGCAGGATGGTAGTCCTCACATATGGGTGACAACAGGATGGAACCCAATCACGGAACACTTTTGTCAAAGTTTCTAGAACTTTGGCACCTACTGGGCATGCCCAGCAACTGACCCTGCATCCAGCAGGGGTCCCCCTTCAGTCTTCTTTTTTCTGCATGGCAGTAGCCACATGGGTTAAGGAGCTCTCTGGAGATTCCTGACAGGAATTTTCCTCATGGAACTTCATTAAAAAATTTTCAAAACATTCTACCCCATAGGGGCCCCCCCTCTCGATATCCATACTCCGTGGTCGAAAGGTAAGGTTTTACCCTTGTTGCGGTCTATTCCCATCGAGTTATCCCTTCGGGGCCTACTGGCCATCAACCGCACCGCGGCTAAATTTTTGTTGAAGCCATGGGGTCGGGTTTTCGTCGGTGCCCCGACTGTACTGAGATAATGTCCATCACTGACCCACATGGGGTCTGTGTTATGTGTTTGGGGTCCGACCATGATGTCCTAACTTGCACCAAATGTACCCAAATAATACCGATGGGCCGTAAGGCCCGTTTAGAGAAAATGGACTTTCTCTTTAAGTTAAAAACCCCGACTCCATCGATAGCTTCAACGTCGTCCGAGACTGTGCCGTTGACCTCTTACCAGCACTGGGACACTGCTGCTGTTCGACAGTGTCGACAATTCCAATAGTGTCGATAGCCTCCTTGCCTCAGGAAAAGAACTGAGGAGAACATCATGAAAAGCATCGACATTGGCATTGGAAGGCTCCGTCCTCTGGCATCTATGTCGATAGAGCCACTGACAAAGAAAAGGCCCCATCTTCTTCTGTGACCGGTGTCACCGAGGCGTTCCCCACCTTCAGTGGTGCTGGGATCCGGTATTTCACCTTCACCGGTGGACCCTCTGGCTACGCCAGTGCTGGCTCTTACTCCGGTGACGGGGTTCCATGCCCCAGGCTTCCGCGAGGAATTGGATCGGTTGATCCAAAAGGCCATCGGTAAAGCACTTCAGGGCTTCTATCCTCCAACGCCGGTACCGGTCCCCGAGCCGGTCACCGATCGATTCCCATAGCGCTCACACCGCTACTGGGTAGACTGGATGCGTTGATCGGTGCCCTGCCTCCGATGGAACCGAGAGCACTGGTGGGTCCAGTGCCTTCTACACCAATTCCATTATCAGATGATGAAACACCAATTCCCATTCCACTGACTGGGATTTTACCACAGACTCGTCCATCGATGCCTAGGGCTGGTCCTTCAGGATTAGTACCCTTTCTCCCTGCTGGAGATCCATTAGGTGCTGGAGATCAGTCCTACAGTCCTTGGACCGACGATTCGTCCCAGGATACAGATGATCTACCATCAGAGCCCTGTCCCCTAGATGAAAGACTACATTCTCCTCCTCCAGAAGATCTGTTTTTTATCATTTTCATCAAGGAAATCTATGAAACCATTCCTTTCCAACTTCAGACAGAAGAGGACTCTAGGCACAAGATGCTGGAAGTACTCCAATTTCTTGATGCTCCTAAGGAAATCTTGTCCATACCTGTTCATGAAATCCTTCTTGATCTCCTGAAAAGAAACTGGGAGCACCCATGTTCCATCCCACCTGTCAACTGCAAGACAGATGCCACCTTTCTGGTGCAGTCAGCTCCTGGTTCCAGAAGTCTCAGTTGGATCATCATTCTGTGGTTGTTGAATCAGCCCAGAAGAAGGCACGACGTTCAAAATCTCATTCCTCCATACCTCTAGGGAAAGAACAAAAATCCCTGGGTGCTTTTGGCAGGCGTGTCTTCCATGGCTCCATGCTCATGTCTCGCATAGCCTGTTAACCAGTTATACATGACCCAGTATAACAGAGACCTCTTTAAAAGGATCCAGGACTTTTCTGATTCATTACCAGAGCACGTGCAGACTCAGCTCCATACTCCGGCTCAAAAAGGTCTGGATGCTGGAAAACACGAGCTCCGCGCTGCTTATGATATCTTTGATACTGCTTCTAGAGTGTCTGCAGCGGGGATTAGTGCATCAAATTTGGAAATCCTGTGGGAAAGCAGACCCTCTCCTCCTGGTTGGCGGAATGCATTTCTTTTTGCTACCAGCAAGCAGGCATTCCGCCGCGAGACCGTGTGAAAGCAAAGTCGGTCAGGGCCATGGCGACATCAGTAGCGCACCTCCGTTCGGTGCCGCTTACTGATATTTGTAAGGCTGCTACCTGGAGTTCTCGCCATACTTTCGCAGCCCATTATTGCTTAGATAAGGCAGGCAAACAGGATTCTATCTTTGGCCAGTCTGTTCTACGCAATTTGTTTTCTGTTTAACTTCCCAACATCCTTCCACCAACCCATTCGGGGTTTCAGGATGCCCTCTTGACCAAAAATCCACCCCTGTTGTGCCTGTTGCACATCTTTGGGTGCATTTGGTGCTTTGCTCAGGCATCCTCAGCTCGGTACTCACCCATATGTGAGGACTATCATCCTGCTTGTCCTGTGAGAAAGCAGAGTTGCTTACCTGTAACAGGTGTTCTCACAGGACAGCAGGATGTTAGTCCTCACGAAACCCACCCGCCATCCCGCGGAGTTGGGTTCGTCTACGTTTTCTTTTATTTTTTGCACGTACTTTTGCTATTTGCTATATGACGAGACTGAAGGAAGACCCTTGCTGGATGCAGGGATGCTGGATGCAGGGTCAGTGCATTGCTGGGCATGCCTAATAGGTGCCAGTCAAAGTTCTAGAAACTTTGACAAAAGTGTTCCGTGATTGGGCTCCATCCTCACAAGTGGGTGGTGTCACCCACATGTGAGGGCTAACATCCTGCTGTCCTGGGAGAACACCTGTTACAGGTAAGCAACTCTGCTTTCCTCCAACTTAATATTGTTGCGATATTCAGAAAGAACCACAGAAAGCAGCAAAAATGAAAAAACAAAACAACCCCAAACATTTGCCAGCAGTCAGATTAGGAAAACGGATGCTCAATTTACAGGCATCCCTTTTTCTAACCCGTGGCTGTGCAAGGGTTAGGAAAATGGGCACTCATAAAATGAGTGTGTTCCAGGGCGCCCAATGCCATGGACGCGCTATTCCCAGCGTGTGCCTATTGCAATGAGCGCCCAAGAGAGGTGAATGTGCGCATAGAAAAAAAAGAAAACGGGTGCTCAGTTTGGACGCATGGATTTTACACATGCTTTATTGCATCGACCTGTTTCTGAGAGAAAATATTTTCTGATGTTGGTCCTCAGTTAACGCTTTTGGACCTTTATATCATGACCTTAGTTCCAGAATTTTCCATTGGAAAAGGTTTTGCTCTTGTGCATTACCAATACCTTTCAGGTATTTAAAAGTTAATATCGTATCCCCCACCCCCGTATGCAGTGAGAATTTTGCAGAATTGGTACGAGTAAGCAGTGAGATTGTATATGCAGTATATGATAACTGTATAATTTAATTTTACCTTTTTAGGTCAGTTCTTTGGTTCCCTGTAACAAGTTAAGTATGTCGAGCATCAGTACGATCTCAAGCAGGGTATGAAAAATTTCTCCAGGATACTTGTCATAGACTCCCCTCCCCCAAGGGGCCTGCCGCGCCCCCCCCCCCCCCCCCCCCCCAAAGAAGTTTGTTTTCCAGGATGGCAGGCACACATGGTGTGAGGGTATATCTTCCCTGGAGAGTGGACACCCCCTCCCTTCCCCCAGCCCATCGCTCGCTTCTCTTCTTACCCACTCTTCCCTCACATGCCTCTTCACCTTCCTTTTGTCTTTCCACCCCACTCATGCACAATTTGTTCTCTGCTTATGCTCCAGTTTCCTGAAACCACTCCTTTTCCTTGCTGGGGGGGTTGTCTCCCCCCCCCCCTCCCCCATGACCGAGCTGCTCTGCTTTTCTCTGTTTTCTGTGTTGATGCCTCCTGGCAGTGGGTGTTCTCCAGGACCCCTGCTCTGCCATGCAGCTGCTTCCACTCGGGGGGGGGGGGGGGGGGGGTTATTCCTTGCTGCCAAGACTCAGAGCTACTGCCCTTTTATGGGCTGTTCTGCGATAGCAGGGGTCTTTTCTGATTTCAATGTATGACTCCTGCTTCCGCCTGTAGGTTCTTACCAACAGGTGATTAGGTCAGTGTATTTTTTAAACCCTGACTTCAAGCATATTTTGTAATAGGGTTTAGCTCCATTTCAGATAGACTTAACAGTTCTCTTGTTTAAATTTTATTCTTATGGAGGAACAAGTGGAGTTTTTAAACTCCTCTTTCAGCCACTTCCTATCTGTTGCCTGTAAGTTTGATGCTGTTCTTATTGCTGCTATAAACCCATGACATCGCCCTTGTGATGCCAGACTGAATTCCAAAAAAATTATCCTTATTGCAGCGATATGAAAAAAATGCATTATTAATCTTTACGGCACTTTAATTCAAATGTACTTGCTGTGCTCTATTATCCACTTATTCTAGCCTCATAATATGAATAGTGCCTTCCATCCATTAACTGTTTTTTATCTTGAGTTTGTGTTTATCTCTTCTGTCTATCCTCCCCACCCCCTTTCTGCCATTAATAGCAAAATGTTCTTCCTTTTTGGTAGCTGATAATGATCTTTTGTACAATTTGAGAGCAAGCAGGCTCCAGTGGCTTATACAAGATTGTGTTTGACTTAAAACTAAAATGAGTGTGAAATTTCTAGAACCAGTGCTTGTAAGACACAATCCCATTGGGTGCCTTCCAAAAAACTAAGCTGCTTTGGAAAGAAAACAAAGGTTTACAGTCTGTTTACATTTGAAACACAAACTTCTAGTTCTTTCCAGAAGGCTTCCAGTCGTCTTCCTCTACAACATTGCAATGTTGTTATGGGGGGAGATTGAGATGAGAATAGGGATCATAACACTGCAGCTGTGAATTTACGAGTGCTGTTGCTGATGGGAACAAGCTGTTTTGTCCATAAAGTAGTAGTGCCTCCTATGGTTCTCAAAATACCAACTTGGTGGGTAAGTGTTTGACCTGATAACTTGATAAACAGCAAATAACTATCTCAAGCAAAAGTGCCTATTACTGGGTTACAATATCATGAGCCTTCCTTTGCACCTATGTGGCATTCCCCCCCATAGTTTAAAAACCAAAATACCCTTCCCCTATTCCAGTTTACCCATGGCAGTGAGTCCGCAGCCTATGGTGATCTCCAGCACTTTAGTGTATGTACAGTCTGGTCAGATGATAGTGACTGAGATGCTGTTTCCTGGGGTTGATTAAACAATGCTGTTATAGCATCCGCATTGGACAGAAGCTGGACATGGAAATTTAAACCCAGATCTCTTACATGGCAGCTTGCAGCATTGCTACTAAGACATCAACTTATAGCTTTTAGTTGAATTCCATTTATTTATTTATTAAAGCAAATTTTTTGCATGCCTTTCTGCAGCCTACTCAAGGTGCCTTACATTAAAATAAGAAAGCCCAAATACCACTGCTCTAACATGTGTTGGTGCTGTTTAGACGCTCTGGGAGAGTTATCTTTCTCTGATTTCGCTAAGCCTGGATCTTCCCAGCCTGATGATGGTCTGGTTAAGGATCTCTCTGGAGGTATGTTGGATCTTGGAATTTCCTTAACTGGTTCCTCTGTGGGAGATGGCAGTTCAGTGGGTCCTGCTCCAGTTCCTTCTGGGTTTGGACTGGATCACGCTGCTTTTTCTTGGGTGGAGTTTTTTCACGGTTTGCAATCCTTTCTTCAGGCGTAGTCTTCAGCTTCGCCACTCCTGTCGGGTCGGACCCTCAGCCGGTGGCCCCTTCCTCTTCCAGTCCAATGTTAAAGCACCGGAGCACGCCTCTGTTCGCTGCGGGTAATCCCGACAGGAGCTCGGATGGCACTGATGAGGCACATCCAGATTCCCTTTAAGATGGAGAAATTCCTCCGCGACTGGAACCGTATCAGACCATGTTGCAATTCTTTCATAGAGATGAACAGCCGGCCTTGATTTCCCAGATTTTGAAGATGCTGAGTGTTCCTGGTGCAGATTCCATGTTTAAACCAAGGAAGAATCCCATTTTAGTTTACTTGCATGTTAAGCCTCTTGTTGTTTTCCCTGTTATGGACACCATTCAGGAATTGACTGATCTTGAATGGGGCGCCCCAGAGGCAAATTTCAAACGGGGTCTGACATTGGAAGGCCTATACCCCCTGGATCCAGCGGTGAGAGAGCGTTTGTATTTTTCCAGAGTGGATGCGCTGGTCTGTGCCATGTCTAAGCGGACGATTATCCCTGTGGAGGAAGGAGTGGCCTTGAAAGATCTGCATGATAGGAGGATTGAGGCTATCCTTAAGCAAGCCTTTGAAGCAGCGGCGATTACAGATAGCTTCTTGTTGCACCCTAATGGTACAATCTTGTCTGCTTCTCTCTCAGGAAGTTGATGATTCTGGAGTGAATTCCAGAGCGGTTATGTAACCCGCTGCCACCTTTTTAGCAGATGCGGGCTGCGATTTGGTCCATACCTCGGCCAGGCATCGACTGTGGTTGCAAAATTGGTCAGCTGACGCAGTCTCCAAAGTTAATCTTATGAAAATGCCTTTTAAAGGCTCGCTATTGTTTGGGAGCGAGTTGAACAAATTGGCCAATAAGTGAGGCGAATCTCCGGTCCCCCGATTGTCTGAGGGAAAGAAGCAGTTGTAGCGCCCCCCCCTCCTAAGGTATGAGTGGCTGTTTCTGAGGTTCCAAGAGCTTTTGGAACCCCAGGTGGATCCTCCCAAGCTTCCCAACAAAGGTTTGTGGACCTAACTTTGGGAACAAGAGAGAGGGTGCGCCTCTCTCTCTTATCAGAGGTGGGTCGAGATCACATTGGATCAGTGGGTCCTGGAAGTAATACGAGATGGATAAGTGCTGGAATTTTTGCATTATTCCTCAGGCAGTGTTCATGGTGTCTCCATGCCACTCCCTGCAGAAGAAGCAGGCAGTGGAATCTACGCTTCTAAGGCTCCTCCAGCTGAGGGCTGGAGTATGGGGTGATATTCCATTTTTGTTGTGCCCAAGAAGGAGGGCTCCTTTCGTCCCATCCTGAATCTCAAAAGTGTCAACCGTCATTTGAGGTTGACTCATTTGTGCTTGGAAACCTTTCGCTCGGTGATAATGGCCGTGCAGTAGGGGGAGTTTCTGACCTCCCTTGATCTGTCCGCTTACCATCTCATTTCCATCTTTTTGGAACACCAACGGTTTTTGTGTTTTGCGATGTTGGGGTGCCATTATAAGTTCTGGGTGCTGTCTTTTGGGCTAGCCACCACTCCCAGAACATTTTTCAAGGTTACGCTGGTAGTAGCGGCAGCATCGAGAAGAGATGGGATCCTGGTACACCCGTATTTGGACGACTGGCTGATTTGAGCCATGTCTTGGGAAGAGCGCTGCTTGATGGACCCGCAAGGTGATCTCCTTGTTGCTGGAACTTAGGTGGTGAACCTGGCCAAGAGCAGTCCTCAGCCATCTCAGTCGTTGGGAGTATCAGGGTGTTTGGTTCGACACGAGGCAAGACAAGGTATTCCTGCTAGAAGTTCGGATTCAGAAACTGATGTCACGGGTTGTTGAAAATCTGTTCTCACCTCAAGCTTGCAGGAGGCTCACCTGAGAGAGAGTGTTTCCTTGACCTCCACAAACTGGTTGATAATCACAGGAGATGCAAGTCTCCAGGGTTGGGGAGCGCTCTGTCGGGTGCTGACGGCCCGAGGGAGTTGGAATGCCAAAGAGTCCCTCTGGAACATCAATCGCCTGGAAGCCCGGACTGGCCGGTTGACATGCTTGCAGTTCAGCCTCAGACTGCAGGGTCAAGCGGTCCGAGTGATGTCAGACAATGCAGCCTCCCACCCTGTTCAAGAGTAGCTTTGGTACATCCCATTGGTCCTGAGTCCATCTGTCTACACCCTAGGAAAGGAGAAATTACTAATTACCTGATAATTTTATTTTCCTTAGCGTAGACAGATGGACTCCCGCTCTCGGCTGCCGAATGCTTGTGTCGAGGGTCCTCCTGTGGGGTTACGTGTTCCAGGGTATGTGTTCATCTGGTCTCTAGATTGGGGTACATATGTTCCTTGCTTGAGTTCAGTGTTTTTTTGTTGTTTGAGTACATTAATGGTTGACTTATTTTTGTTTAAAAAGATGTCTTTATTCATTTTATAAGGCCAAACGTGAAGAACAGTACACCTACAAAATACTTTCCAATTGTAACAGTTGAATATAGAAAAGATTTGGTAACCACTCAACGATGTTCCAGTAGGATGTTACTTTAAAAGAAAAAAAAAAAGTATAGTGTTGGAGGTTATATTTGTATCAAATGCTTGGTGTCCTTCTCCTTTTCCCAAGACACCCCCCCCCCCCCCCAAATATAAATGAACCAATGCAGATAGACATAGATGATATAGAATATCTAGCAATTTGCCTTCCCTTTAAATATATACATTGGGAGATAAATCACAAAAAACAGCTCACATTGATGTTGGTCGGTCAGGTAGAGAGACCATAGCCCGATGGATTTAACTGAGCAATGAAAGGTCCCCATATACTAGGAAATTGCTTGGTCCCCTTACCATTACTGCCCATGCACCACGTATTGAAATCTAATAATAAAAGATCTAACCTTTCTGCATGCCAAAGAAAATGTAGGAGCATCTCCCTCAACCCATCTAGCCAATATACATTTCCTTGCAATGCAGAGCCCTTTTGCCAACAACATCATCTCACAATCATTGCCTGAGGCCTCATCTGGTATACCTTCCAAAATACAAAGAAGCTTAAGCTGGAATAGTGAGCTGCAATTTATCAAGAAAAAACTTTCTAACTTGTGCCCAAAACTGTTGTATGGGGCCACAGTCCCAAAGGCAGTGTTGCAGCATCGCAGTGGGTTCTGAGCACCTGCGACAACTTGGACTCTCAATGAGCTTCATCCTAAACACTCGCTGGGAAGAAATGATAATTCTGTGGAGAATTAGCAAAGGTTGTTCTCTAATCAATATCGAAAGTACCTCGTACATTACTGTTTAGCATGACCAAATTGTCCTAGAGGTCCTTCCAAGTCTGTCTCAAGATCCTGATTCCAAAGCAAAGCTAATGTGGACCGAGTACGAGATTTAATAGTAGAATGCAGGAACTTGTACAGCCCTGCTAAGGAATGTTTCCCCCCACGATAGAGACCAAGTAATCTCTGAAAGGGACCCATAGTAGGAGACAAGAGTCTAGCTTAATCATTGTGAATGTAAAACCATGAGGCTCTAAATAGTCCAAAAAATCCTTAGCTTGAAAATTAAAAATTTCTTGAAAATATTGAAAGGAAAACATCCGCTTATTCCGATAATGAAGACATGAAACTTATCCCAACCCGCCAGTGATAAATTTGTGAAAAAGGAGATGCTATCTCAGACAGGGAACCGTGGGTTTTCACAGATTGGCAGCCAAGGCGAGGCCTTCCATGGCAGAAACAGCATTTTCCGCATTGCACACCAGCCATACTGCATATATTGAATAAGCATATTAGCAGTGAAGTGTCTTCAGCACCAGCATGCAGCAAGAAGCTTAGGCTATATGGATGAACAAGTACCACTTCCAATCAAACATCTTCAAATGAAATCTTTTCCGAACAGCCAATCTCCCCATAGTCCATAGGGTGCACGTCAAGTTGCAATAGCAAATGTTGGGGAATCCCCAGCCGCCCTCTAATTTGGGTACCATGAATCTTCCTGTGGACACCCTAGCCCTCCAGCCGTTCCATATCAAGCTGGAACAAATACGTATTATAATTTTCAAATTCTTAGGGAACAACACCAGTGGCAACATTTGCAATGGGTATAGCAGCTTAGGGATAAGAGATAATTTAAGCAGCTCTTTTCGTCCCATTAAAGGTAAAGGAAAATTCATCCAGCCTAATGTGCGATGTTGAAACTCCTTAATTATAATAGGTACATTAGCTTGATACCACTCCTTAGGATCTCTGTGAAATCAAACCCCTAAATACTTAATGCAAGATATCTCCCACCTCAGAGAAGGGTCCCCAGTTGTCATGTAAATGCCCCAAAATATCTAGTACTTCCGATTTTTCCAAGTTTAACTTAAGTCAAGAAAAAACCCATATTCTTCATAAATTCCTTAGGTAGTAAACATTTAGCGCATGGTATAAATAAAAGAATATTGTTCTCAAACAAAAAGGTCTGAAGAGGGATACCTTGGTAAACCACATGTGCCTGGAGTAACCCATTCACTCTGGCCACCTAGGGTTCCATAGTTAAAATAAATAAAGAGGAGAGAGGGCACCCCTATCTAGTCCCTCGGAACAACTGGAACAGTACAGAAAGAAAACCATTAACCCATATCCTCGTCATCAGATTGCTATAAAGCACCTTAATTGCTTGAGTTATGAACCCCGAGGAGCCAAATAACTGCAATGTACTAAGCAGGAAATCCCAGGAGACCCTGTCAAATGTTTACTCTGCATCAAATCCCACCAGGACAGGGTGTACAAAGGCGCCACATTTGCATAAATCCAGCGATGTCCACAAGTAATAGAGACATGGGGGTGATATGAATGGTTGACTGTTCTTAATCAAGTCTCTTTTGCTAGTCTGTCCACAGTTGCTTTTGAAGAGAATACTGGCAGACTGGTGTCACCGCAGAAGTATGTAGACTGCGATCTCTGCTTGCTCGGTCTCCATCTGCTGGCAGAGGAGCACAACCCACTGGTCCTGAGTCTGTCTGTCAGGTAAGTAGTACAATTCATCCTTCTGTCTGGTCTTCTAGTCTTTCTATTTTTGGTGAATAAGATATGCATCTTGTATTATCTTATTCTCTTTTTCAAAAGTGAGGTTCTCAGCAGGATGGCAGTCCTTGCATGTGAATGACATTCGAAGGAGCCTGTCCCAGAACTTTTATGTCAGTTTCTACAACTTTGATAGTGTCTCAGTGAGTGTGCCATTATACCACATGGGAGCCCCTTTAGTCTCTTCAGCAGAACCCACTGGTTAGTTTCTCACTGTCCTTGCCGTGCTGTTTCTCAGGTAAAGTTTGCAGGTTTGTCACAAGCCCCTCTTCCTCTTCCTCTTAATTCCTAGATAGGTGTTTTGGTTGTTCTAAGTGTTTGTTCTGTTCCTTGTGCCCGACTGATGCACTGACAGGTTTAATTTTGCTTCCCTGATTTTCTGGCTGTCCATGGGTAAGTAAACCAGCAGCTTCCCAATGATGCCCCCATCCAGGTTTGTCTATCACAGTTTCCCATGATAGATGTAATCTGTGCCTGGGAACATCTCATGATGTCTTTGAAGTGTCGCCTGTATGTGACCATGACTTCCATCCTGAACTAATGGATAAACATTTTGGATACTGAGGGACTGTGATCCATTGACATTGAGGGTCCTGGGAGCTGCATAGGACACTTGAGATGCATCGGCATCAAGAGAGCATTCCACGCCCTCTACGTATGGCATCAGTAGGGACAGTGAAGAAACACCAGCGTCTGTTTCTTGGTGTGTGATGCTAGGAGTAGGGATAGTCCTGCTGCAGCCGAGAACCCCCCCCCCCCCCAAAAAAAAAAGCAGTCCTCTGGAGAGGAAAGCTAATCATTACCAATGGCCTGGGAACTGCACCAATCTCCAGAGATTCAGGTGTCAGCCACTGATGCACCTCTTGGTTCCCAGATATGGTCATCCTCCTGTCTTCTAGTTAGTGTTGGCATCTGTTATCTTTGAGGAGGAGCTAAACAAAAAGATACAGCAGGCCCTGGACAAGGCACTGCAAGGCCTCGCTGGTCCAGAATCTGATTGGTGTGGTCTAAAGTTGAATCTCTCCAGCTGCCTGGCAGGTTCCCCGATAGATGATCACCAGCCCAAGGTGCTGGAGTTCATAAGAACATAAATTGCCATGCTGGGTCAGACCAAGGGTCCATCAAGCCAAACCAGGCCACAAGAACCTTGTAATTACCCAAACACGAACAAGAACCCATGCTACTGATGCAATTAATAGCAGAGGCTATTCCCTAAATATAATTGATTAATAGCCATTAATGGACTTCTCCTCCAAGAACTTATCCAAACCTTTTTTGAACACAGCTACACTAACTGCACTAACCACATCCTCTGGCAACAAATTCCAGAGCTTTATTGTGCGTTGAGTGAAAGAATTTTCTCTGATTAGTCTTCAATGTGCTACTTGCTAATTTCATGGAATGCCCCCTAGTCTTTCTATTATTCGAAAGTGTAAATAACCGATTCACATCTACTCGTTCAAGACCTCTCATGATCTTAAAGACCTCTATCATATCCCCCCTCGGCCGTCTCTTCTCCAAGCTGAGCAGCCCTAACCTCTTCAGCCTTTCCTCATAGGGGAGATGTTCCATCCCCTTTATCATTTTGGTTGCCCTTCTCTGTACCTTCTCCATCGCAACTATATCTTTTTTGAGATGCGGCGACCAGAATTGTACACAGTATTCCAGGTGCGGTCTCACCGTGGAGCGATATAGAGGCATTATGACACTTTTCTTTTTATTAACCATTCCCTTCCTAATAATTCCTAACATTGTTTGCTTTTTGACTGCTGCAGCACACTGAACCGACAATTTTAAAGTATTATCCACTTTGATGCGTAGATATTTTTCCTGGGTGGTAGCTCCTAATATGGAACCTAACATCGTGTAACCACAGCAAGGGTTATTTTTCCCTATATGCAACACCTCGCACTTGTCCACATTAAATTTCATCTGCCATTTGGATTTCCAATCTTCAGTCTTGCAAGGTCCTCCTGTAATGTATCACAATCCGCTTGTGATTTAACTACTCTGAATAATTTGGTTTCATCCGCAGATTTGATAACCTCACTCGTCGTATTCCTTTTGTTTCATCCGCAGATTTGATAACCTCACTCGTCGTATTCTCCCATATCCTCAGCTGCACCTCCTGAAAGATGTTATGAACTGGGACTGCTATGATGTTCTTAGAGGGCTCCAAAAACTGGAGGATGTCCAGCATTTTATTTCCTGTCTCATTCTCCACCATTCTTTGAACAAAGCCAGCGAAGATGAATAGGTCCTCAGGAAGGAAAAGGGTCAGAGGTGAGATGCACTGATCCCTCATCAGAGGTACCCCCAAAAAATTCAGAATCAGACCCCAATTGGTAAGACAGTGAAGAAAAAGATGGCGCCAAACCCACTGACATGGCCTCAGAAAGGGGACCCCTTAGCAGCGCTGTACTTGGACCGGTGCATATATATATATATATATATATATATATATATATATATCTGGAAAGGAATACGACGAGTGAGGTTATCAAATCTGCGGATGAAACATATATATATATATATATATATATATATATATATATATATATATATATATATATATATATATATATATATATATATATATATATATATATATATATATATATATATATATATATGTTTCATCCGCAGATTTGATAACCTCACTCGTCGTATTCCTTTCCAGATATATATATATATATATATATATATATATATATATATATGCACCGGTCCAAGTACAGCGCTGCTAAGGGGTCCCCTTTCTGAGGCCATGTCAGTGGGTTTGGCGCCATCTTTTTCTTCACTGTCTTACCAATTGGGGTCTGATTCTGAATTTTTTTGGGGGTACCTCTGATGAGGGATCAGTGCATCTCACCTCTGACCCTTTTCCTTCCTGAGGACCTATTCATCTTCGCTGGCTTTGTTCAAAGAATGGTGGAGAATGAGACAGGAAATAAAATGCTGGACATCCTCCAGTTTTTGGAGCCCTCTAAGAACATCATAGCAGTCCCAGTTCATAACATCTTTCAGGAGGTGCAGCTGAGGATATGGGAGAATCTATTCTGTGGTTCTTGTTAACAAGAAGGCAGACACGGTTTAGCTCATCTAGAATACTCATTTTGTGGTGGTCAAATCTGCTCTCGAGTCCTAGGACCCACTCCTTGGTGCCCCTGGGGAAGTATTATACGACCCAGGGTACTTTCAGGAGAGCTGTATTTCAGGGAGCTATGCCAAATGCTTGCATAGTGTCCTACAGCTCTTTACGGGCCAGTATATGTGGAATGTATTGAAGCAGAAGCATGACGTGGTGAAACAGCATGATATGCTTAAGTAATAGGTGGGGAAAGGAACGGAGATTGGAGAGACGAGGTCCATTTGACCTTTATTTTCAAAATGGCAGCGAGAGTCTCTGCAGACCATGTGTTGGAGAGAATCTCTCCAGCGATAGGGTGAAAGAAGCTATAGCGTAGATCGGTGAACATGTCAGTGCTTCAATAGCCCTCCGCAGTCATTCCAGGCTCACTCTCCTCTTCCAGGAGATAGCTGGGAATGGGGCAGAGGAGGCGCTATCTTCTATCCCTTTATGCACTTCCTCAGCCAAAGTGGCCTGTAAGCCAGAGCCAGCACCCCAGTCAACACTTGGTACAGGATTTTGATTGGATTGCAGAGAATGTGCGCTACATTCCCATATCCGTGCTGCTTGACCTTCATCTCTGAGGCAGTCTGAGGTATTACATAAACCATTGGCCTAATGTAACCTCGGCATTATAAGAAAAGGATACAGATTACATCTAAGTCTTCCTCCAAAATGTGCCCTGGACTGCAGCTGGGATCACTCACCACATCATAAAAGTGCTGCAAAAGAGCTCTCCTACCTCTTGGAAGCCAATGCAGTCAAACCTGTTCCATAGGAAAGAGGTGGGGATTCTACTCCAAGTTCTTCCTGACTGGTTATGCTCTCGAGCTCACGAATGCTTACACTCAGAGATTATTACATTACTGAAAATATCTCCGGTTTGTAGTGGGAGACATTCAGTTATTGTGTGCTGCCTTTTGGTCTAGCATCAGCTCTGCGTATCTTTACCAAATTTCTTGCTATGGTGGCAATGCACCTATGCATATAGAGGGTGCAAGTCGATCCCTGTCTGGACGATTGATGGGTCAAGAGCGCATTGCAAGCAGGAGCTTCAGAATCAATATGCAAAACCATCTGCATTTTGGCGTGACTAGCCCTTGAGCTCGTGTTCTCATTTGTAGTTTATTGAAGCTCTAAGAGAGATGACTTGAGTGAAAGTCTTCCTTTTTAAAATTTATATTCAGCTTTTAATGACACTTCAAAGAAGATTACTTAGAGATACTGTAGGTATTCCGCTATTCCTGGAGGGCTAAGAGCCTAATTTACTAATGCATTTCTCCCATCCTTTGTCTATAGGAAAAGTGTTTAGTAAATGTGGCCCTAAGTTTGTATCTTAATATCTGTAGTGGAGAGGATCCAGATGAGTCAGCGGACATGAGCATAGGATAGGTTGAGGATGTTGGGCTTTACGGTTTCAGCTATCCATGATACTCCTTTGGCCCATCTCCACATGAGGAAAGTCCAATGGACTCTCAGCTCAGTGACTACCCACGATCTACATGACATCCATGTAACATGACCACTCCGATCCTCTGTTCTGGTGGTGGGCCAATTCCAATCTGACCAGGTTATCCCCTTTCAGTTTCTCCAATCACAGACAGTCTTACCATGGACAGGGGTTTTGCACCCAGCGCCTATGATCTGCTCAGGAGAAGTTTTATCGGATAAACTTCCTAGAGTTAATGGTATACGATATGCTCTGAAAGCTTTCAAAGATCGGTCGGGCAACAAACTTGTCCTGATCCAAGTTGTGAAGATCTACCTCAACAAGTAGGATGGGTTCATACCTCCTGAGGCAGGAGGCTGTCCAGATGTGGGAGCGGGCCAACTTTCAGGAGATGGTTTTCAGGGCCACGTATCTGGCACGTGTAGAGAATATCCCGGTGGACGGACTGAATCAGATCCCGGCACCTCCTAAGAACACAAGACATGCCACGCTGATCCAAATGCTTTCCCTGATGTTGCATAAGGCAGGAGCGACTTTCAATAATTCAAGCACAAATTACAAACTACATTATTTAGAAACTTCAGCATGGCTCTTTTGTGCACTGGCAGTGTTGTATATTGCTGTGTGGAAGCCCTAGGTCAGGTCTGCTATTCACCTCATTGACTTGGCCAGGCATCTGCAGTCTGTGCGACCTCGCTGGTCACTTTGGATATTTGTGAATGAAGGCTTATGGTGTCCTAGCCGTCTCTTCTAGTTGAGTTGGAAGCCAAAAGGAGCAGGGGGAAAGTGCAAGGCCAAAAAAAAAAAACAAAAAAAAAAATGTCTGCATTGTGCGGAGTTGCCCAAAGTAGCAACAGCTTAGGTATAGATTGCCAAATGGGCTTTCCTATGACATTCGCCACATATACCAAGTACCTGTGGACATTTGCACTAACTTTATTCATGGAATGTAATGGCTCTACATTTGAAAATGGAACCTGTGTGTTTGACCTAAACGTGTCCCCAGGAATGCCGCCTGTATGGCTGGCGTATAGCAAGTGCCTTGTAGTACATGAGTTGTGAGGAAGAGGATTATTTTTTTTTTTTTTTAAAAAGGGCTGATTTATAGGTGCCAGTGGCTTTAATGTACTTTCAATTTCATTCCAAATGTCACATCACCACCTGCTATTCTCACAGGACAAGCAGGATGGTAGTCCTCACACATGGGCGACATCATCAGGATGGAGCCCAATCACGAAACACTTTTGTCAAAGTTTCTAGAACTTTGAATGGCACTAACCCTGCAACCAGCAGGGGTCCCCTTTCAGTCTCTTTTTTTTTTTTCCCCACACAGCAGTAGCCAAGCGAGTTAAGGAGCTTTCCAGAGATTCCTGACAGGAATTTTCCTCATGGAACTTTTTTCAAAAATATCAAACAATTTCTACCCCATAGGGGTCCCCCTATCGATTCCGTGGTCATAAGGTAAGACTTTACCCTCATTTGCGGTCGATTCCTGTCGAGTTTTCCCTTCGGGGCCTAATGGCCATCGACTGCACCGTGGCTAAATTTTTGTCGAAGCCATGGCGTTGCGTTTTCATCGGTGCCCCAATTGTCCTCTAATGGCCATCACAGACCCGCATAGG
Organism: Rhinatrema bivittatum; assembly: GCF_901001135.1. Classification (NCBI taxonomy): domain Eukaryota; kingdom Metazoa; phylum Chordata; class Amphibia; order Gymnophiona; family Rhinatrematidae; genus Rhinatrema; species Rhinatrema bivittatum. The sequence goes on from NC_042632.1 coordinate 33,944,578, forward strand.
GTTTGTGTATTGTGTTTGGGGTCGGACCATGAAGTCTTAACCTGCACCAAATGTGCCCAAATTACACCGAAGGGGCCATAAGGCCCGATCAGAGAAAATGGAGTTTCTCTTTCAGGCGAAGCCGCCGACTCATCGAGCGCTTCGACATCATCCGAGCCGGTGCCATCGACTTCTCGTCAACAGCGGGATACCGGTGCTGCCCTTCCGGCAGTGACTACTCCGAAGGTGTCGACCTCTTCGGCCCTGGAAAAGGACCGGGGAGATCATCGTGAAAAGCGTCGACACTGGCATCGAAAGGCTCAGTCTGCCGATCCAGGCAAGCCCTCGGCGTTGACAGAGCCACCGAAGAAGAAATCCCATCCAGAGAAGGCTCCGTCCGTCCTCTGCGGCCGGATCACAGAGGCATTCCCCACCTTCATTGATGCCGGGAGCTGCGATTCCACTTTCACCGGTGGACCTTCTGGCTACGCCTGTGCTGCCTCTTACTTCCGGGACTGGGGTTACATGCCCCAGACTTCCACAAGGAATTGGATCCTAATGATCCAAGAGGCCATCGGGAAAGCACTGCAGGGCTTCCAATCTCCATTGGCACCGGCATGGAAGCCAGCTGTGGTCGCCAACCCGATCCCCACAGTGCTCGCACCGCTCCTCGGCAGGCTGGATGCGTTGATCGGTGCTCTTCCACCGGCGAAACTGAGGATGCCGGTGTTTCCAACGCCTTCTCCCCTGATTCCATTGTCATTGGAGGAAGAGGATGCACCGAGGCCGGAACCCATACCCAGGCCATCTGGACTTCTACCACCGACTCACCCGTTGATGACACCGGTCCCATCGGTGCTTACTTTACCATCGATGCCGCCCCGTCCACGATCGGTGCCGCCATCGATGAATCCTTCGGTGCCATCGATGCCTAGGCCTGATTCTTCGGGACTAACACTGTTTCTTCCCTCTGGTGATCCTATGGGAGCTGGTGATTCGCGTTATGATCTTTGGACAGATGACTCTTCCCAGGATTCGGATGATTTGCCTTCAGAGCCCTCTCCTCCTGAGGAAAGATGATGCTCCCCTCCAGAGGACTTGTCCTATATTAATTTCATAAAGGACATGTCTGAAACAATTCCATTTCAGCTTCAGACAGAAGAGGACTCAAGGCACAAGATGCTGGAAGTACTCCAGTTTGTTGATGCACCTAAGGAAATCGTTCATTCCTATTCATGAAGTCCTTATTGACCTGCTACAGAGGAATTGGGAGCATCCAGGCTCTGTATCACCTGTCAACCCTGGCCATGAGAGTGACACAATGGACCTTGCGATCCCAGTGGGCTCAAGCTTATCACCCAATGTTCTGCATTGTCCACGTTACCAAACAGTTCTGCCTGTTGGTGGCTTGGTGGATGCGACACTCCAATCTCCTTCAAGGCCTTCCTTTTCAGGCTCCCGAACCTCAGATTACCTCGACGACAGATGCCTCCAACTTGGGGTAGGGTGCTCATGTCGACGTCCTGCAGACTCAGGGAACCTGGTCTCCAGAGGAAGCCAAAAATCAGATAAATTTCCTGGAGCTTCAGGCGATCAGATATGCCCTCAGAATTTTTCAGGATTGCCTCTCAAAGCTATCCTGATTCAGACCGACAACCAGGTGGCGATGTGGCACTTCAGCAAGCAAGGGGGAACAGGCTCATACCTTCTGTGTCAGGAAGCTGCTCAGATATGGGTGTGGGCTTTTTCTCACTCGATGTACCTCAGAGCAACCTACTTGGTGGGCGTGGACAATGTTCTGGCAGACAAATTGAGTCTGACCTTTCATCCACACGAATGGTCTCTCAACCCCATGGTAGCGGACACAATCTTCCGACGCTGGGATTATCCACAAATAGACCTCTTTGCATCCCTCCACAACCGCAAAGTAGAGAACTTCTGCTCACTCGCAGCCGCCATTTACAGCCGAGGGACGCCTTCGCCCTCTCGTGGTCCAGCGGTCTCCTTTACGCGTTCCCTCCACTTCCACTCATATCCAAGACTCTCGTGAAGTTACGAAGGGACCAGGGCTTAATGATTCTCATAGCCCCTTATTGGCCACGCCAAGTCAGGTTCCCAATCCTCCAGGACCTGTCTGTTCGCCGGCACATCCCTGTGGGAGGATCCACTTCTGATAACTGAGAACGAAGGGTGCCTTTGCCACCCCAACCTCTGGGCCCTGTCCCTGACGGCCTGGATGTTGAAAGGTTGATACTACAACCCCTTAACCTTTCAGAGGCGGTGTCTCGAGTCCTGGTAGCTTCACGAAAGCCTTCCACGAGATGCTCTTATCATTCTAAGTGGAAAAGATTTGCGGTCTGGTGCACATCCATGTCCATTGACCCTTTCACTTGTTCCACTACCAAATTTCTGGACTATCTCGGACATCTGTCAGTCAGGCCCGAAAACTTCTATAAGAGTGCATGTCGGTGCGGTAGCCCCTTTCCAGAATGGTGTGGGAGATGTCTATTTCGACACAACCCTTAGTCACACGCTTCATGAGAGGTTTGCTCCACCTGAAACCTCTGTTGCACCCCCCCGGCCCCCGCTTGGCACATTAATGTGGTCTTAGGACAGCTCATGAAGCCTCCGTTTGAGCCTCTCCACTCCTGTGATCTCCGCTATCTCATGTAGAAAGTGATTTTTCTTCTCTCTATAACATCTGCTCGCAGGGTTAGCGAGTTGCAGGTGCTAGTCACCTATCCACCTTACACTAAAAATCTTCATGGCAGGGTGGTCCTCCGTACACCCCCTAAGTTTTTACCGAAGGTAGTGTTGGATTTTCATCTTAATCCATCATCTTATCTACTTTCTTTCTAAGGCCCCATTCAAAGCCAGGAGAACAGGCTTCTACATTCCCTGGACTGCAAACGTGCCCTAGCCTTTTTTCTAGAGCGCACGTCGGCCCACAGGAAATCCACTCATTCATTTTTTTTTTTCTTTCGATACCATCAAATTGGGAAATCCAGTGGGAAAACAGACCCTTTCCTCTTGGTTGGCGGACTGTATCTCCTTTTGCTACCAGCAAGCAGGCATTCCACTACAAGACCGAGTAAAAGCACACTCTGTTAGGGCCGTGGCAACCTCAGTGGCACACCTTCGTTCGGTGCCACTTATTGATATATGTAAGGCTGCGACTTGGAGCTCTTTCCCTACCTTTGCAGCCCATTAATGCTTGGATAAGGCTGGCCGGCCAGATTCCATTTTTGGCCAGTCTGATGTATGCAACATATTCTCAGCTTAACTACCCAACATCCTACCAGCGACCTGTTCTGGGTTTTCAGGATGCCCTCCTACCCAAATCCACCCCTGTTGTTGTGTTTGTTGCACGTCCTGTGAGAAAGCAAAGTTGCTTACCTGTAACAGGTGTTCTCACAGGACAGCAGGATGTTAGTCCTCACGAAACCCGTGCGCCACCCCGCGGAGTTGGGTTCGCTTGCGATTTGTTGTTTTATTTTTCGCACATACTTTTGCTATACACAAGACTGAAGGGGGGACCCTGCTGGTTGCAGGGTTAGTGCCATGCTGGGCATGCCCAGTAGGTGCCAGTCAAAGTTCCAGAAAGTTTGACAAAAGTGTTCCGTGATTGGGCTCCATCCTGATGATGTCACCCATATGCGAGGACTAACATCCTGCTGTCCTGTGAGAACACCTGTTACAGGTAAGCAACTCTGCTTTCTCCTTCCCCTGCCATAATTGGGTTCTAGTACTGATTATATATGCATAGTTTCGATAATTCCTCTTTGGTGAGATTACCCAGGGCACCAATTTAAAGCTTCTACAGACTAGTTGTTCAATGATTAAAATGTAAACTATACTGATGAACATGAGGCCGATAACTTTGGTATTTGTCAGACAGGAATTCTGACTTTAAAGGATACAGGACGCAGGATGAATTAACTGCAGCAGGGCCCTGAAACACAGTGGCTGACAGGAAATTATAGTGGTGGGGATGGGGCTACTATGGTGGTGTGGAAGTCAGAGCAGTTGCCCTCCCCCCAGAGCAGCCCTGGTATCCAGCAAGGGGTTGTAGTACTCTAATCCATCGGACTCTGGCACAATGTTACCACCCTTAACAGAAGGCATGGGCGTAACTCGCATGCAATGGCACTCGCTGTTACAAAAAAACAACAAAAAAACAACCACCACCCATGGCTGGGTAGACTGGATGGCCCACTTGATCTCTTTCTGCTGACATAACAAAGGTTATTAATAGGCACACTAGACCTATGCCCAGGGTGGCAAAATTGAGGGCAGCAGCTTGGCTACAGAATAGTGCTACGCTGAATCTCACTTGGCAGAGGACAGCCCTCTTCCTGATCCAGCTGCAGGGAGCAGGAGTGAAGGGGTGAGCTGGAGCAAAGGGCAACAGTTTTGGGAAGGTTAGGACGTGCTGAGGGAGGAATGAGTGTGGGGGGGATTGGCTGGGGGTAACGATTAGGTGTCAGGTGTGTGTGAAATTAGAAAAGGCTGTAAGGGGGGAGAGCAGGACCCCAGAGCATGGTAAGGAGATCCCCCTTCCTCCCTTGATATTGGATTCTATTTCCCAAACTTGAAACCTCCCTCCCTTTCTACCTATGATCCCTTTCAACCTCTTTTCCCCACTCCTCTTACCCTCTTCTTTGCCTCGCCCCATCCTCAAGATCTTGTCCCTAAGCCCTGATAGTTGAGATCCCTTTTCCTCCTGCGATAAAACGAGCAGGTATGGAAAACATTTTGTATTAATATAAAGATAAATGTTTGCCAGTGCTTCGGGCTTTTCTAATTCCTGTCCTAGGAAACGGTGGGTCTGTGTCTTAGATGCGCTGCTCGCTGTTGGCTGACCTTTTGGATGGGGGATGGCGGAGAAATGCTGACAGCAGTAACAGGGCTGAGGGCAGGACATCCCAGACAGATTTGGGAAGGTCTGGTCAATAAAAAATCTAAATCAGTTACAGGGGGTTTAGTATTACCAGTAACAGGTGCTACCATCATAATGCCCTATTTTTACTTTTCAAAGCAGACCTGCTTCCTTTACCTTATACAAACCTGCCTTCCTGTTGTCTCTTAAGGTTCTAGCTAGGGTCTGATATTTCCACAGGGAGTAAATATAAGGCCAAATCCAGCCTAAATGCTCCAGCAAGGTGGCCAGGGCTGTAACTGCCCTTAGTGACAGGTTCCCCTCCCCGCTGCTGTTCTACAAAAAGCAAAGGGAAGTGTTAGGATTCAGCTAAAACCAGCATTAGGACCAGAATCTTCCCACAATGCTAGAAAGAAAAAAGGGGGTTATTGAATCAAGGTAGGCAGAGTATCTTCTATGGCCCTCCAACCATGCTCCTTCTCCTCCCAGACCTGTAACGGAGGGCAGCTGTCCTTTTATTGACGGTATCAATTTGACTTCTCTAGGCCTGATCCTGCCAAGCTACTTGAGGTAAGGAAATCGGTCCTGGGAGCATCCAGAAGCTTCATTTACCACATGCCTGATCACCAAGGTAAGTAATAAGACCAGTCCATTAAACAATGTGCAATAGACATCCATAAAGCAGAAAGAGTAACAACCGCTTAGTAATCGAAATGCCGAGTTTATTTTATATATTAAAAGTCGGATACACTCTTCCAGTGGAGCTGCTTCTGGAAACATTCAAATTGGAGTAACCTAATTTATATAAGGGGTACATAAAAAATTAAGCAAGTGTGTAGCAATCTTAGGCGTGCAGTGTGCGAGACGCGGCAGGGGGGGGAACCGATGTACAAAAGCCGCGCTGCTGCAGGAGCTGTGGTTAGGTCCTCGATAAACCGGGCACGGTCCCTTTTCGCTTGGCCCTGAGGAAGAAATCCCGAGTGCGTGCCTCCTGGCTGGCCGACACGGCATCGATCGGGGAGGGGAGGGGACTGAAGGTGGCTGCGCCCCCTGGGGGGGGGGAGGGGCCCGTCTCCAGCTCCAGGGGAGGCGAGTGGCCGAGTCTGAAAGGCGGCGAGGAGCCGGAGCCTGCAGCATGTTGCAGCAGATCGCCCTTCTGGCTACCGTCACGGTGCTCGGGGTGCTGGAGCAAGGTAAGAGGGCTGCGGGGTCCCTGCTGCAGGCATCAGCCCCGGTGGCTCCGTTCTGGGCCATGGCAGGTGCTGAGCTCTCTCTTGGCTCAAGACACAATTGTATTCCTCGCTGAGCTGAGACCGATTGGATTTGCTTGAAACCCGTTTTTGTAAATGTCATTGAGTTTGTTGACTTGTAAAATGGATAAGCTCGCAGAGCTTAAAATTGTATCTTTGCTTTTAGTTTTGAAGGGAACATTAAATGGATGAGGAGGAGGTTCTTGAGGGATTTTGATGTCCACGTTTGAACGTGTTTTCAGCATACAGTTTGTGGGAAAGTTGAAATGGACTTTACTTATATTTGAAAGGGGGGGGGGGGGGTGAAGAAAGCACACAACAACCATTTGAAGGCTGTAGTTCCACTCTAACAGGCAGGGAATCGTATTTACAATGATTCGGTGGAAACCTTTTCTCTCGGTGCCGTTGCAAACTGTCAAGCTCAGAGCTGCCCCCCCCCCATTAAGTGTATGGTGGTAAGGTACAGGGCCTTATTCACAAAGACCTTTTCCCTGTAGATAAAGAAACCCCCCCCCCCCCCCCCACCTCACTGAATATAAGGCTCATAGAGCGAGGCACTGATAAATGAAAATAAGAAACAAAAATCGCTGGAATCTGGGGTTATTTTCTGGGTGCCTTCTAAACCTTCCTTTCTGCCTTGTTATCCCAGTAGGGAGATGGAAGAAGTAAGACTGGGGTAGAAACTGACTATTGCAGTTTTCTCCTTGTGTGAGTGTGTAGCACTATATTCCAGCACTGAATAAGTGAGTATGAGGTGCCTCTTCAATGACAAACTATATCTTTTTCATGTTAGTAAGTTACTTCCTTCAATATCATTTCAACTTCTCAAAATGCTATTTATACTACAAAAGGCATGTATTTGTTTCTTGTGGGTTTTTTTTTTTTAATCCCTTTATTTAGAACTCACGTAATCAAGGCATCCAGCCATTTTAAGCAAGGAACATTAATACATAAATGGTGCCATACGCTGAGTCAGGCGAAGAATCATTAAGCCTAGTATCCTGGCTTGGACAGTGGCTAGCCTGGGTCACAAGTACTCAGCAGACCCTAAACAGTTGATCTATTTCACTCCCTGCATTAGATGCTGGCTTTCCCCAAGTCTATGGACTTTTCCTTCAGGAATTTGTTCATCCCTCTTTTGAACCCTGCTGTGCAGATTGCCTTGACCACATCCTCTGGCAACAGATTACATGGCTGAGTAAAAAAAAAAATCCTATGATTTGTGTTAAATCTGTCAGTATCCCCTAGTCCTAATGTTAAGAACATAAGAACATGCCATACTGGGTCAGACCAAGGGTCCATCAAGCCCAGCATCCTGTTCCTATTTCACCCCACTCATGATTTTATAAGTCTCAATCATATCCTCTGTCATCTCATTTCCAAGCTAAAGAGTCCTCATCTTATTTCTCCATTATTTTTGTTTCCCTTCTTTGTATCTTTTCTAAATCCATTATGTCTTTTTTTGAGATGGGGTGGCCAGAACAACAAAACAGTGCTTAAGGTGTGGTCGCATCATGACTCGATACAAGGGCATTTTGATATTCTCAGTTTTGTTCTCTATTGCTTCTCAATTATTTCCTAACATTCTCGTTGCATTTGCTGACCACCAATGCATACTGAACCAAAGATCTCAAAGTATTTTCCACAAGGACTTTAGGGTCTTATTCCTGGGTGGTGACTTCTAATATGGAATCCAACACTGTGTACCTGTAGTTGATATTATATTTCCTTACCTCCATTACAATGCTCTTGTCCACATAAAAAAAAAGGAAATAAAATGCATCTTCCATTTAGATGTTCAGTCTTCTAGTGTCAGAAATATCTTTCTGCAGTTCTTCACAATCCACCGCTGTTTTAACAAAACCATCAATTTTGTGTCAAATGCAAATTTAAAACCATAAGTTGCCATATTGGGTCAAACAGAGGGTCCTTCAAGCCCAGCATCCTGTTTTCAACAGTGGCCAATCCAAGTCACAAGTATCTGGAAAGTACCTAAACATTAAATATAATTATTTAAAATATTTCTATACTGTCTTTAACAATATATAATTGATCAAAACGGTTTACAGTATAAAATTAAATAGAAAAATAAAATATAAAAGTAAAATAATATAACATACTATAAAATAGAGCTATAGTAAATCAATCATAAAACAAGAATAGACCAGACTAGAACCCGAATATTTCTAGTAAAATAAAATGCAAATAAAATAAATAGAAAGTTAAGAGAAAAATACAATATTGTAATCAAACCTTTGCTAATCTGATGTCTAGTACATCTATAACTAAACTCACTAATAAAATCCATTTTCTTTAAAAAAAAAAAAAAAAAAAAACCAAAAAAAAAAAACCAAAAGAATCGAAAAACTTTACTAAATTACACAACTCTCTCTAGTTTATTTAAATTCTTTTAATATACCGATGCTCAAGACAAGGTCTTATCGTACCGGTTTACAATAAACTAGGGGTTAAACCAGTAAACTCTGAAAGCAAAAGTTACATTACAACAGGGAATGTATAACAAGGCTTTTGAAGAAAAGTAAAGGGAAAGATTAACAATTTCTAATTGGAGAGCAGCGCATGTAAGTAGAAAGCAGTTGCGAACATGGTAAAATTATATACAATAAATACTATATTTACAGTGAAGTCAAAAAGGCGAGTTACTGTTTAAATAAGTCGATAAGGCGAGTTACAAGAGAGCGTAAATTAACCGGAAAACAGTTTCTTTGTGAGGCGGAAAAAAAAACCAGGCGCTACTGATGGGTGTTGGACCGTGTGGGTTACCAGATAGTTTCTTCAAGGAAATGCTTGGGCGAATAGCCAGGTTTTTAATTTTTTTCTAAATGTGAAATGACAAAATAGTGTGCCTGATTATTAATGGTTTGAAATCACAGTTGCAAAAGCTTCTTTGAAGAGGTGTGTTTTTAAAGCCTTTTTAAATTCTTTACTGCTGGAGATTGTTCTCAAGTCATTTGGGAGAGAATTCCACATTATAGGGCCTGCCACTGAGAATGCTCTTTCACTTGTAATGTTTAGTCTAGCCAGCCGAACTGTAGGGACTTCAAGCAGGTTTTTATTTAAGGATCGTAAATTTTTGGATGGTCTGTAAAGTCGTAAGGAAGTACACAACCATATGGAGTCTTGAGTATTGATAAGCATATGTAATAAAGACAATATTTTGTATTTGATTCTGTATTTAAGTGGGAGCCAATGTAATTTATATAGAATAGGAGTGAGATGATTTTTCATCGATATGCCAGTTAGTAGCCGAGCTGCTGCATTTTGAACCATTTGTAATGGCCTGGTTGCGGAATCTTGGAGGCCCAAGTATAAACCATTACAGTAGTCTAAGCTAGAAAAAAGTAAAGATTGAAGAACTGTTTGGAAAGCTGATGAAAATAGTAAAGGTTTTAGACATTTCAAGATGTGTAATTTGTAAAATGAATTTTTAACAGTATTGGAAATATGTTAAGGATAAATTTGTATCTAATTGAACTCCTAGCTTACGAGCCACTTTGTTAATTGGAATCCTATCATTTCCTATTGTATGGGATGGTGGACTATAAATCGGATTTTCAATAACACTTAAAAATAGAATTTTTGTGGTTTTTGCATTTTTAAGTGTAAGCTACTATGACTAAGCCATTGCTGAATGGTTTTGATATAGATTTGAATCGGGGAAAGTGTATCTGACCATGATGTTTTATATGGGACGAAGATCTGTATATCATCCGCATAGATCTTAAATTGTACATTTAAAGCTGATAGGATTTGACAAAGTGGAATTAGATATATATTAAATAGTATAGGTGAGAGGGAGGACCCTCGTGGGACTTCCGAAGATTGCGTGTAGAATTGAGAAGAACATGATCCAATGTTAATTTGACAACTACGGTCAGTAATGTAACTGGTGAAACCAATTCAAGACAGTGTTTTGTACCCCAGTAGATTGAAGCGTAGATATTAAGATTTTATGATCAAGCGTATCAAACACAGCAGAAATATATAATAGTACTAATAAGAAATAGATCTCGTGTTACTAATGCCAGTATTAGAAGTGGTTATTCTCTAAGTCCACTTTATTACTAGCAGTTTAAGCACTTCTCCAGAAACTTATCCAAATCCTTTTTTAAACCCAACTACACTAACTGTCCTTACCACATCCTCTGGCAACAAATTCCAGAGCTCAGTTGTGCATTGAGCGAAGAAGAATTTTATCGGATTTGACTCCATGAAGTTAGCAAGCATTTGACTTTGTCAAATGCTTGCTAACTTCATGGAGTGCCCCATAGTCATTTTATTATCTGTAACAGTAAATAACCGATTCACATTTACACGTTCTAGACCTCTATCTTATCCCTTCTCAGCTGTCTCTTCTCCAAGCTGAACAGCCCCTAACCTCTTTAGCCTTTCCTCATAGAGGAGCCATTCCATCCTCTTTACATTTTGTTCTTCTCTGTACCTTCTCCAGTGCTACTATATCTTTTTTTGAGATGTGCCTCTATAGCTCATCATGGTGCGATATAGAGGCATTATGACATTCTTATTTATTCACCATTCCCTTCCTAATAATTCCTAATATTGTTTTGGCTTTTTTGACCGCCACAGCACACTGAGCTGATGATTTCAATGTATTATCCAGTATGACTATTTGTCCTGAAAAATACCTCCCTTTTTCTCACCCCCCTATAATCCAGTAATTGTGTCTTTGAAGTACACTCTTAGCTTTAGAATGTTTACCCTGTTCACCCGTGTGCTTGCCTAACTTTGGAATTCATCTTATGTTTGTGTCAACCCTGTACACCGTTGTGAACTAGTGAATTCTCACATGGAACGATGATATATAAAACACTCAAAACAAATGATGCCTAGATCTCGTTCCTGGGTGGTAACTGCTAAGATAGAACCTAACACCGTCTATCATGGTCACCTCACTTGCTGTTCTCTCTTCCAGATCATTGATGAATACACTAAATTGCACATGACTCAATAAAGGTTACTCCAATAATAGTGACCTTTCTCCATTTGGAAAACTAACCTTTTGGTCCTACCCTCTGTTTCCTGTCTTTTATTTAATTGCCAATCCACAATAGGATACTGCCTCCATTCCATGACCTCTCAATTTATGGAGGACACTCTCTTAGGGGACTTTGTCACATGCTTTCTGACACATACACTATATCAGCCAGTTCACTTTATTTACATCTTTTAAAAAAATCTAGTACATTGGTAAGGCAAGATTTCAATCAAAACAAAACATTGACTGTCTCCCATTAACCCATGTCTGTCTATGTGATTAGTAAGTTTGTTTTTTAGGTTAGCTTCTACTCTTCTGCCTGGTGCCAACATCAGGTTCTCCCCAATCTATGTTTTCCAGGAGCCCCTTTTAAAAATTGGTGTCACATTGGCCACCTTAGAGTTTTCAGGTACTCTGGCTGTTTTAAATGTTGGGTCTGCAATGTCATGTTTGAGTTCCTTCAGAACTCTGGGTCCCAGTGATTTGTTATTCTTTACTCGGTCACCTGATTTATTACAGCCTTCAGTTTCACAGTGCCTTTGTTTATGCACTCAAAGTGCACGGAAAAACCTGTTCAAGTGGTACTGAGGGATTGGAAAAGAGCGGTGGTGGTCCCCCTTTTCAAGAGTGGTAGCAGAGAGGAGGCTGGAAACTCCAGGCCGGTTAGCCTCACCTGGGTGGCGAGAAAATTAATGGAGACGCTGGCTGAAGGAAAGGAGAGTGAATGAACTATCTAATCCGGTGGGTTGCTGAACCTGGTAGTAGGGGAAGGTCCTGCCAGACAAATCAGATTGATGTTTTTCATTGGGTGACAAGAGAACTGGATCAAGGAGAAGAACGCTCAATGTGATCAACTTAGATTTCAGAAAAGCTTTTGATACGGTCCCGCATAGAAGGCTTGTGAATAAAACGAGGAGCTTGAGAGTGAGCAGCCAGGCGGTGGAGTGGATTACAAACTGTTTGATCGATAGGAGACAGCGTGTAATGGTAAATGGAACCTACTCTGAAGAGAGAACCGTGTTAAGCGGAGTGCCACAGGGATCGGTGTTGGGACTGGCTCTGTTCAATATCTTTTGTGAGCGACATTGTGGGAAGGGATAGAAGGTAAAGGTGTCTATTTGCAGATGATACTAAGATCTGTAACAGAGTGAACCCACCTGAAGGGGTAGAGAGAATGAAAAGGGATTTAAGAAAGCTTGAAGAGTGGTCAAAGATTAGACAGCTGGGATTCAATGTCAAGTGCAGAGTCCTGCATCTGGGGTGCGGTAATCCAAAAGAGCTGTATACGGTGGGGGTGAAAGGCTAATAGTGTCTGGCGCTCGGAAGACAGCGAAGCAACGAGATAAGACGATAGCTAAAGCCAGAAGAATGCCGGGCTGCATAGAGAGAAGAATAACCAGTAGGAAAAAGGAGGTGATAATACCCTTGGACTTTGGTGAGGCCTCACATGGAGTATTGTATTCAGTTCTGGAGAACAAAATGGTGTGGGGTCTGTATCGGAAGACTAAGAGGAGAGGCTGAATGATCTAAATATGTACACCCTGGAGGAGAGGTGGTTCAGGGGAGATATTGATAAATACCTTCAGATACTTGAAAGGTTTTAATGATGCACAATCTTCAAACCTTTTCCTTTGGAAAGAAAATTGTAGAACTTAGGGGATCGACAATATACTCCTAAAGTGAAGTGACACGCTTTTTGTGTGGAATGTGTATAACAGCACTTTATAAGTATATTGTCAGTATAAGAAGAGATGGGTCACGGGACTTTGAGTCATTACACACGGACGGTTTATTGCAAGTATAAAGAATTTTAAGAAAACATTTTTTCTTGGAGGCTCAGCACACGATATAGCAGCAGCCTGTTAGATGGTAAACCCTCTGGGGATAGGGAATACCTACAGAATCTGAATGTAATCTGCTTTGAAGATCCGAAAAGCGGAATAAAAAAAAAAATCTAAATCTAAAAGAATCTAGTGGCCCAATCAATTCTCTCACGGACTTTGTTTCAAATGTACTTGAAAAAAAATGTATTTTTGTCTGTGGCAAGCTTCTTTGCAGTTATTTGGTTTTCCTTCTACCTTTTTTAATGCATGGAATACATTTTGTCTGGGCCTGGAGGATGGTAATTTTAAACAGCCATGCCTTTTGCAAGTTATAATGTTGTGAATTGCTTCTTTTAGTTTTATTCAAGCATATTTACATAGTTTATCATAATTAAATGCTAATGCAGTAGTTTTCCTTTGGAAAACCTTGTTCTCTTTGGAAATAAATTAAAATAGCTGCTCCCACCCTGGCTCAAACTGTCCCATGTTGACATTCTCTTCCTGGTCTTTGGCTATGTGAAGGTAAGGGCAGAAAACCAAAGGAAGATATTCTCATCTATAGCCAAGTGCTTTGACAATATTTTGGCTATGATCTACATCCTATTGGAAACATCTTAAACAATCTCTAGAAAGTTTGTACAAGATGTCATTTTACCTTTACAGCTATTGGGCTCATTCAATGCTTCAGAGCTGGCATTTATTCCATTGACACAGCATGCAGGAGAGAGCCATGCCAGTTCTGTAAGTCTGAACTTGGCTTCTTTTTTGAAAAATGAGCATCATTTTCTAAGTGTCTCGTTGCATTAAAGGAATGAATGTGAGAGCCTAGGCTGATTTTGAATCCTTCCAAAATTTTAACTATTTTGGGTGAGGAAGCTCAGTATGGCATTTGAATTCCCCATATTTTTTTTTCCTAAATGAACTTTTGTTACAGGTAAAAATCAGAAGTCAAGATCCTGGGAGTTATCTTGGACATTGAACTTGCTGGGCTTAAATATGTATAAAATCTATATAAAATAAACCTGAATATCCATCTCCCAAAATTCAATTCCAACACCACCGTGGATCACGACCGTCATAATGAGAAAGTGATGAACTAAACATAGAAATGTAGAAATGACGGCAGAGATGGACCCAAACGGTCCATCCGGTCTGGCCAGCAAGCTTATGGTAGTAATTAATGCGCCATACAAATCACCTTTATGATTATCGGTTTCCCAGACCATCAAAGTCAGGGCCCTTGTTGATTGCTGTTTTGAATCTTGCCATTGAAGCGGAGAGCAATGTTGGAGTTGCATCAACAGCATAAAGGCTTATCGGTTAAGCGTAGTAACTGCCATATCAGTAAGTTACTCCCATGCTTATTTGTTTTCCCAGTCTGTGCAATTCAATGTCCTTTTCGGTTGCTGTCTGAATCTAATTCCCCTTTTCCTCTTTTCCCCCCTGCTGTTGAAGCAGAGAGCAATGATGATGCCTCAACATAAAGGCTTATTGGTTAAGAGTAGTAACCGCCACACCTGAAAGTTACCCCCATGTGCTCTTCTCTTCATTCCCATCCTCTGGCTTTAAGAGATCCACAGTGTTTCTCCCATGCCCCTTTGAAATCTTTTACTGTTTTTGTCTCCACCACCTTCTCCGGAAGGGCATTCCAGGCATCCGCCACCCTCTTTGTGAAAAAATATTTCCTGACTTTGATTCTGAGTCGTCCTCCTTGGAGTTTCATTTCGTGACCCCTAGTTCTACTGATTTCTTTCCAACGGTGAAGGTTTGTTGTTGATAGTGCATCATTAAAGCATGAGCAATGATTCTATCTAAAGTGACTTATTACATTACCGATCTGATGCATTGTGGATTTACCACTTTATATATATGATCGCGCATTAGTTCACTATTTTTTCATTAGGATTTTATAGATCATAAAAATGTGTGAACGTGTCTCGCTTGCATTAGAAAAGCTATATCAGCTTCCCATGGCCTCGAGAATTCGCTTTAAAATTATGTGGTTAGTGGCTTAGGGTGATTTGTGGTGCGGGCCTTTAATACTTGAAAAACGAATTAAATGTATCTAGACGTAGAAGAGCATCGTTCAGCTGGCCACACCCTTTTAACTCTTCCTGCTCCCGACTAAGGCTAAATATGTATGTACTCAGAAATGGGTTCTCTTACGTAGGCCTTACTTTATGGAATACACCGATTAAGGAGAAGAGGTATATTAGCGACTTCTAACTTTCTGGAAAAGTTGTAAAACTTTAAATTTTTTTTTCTTTTTTAATCTAGGTCTTTGATCAGACACTTTAGAATTGTGAAAAATGGAGTCAATATTTTTACTTCCAAAGCCTTATATATATTCCTGGATTGTTTTTAATTTTTCCTTTAATTCTCCTGACCCTAAGGTCATTGATGTAGTGATTTGGGTCTGAAACGTGCTCCCCGATGGAGGCGTTGCCGTGGTTTTCTCGGTAGTCATTTGATTTAGTGTCTGGCTTACAGTATGAACTGACTCTTGCCTTTAATGCCTGGCCTGCCTCACCGGTGCACTACTTCAGAGGAGCAGCAGAGTAGGATCCCCTTACGTTGAATATCTTTTTCCCATGTGAGTGATCATGGGATCTTGTGGTCGCATTGTGGTTTGCCCTGCCGAAGACTTGACCCTTCAAATATTACCGGCATATTAATGACATGTTTATGATTTGGACCGAGGGAGAAGAGGCCAGAAAACAATTTCACATCTCCTTTAATGGACATCATCTTTCGGTGCGAGTCAAAATGAACTACACACAGAATTGCGAACATATTTTCTATCGACAATGGCCATCTAAAAACATCTGCAGACAGGAAACTCGGTGACAGGTGCAGCTACCTTCACAGTTCCAGTTTCCACCCTTGGCATACCAAAAAAAAGTGCATTACACACAGCCAAGCCACCTGGAATCTTCATATATGTGCTGACCCAAGCGAGAGGGGTGAACACCTCAAAAACCTGACTGAATCCTTCAAATAAAAGGCTACACTCCTAAAATCATCTGCAAGAAGAAGGCTTCTTTACTTAGAACTCTCTGGAAAATCCCACTGCAGTACAAAGAAGGGAAAACTATAATGTGAGTATCCCCTCATCGTCACATACAACCCAGAGCCCCTAGCCTCGGGAGAAAGCGCACGACTTGTTGCTGCATATTTTACAATCTGCTATAGAATCAACATTCTTGAGAGCTTTTCACCATTTGTAGTGCAATCTTCTGAAGAAATATTCAGAGTGCTTCCCTTTTTTCAGTCTCAGCTCTCTCTCTCTGCTTCTACTCCAGCCTAAAACAGCCTGCAGGGAACCTTCTGCCGTTCACCCACTTTCCCCCTGTTCTGAAGTGGATGGGGAGAGGTGAAGTTGGACAGAGAAAGCAGTCAGAATGTTTGATCCCTCAAAGATCTCCTAAATCTTTATCATACCAAAGATAATTTTGATATAATTCCTGGATGGAGTGATGTCTGTAGAGAAGAATTTTATCTTTCATACAAATGTTCTTGCACCTGTATATGTGGCCAATTATAAGCCTTTTACAAGGAACCTGGTGTTTGGGAAGTCTGCAATTGCTGATCCCTCACAGCAGGTGCAGAGAGCATTGATTTCAAGCCATAGATGCCTTGATGACTGGCAATACTGCTGACTAGTTTCAGACTTCTGTTGATTCAGATCCTTTTTCTGTCTTATCTAGGTCTCTAATATACATGCACATATCTTTCTTGGTAATCAACAGCATGACAAACTGAGGATATTGGGGGCGTTTTCAGCACAGATAAGCTCATCTACTCGGAAGGATGACTAGGAATTTCTCAAGAAAATGTAAAATGTGATGGTTGCCCAATTAAAATACCAAACAAATATTTAACCCAAGTTTTTAACTTACCTGGCTTAACTTGATAAAGTGTTGATTTTTGTATTCGCTACATACTTTCTTTGAATGTAGTTTAAATATGGTTTAAAAACAAACTATGGTTTTCAATTTTAATGCCAAATTGGCACAGGAAACTGGGGAATCTGACCCTAAGACCTTTAGTCACTACTCTTGGAGGATGAAGCACAGAAATCAATATTTCCTGTGCCACTAGTTCTGGCCTTTTTCAGCTACTACTACTCTATTTGCAAGAATTAGTAAAGAGCAAGCTTCTGACTGAAAGAAAAAAGGGACTCCTATCCCTGCCAGCTAAGCCAGCATATAACCCAGGAGCCCCACGATCACGCACACGAGAGGGACATTCGGCACAAGGGGATCCCCCTCGTGTGTCTCCTTTAATGTAGTGCATGTTATTCTGTGCAGAAAATGGTGAGACAGGTCCGACCTTAAAGGCCAGAGTCCTAACCTCCGACACCTGCTCCGTGGAGGTGGACCAGGCCACACTTTAAAAACTAAACTACTCCATCGATGACCTTATGATTGGGAGAATTCAAGGAAAATTAAAAAATGATCCAGAGTATGAGTTTTGAATATACCATGTTATCTTTTATTTTAATTTTTTTTTTTGTTTAGTTCCGAGGTGTCTGATCGAAGACCCAGGTTTCTTAACCCATTATGAGCTGTAAAATTATACTGGTTGTCACCTTCTTACTATCATTAGAATGCCTTTTATATTCAATGATATTTTCTGTTGATGTCATTTTTGTGCTCATTCTGTTGTGACCTGAGGAAGGGAATAATAATTCCCAAAGACTGATCAAGAAATATATGAAGTTAGTCCAATAAAAAGGTATCACCTTTAATTATTTTTAAAATGTTGTTGCATTCAAGTAGACTCGCCAGTAGCATGGCTGCTGTGTTAGTCTCTTATCTTAATCTTGTTATTAATACATTCTTATACTCTGAGAAATTCGATTGCACTTGTAGATTTATGTCTTTATTCTGTTTGCTTAATGCTTTATTTGTTGGTATTAATTTTATCTGGTACAGTACCTAGAGCTCTTATGAAATGAAGCAACTAATATATCAATAAATACATTGATCTTTCTTCTTTTTTAGTTTTTTAATATGGAGAAGGATGTAAAAAGCAAAACAAAACAGAATTAAAACTGTGGTGAAATTCATTACATGGTTTCCTAACACAAGCTAAATTTTTAAAAACTCAGTGTAATAAGCTGATAATGCTAATGCATCAGGAGTTAAAAAGAAAAAATGTGCACAAAGACAAGGCAGAGTGCACAATAAACATAAGAACATAAGAAAATGCCATACTGGGTCAGACCAAGGGTCCATCAAGCCCAGCATCCTGTTTCCAACAGTGGCCAATCCAGGCCACAAGAACCTGGCAAGTACCCAAAAACTAAGTCTATTCCATGTAACCATTGCTAATGGCAGTGGCTATTCTCTAAGCGAACTTAATAGCAGGTAACATGATTAATGCACATAACCATGTTTTCTGTGCATAAAGGGGTCGATTTGTAAGACCCATGCATGTTATAAAATACAATATCTGCGCGCGGGTGCCTACCAGATTTTAACGTCCGCGTGTGCGGATGGACTGCGACTCGCGCACGCGGGGCCGGATTTTAAAAAGCGACGTGCTGCGACACGAGTAGGGCTTCCCCGGTTCCCTCCCAGTCCGCTCCAATTCTCTTATTAATTGCATCTGTTTGTGAAAGATTGCAGAAGTGCTGTATGGACTCTCAATCTCCATTTCATTTATTTAGCAGGCTCATTCTGATTGGAAATTAGCAGCCAACATCTAAAGAGGGGGGAGTTTTTTCCAGAGAATGTATTCAGTGATGGTAACCGGTAGGGTCTTCTGAAATTAAGTATGCTGAGATTTCATAACCGAGCCAAGCAGAGAACAAACTGCTTTTAGTAAGGTGAAACTTAGCTTGATCTTTAATTTTCCCATAAATGGACATTTTCTGCCTCAGCGGTTTGATCCTATGAGCCACCCTGTAACTCTTTTCTCAGCTTTCTTCATCTGCACTGCTTATCTCTGTGGTTTCTTCTTATCTCTCTTCAGCCTTTCAGCCCTGCCAAACTCTACCCCCTCTCCTTTATCTCTTGGAATGCCTCAAGATTGTGCACTCACTGCTCTCAGCTCATGCCTTGGCCTAGTTTTTTATAACCAGGGATGGCTTGGCCTAGCAAGCGGGAGCCTCGCAGGCCCGTCGTGTGACAGCGTGGAGCAGCCGCAGCTCTTCTGGCAGAGCAAGATCCGCCCCCGAGGCTTCTCCGCAGCTTTGCTCGGGTTTGTATGCTTTTCCCGTGCTTCCATGGTTTTCTGCTTCTTATGTTGTTTTTCCCCTGCAGCTCCACGGGCCTGCATTCCTTTCCTGCGGCTTTGCCCACCGCCTCCCCTGCCCTCACCACCGCAGCCTTCCTTCACATTGGCCCCATCACTCTCTCTCTGCCACGGGAGGCAGCCAGCAAATTCCTGTATCGGGCCTTTCTGCCTATCTCTTCCCACACCAGGGCTAGCAGCTGCAACCTTCCTGACCACTAATGTAAGTAATATTGTTCAATATATATTCAGAAGCAACGGGAGGAGAGAGAAAAGGGAAACGTGCGAGGGAGTGTGTGTGTATGTATGAGCGGGTGCGAGGGAGTGTGTGTGTGTGTATGAGCGGGTGCGAGGGAGAGAGTGTGTGTGTATGAGCGGGTGCGAGGGAGAGAGTGTGTGTGTGTATGAGCGGGTGCGAGGGAGTGTGTGTGTGTGTATGAGCGGGTGCGAGGGAGTGTGTGTGTGTGTATGAGCGGGTGCGAGGGAGAGAGCGTGCGTGTGTGTATGAGCGGGTGCGAGGGAGAGAGCGTGCGTGTGTGAGCGGGTGCGAGGGTGCATGTATATAGTATGTAATGGCAAGTGCGAGGGAGAGTCTGTGAATGTTATCAGGTGAAAGAGTAGGAAATTTGTGCACCCTCACTATTCTAGAACAATTTCAGGGTGACTAAAAAGTGTAGAAAGTAGGAGATTTATATAATTTTATTGGTTTAAATTATTGCATATTATCTGTTGTGTGTGCTGTTTTTAAAAAAAAAAGTTATTGGATTTTTGTAAATTTTTTAAAGTTTTTCAGACAAATTGTAATGTTTCTATTTTTCCATTGTTACACTGCATACAGAGTCTGGCTTGTTATGGTTTCCAGTTCTGTTTGTTTTGTCAGCACATTTCTGTTTGTACTTTAGATTCTCTTTATATTCTGTATTTGGTGAGTGTGTGGTTGAGCTGTGGGATTCTGCTGGCTTGTAGTTTCTGTGTTGAGATCTATAGTAGCTTAGCTTGTTCTGGTTTCCAAATGGGAGGTGTATTGGGGTGTTAGGGTCTGATGTAACATTTGTAACCCAGCCTTTTCATAGGTATGATTGTCACTGTTTGAATACTGGCTGTTAGCGATGTGTTTGTATGGGAAGTTTACTATAATAATTGTAATTGTTTTCCCAAGGCTTTCCGAGAGCCAAGCCCACACTCGATGTGTAACAATAGGTTTAGTGGAATATGGACCAAGTTTATTTTTTATTTTAATTTTGCATGATTTTCTGATTGGTACCACAGCAGTGCAGGAAAAAACGTACTTGCTATAAGTGATATTTTAACCTCATAAGACAACGTTGAATGTACTTTTAAATGTAAAAACTATTAGGAATATGTATTATTGTGTGTGGGGAGGGAGGGGCTGGGGGGGGATACAACCTTAAAATTCACCCATGGTACCTAATACCCTTGCACCAGCCCTGGCTGCACTGGCTTCACGTGGGAAAGTAGGATTCTGGAGCTGTGCTGGCCTGTGGCGCTCTCCAGTCTTGGGGGCAAATCACAGAAGGCACAATATCCAACCATCAAAGGATAAGCAACCGAATGAGTGGAAGGATTAAATCATTAATGTCCCTAAAATTCAGCCTTATGTGCTCTAGCAAGATGTGTGAAATCTCTGGACCCTGGATTCAGAGCCTGCCAAATATCCATACATAGAAAGCCCACCCCTTGTGTGTTAGAAACACGTTATCCCCGCCTTTCAACTTTTGTCACATGTCGCAGGTGCTATGCGATTTAAATCCCCACCCGGAATGATAGGAGCATTGCCCAGAGCCAAGACATCTGTCATGGACTGTACCAAAAAACGGGTTTGGGTAATTGCCAGGTTCTTGTGGCCTGGTTTTGGCCTCTGTTGGAAACAGGATGCTGGGCTTGATGGACCCTTGGTCTGACCCAGCATGGCATGTTCTTATGTTCTCATTGATCTGGAGCATATACTGAAGCCAGTTAGAACCATTCGGCTGAACAATTTACTTTTAACTAAGACATAGCGGCCAGCCGGATAGGAGTGGCTACTTTCCGTGCAGAAAGATACATTCTGATGAATAAGAACAACCACGCCACAGCGTTTAGTACACCCAGAAGATGTGAGATACCCCGCTTCCTCGATATTGCATGTTCAGCCGGTAACACGCACGAGTGTCCTGTAAAATAAATAAATACATAAAAACACCAAAAAGTTGCCTTTCAATCCATTTAAGTGAGACCAAATGTTGTCTCTCTATTGGCTCTCTCGTACCTGCAGCACTCCACATTACCCCTTGAACCTGCCCTCCTCCCACCGTCCAAGTTCAAACCAGCTGATGATGAAGAGCGAGGCGGGGAGATCCTAGGCTGTCCCAGCACAAGCTGCAGCCTCCCCCTACTTAGCACAGCCAGGGCACCCCAAATACCATCAAATGAGATCTAGCTATACTCGGCACTATTAGTATTAGAATCCCCCCAAAAGCCCCAGATCCTTCATACGGTCCAGAGAATACAAAGGAAAACTAGGCCTGTTTGAAGTCTACCCCATTCCCCCCATATCGCAAACTCCCTGAACAAACCTGCCCTCTACAGTGGTGGAAACAACAAAGAAATAGATGCCCAGAGAAATCTTTGCCAAATCTTTATTGGGTGGAGACGTGTTCATTAAAATTGCCCGACTCAGGCAGAGTTTCGCCACATTCTAGTGGCTGCCTCAGGGGCTACAAGTAAACATATATAAATAGAATAAATCAAAAATACATAAAAAATCATAAAATCATTAAAATAACTAAAAAACAGACCAATTACTCAAATACAATTAAATAAGAATAATTAAATAAAAATAAAGCATTAAGAACCTCACATAAAATAACAATGATAGAACAGATATAAAACATACCATAGAACATGTCACGTATGTTTGGGAAAGGAGCATATGGCCCTCCACTGCTCTACAATGGAGGGTCAGAAGCACCTAAAGATATAAATGTTCACTACTTTTTGGGTGTTTGAGGTTTGTGGGCCACTTTTATGCTTCTGTTATTCGTTTACCCTTGTTTATTCTTTATAACAGTAAACACGAACGAAATTAACTTTCAGGATCCAAAAAGGGTCCGTAATTCTCAGGGCAGCAGCGACTGAGCAGATGGAGGATCCAGCGCAGCTCTTGTCCCAGGCCTGACTCCCAGGTGACGGCAGATTCTCCTCGGGAGCTATGGTTTTCTTCTGCTTTTTCCATTTCGTGGTCACACTCGCCTGTTCTGACTGGCTGTATTCTAATTATTGCTTATTTGTCTCTATCCTATCGATAACCGTGAGTACCCTTTGGGCTGTATTATATTTTGTTTTAAAGAGGCTTTTCCCAGTACCTTTGCTGTGGCTAAATTAGATACCTTGCGACTGTTAATCTTTTGGCAGGCAGCCTTCTTTAAACTTCTCGTATATGTGACAAGTACATTTAACGTAATAAGATGGACTTCTGAGAAGAATACTGCTTAGAATGAATTAGCCCCCGGCGTTAGTTTATTTCTGTGTTCGAGGTTGCGGACCTTTCATATTATTTCAGGGACTTTTTTGCAAGTCTGAGGATTGTCTTGCAGCTGTCACGCTTATGGCTTGCTCCTGCTTTCTGCGGAGAATTGTGGAAGTGAGTGGGCAAGGCTGCAACTCCTTAGCAGATGATTCTGGGGGATTTGAAGACTGATGAAGACCACGGCATTAGAGTAAGAATAATGTTATGGTCATTGGCATGGTAGGATTAAACTTCCTGCTTAAATAAGAGTTTTGGGAGTGTTAATTTTAGGGTTTATAGAGTGGCATCATTCTGTTAAAAGAAAAAAAAAATGTGCTGGTACCAGGGCCAGTGCAAGCATATTCAGTGCTCTAGGCTAATGTTTGGACATTTGCCCCCGTTCCCCAATGTAACTGCTAGTAGTAATGGCTCCAGCACAGCACTCCCTATTTTGATGGTATTGGCTCTGGTACAGCGCCCCCTTTAGACATCGCACTGGTTGGAATTTGCCGCCCCCAAATTCTTGGTGCTCTCGGCGGCTGCCTAGTTTGCCTGATTGAAGCGCCGACTCTGGCTGGTACTCACGGTCAGGATCTATAATGCTTTTTTTGTTTGGGTTTTTTTTTTGGGTTTTTTTGGGAAATGTAGAAAAAGCAGTTGGAGGAAAAGGTGCCGGTACTCAGTAGTGGCAAGTACCCCCTGAAAAAATGTGTAAAAAAAAAGCCCTGGTTTCGTATTTCAGTAGGAAATCCTGGCGCAGTGCCATAATAAACTGTCCACCTGCATTAGAACGGAAGAATTACTGCAGGCGATGGCAACCTATGGCACGCATGCCACAAGTGGCACCGGAGGCCGCTTTTAGTGGCAGGACGTGGGGCAGCGGAGATGCCGCCGATTCAAATCAGGTAAGCCCCGAGCTACGTATGCATCGCTACAGACTGGCGATACAGCCCACCCCCCAGCCCATGCCGGCAGCAGGAGTCTCGTGTAACGAAATGTCACCTCGTGCTGCCACGGGCTAGTCTAGCAGCTCTTCTTTCGAGACCGGCCCCCGCGGGAGCAGGAGGCCACTCCTGCTGCCGTACGCTCGCGATCCAGCGGGCCACACTGTGGCGGAAGAGATGGTGCGGATCTGGTGGATTCTAGCAGAATTCATCCTGCTGGCGGCTGAAGACTGAGGCCCACAGGGCACCGTGAAGCTCATCCCACGGTGCCCAAAGAGGAGGAGGACTCAGCCTGTCCATGCGTTGTGAGCCGGCGTGGGTGGGTGTGTTTAATTTAGTTTTTTGAGAAATGTATAGCCTGCAGCGTAACAAGTTTCGAAGCAGGTTACCAAAATTGTCAGTACATAACTTAAAAGAATAGAGACACAAGTTAAATGTATATCATCTGCAAATTATTCAATTGCAACATCCATCAGTTGAAAGAGCCTCCTTAATAGTATCAGTGACAGTTTGAGGGGAGAAGCATGATTAATTTGTAAAGAGAGCAAAAGCCTCTTTAAAAACGGAAGGTCTTCCAATCTTGTTTTTATTTTTTAAAAGCTTTCTCACATAATAGCATTTGAATAGAGACGGGCAGTGAATTCCAATAGATAGATGGCTTTTTCTCTGGTAATTTCTGGATGCGCCAGCTATATAGAGAGGCCCTTAAGTAAAATTGTGTCAGCAGATCAAAGTGAATGTGTAGGTGTATAAATATGAGGGAAAGAGAGTGCGTGTGGGGGAGAGTGACTGTGTGATTACAGGTGGGGAGGGAGTATGTGCAATGTACATGTTGGAGAAAGTGTGCCTGCAAATACATGTGGAGAGAGATGCGTGTGTGATTGCATGTGGAGGAAAGAGAGAACGTGTGTGATTGTGTGCGGTAGAAAGCGGGCATGTGATTGCATGTGGGAGAAGGAGAGCATGCTTATGTCTGCATGCAGGAAGAGTGCATGCAAGCAGTTGTATGTGGGTAAGAGCGTGCATTATTGCATTTGGAAGAGAGAGCGTGCATGTGACTGCGTGTGGGAGAGATTGTGCGTGTGGCGCGTGTGAGAGAGTGCGTGTGATTGCAGGTGGAAGAGAATGAGCGGGCATGTGTGTGATTGTAGGTGGGAGGGAGAGAGAGTCTATGTGAAAGAGAGGAGAGAGTTTATATTTCCCCACCTCCACCCCAACTAATTTCTGACAGATTTAGGGGGACTGGAAACGAATGTTTCCAGGTATGGAGAGTAGTGTTTTTGTTTCCTTAGAAGTTTTAATTATTGGTGGTTGTTTGATGTCTCAGCTGTTTTTAAATATTGTTTTGGAGTTTGGAAAATTTGTAAAATTATCGTATGGTCATCTGTTTTGAAAAATGTATTCTTTTTATTGGTATGGCTTAATTATTATGAGCGATATGTTATGTGAATTGTAAATGTTGTTGGTTGATGTTGGCATGATATTTCTGTTTTTCCATTGTCGCATTGCATAGAGTTTGGCTTGTTGCAGTTTCCAGTTCACTTTTTGTCTGTTTGTATTTATAGTTTTTATGGTCACTTTATTCGGTATTTGATGAGGTCCTGCGTGTGTGACTGCGGTGAGGTATTCCGCTAGCTAGTGTGTACATTCTGTGTGGGCATATATAGCAGCCTTGCCTGTTTTGTATTCCTAACGGAGGCTGTATGGCAAGGAGGAGAAGAGGGAATGAGGCACATTTCTCTTCTTCTTTTCATAATTTTATTTGTCCATGGAAAAACATCAGTTTCAATTATATTTTTCTATAACTCTTGACATGAAATCACATATAGGCTCTCTCCCACATGCATTCATACAGACGTGCACATGCTCGCTCTCTCTTTCACATGCAATCACACCACACATATAGGCTGACTCCCAAACCCACACTACATCCACATCCAGGAAGACATCTACCCACCCACACCAGCTCACAACCCACAAACAGGCTGGATCCACCCTTCCTCTGTCTTCGGCCACTGCGGGATAG
Source organism: Rhinatrema bivittatum (assembly GCF_901001135.1). NCBI lineage: Eukaryota > Metazoa > Chordata > Amphibia > Gymnophiona > Rhinatrematidae > Rhinatrema > Rhinatrema bivittatum. Next base: position 33,970,244 of record NC_042632.1, read on the forward strand.
GGTCTGGGACTGCCTGCCAGGCCTCTTTGTCTTCAGCCACCAGTGGGGTGAGGTCCGCTCTCTCTTGCACCACGATGGTCTGCTGTATAGCGGAGTGAATGGCAGCAGAAGTTGCATTTGACCAAACATCTCCTGCTGCTATGGGGCCGGTTTCGGGATACGAGCCGTGGCAGTAGGAGATGATATTTGATTAAAGGCGATTCCGACTGTTGGCGTGGAGGGTGGGGGATGTGTATCGCCAGTCTCTAGTGATGCGTGTGTGGCTCAGGGCTGCCTGTTTGATTTGACAGCAGTCTGCGCCTCCGCCCATCTATTCAGTTCTGCTGCCTTGCCGTATCACCATGCCACACCACTAAATATGGCCTCCCATGCTATAGGTTGCCGATCCCTGAGTTACATGGTCTGAATTTCATTATGCTGTTTATTTTAAATTGTTGTTCACTATGTTGTAGTATTTTTTTTTGGGGGGGAGATGGTCTAGAAATAAGAAAAAAAAAAAGGGGGGGTGCTCAAGGTGGAGAAGGCCATACTAAAAAAAAATTAAATGAATTCTTTGCGTTGGTCTTCACTTCAGAGAATGTTGGAGAGAAACGTGCACTGGATCCATATTTTGTAGGGGATGACTCGGAGGATATGACATAAACCACTGTGGTCCTGGCAGAGGTGCTAAAGTCAGTTGGCAAAGTATATAGTTACAAATCCTGAGATTGAATCGCATTCACCCTAGAGTTCTGAAAGAACTAAAATCTGAAATTACAGACCCACCACCGCTAATCTGTAACCTATCGTTAAAATCTGTTACTATACCAGAAGACTAGAGGCAGGACTGGCTCTTGGGCAAATGGCACCCTGGTTGAAGAGAGTTGATGGTGCCACCTTCCACGAATTGATCCCTGCTCCTTGGGAGCAAAGAGTTACGGAGGAGGAGGGTGACCCCACTTCTTCAGATTAATGTGAATTAGCGGCGGTGGGACCCTGACCTCAGCACTGTCCTCCTTCCCCACTATGTTAGTGCTGGTATTAAAAATATAGAAATACACATTCTTTAGATATAGAAATGCTGCATTTACAGAATAGAGACATATATTTTTTTATTTTCTATCAATCATGTATCCGTGGATCACAGATTACCGACAGAACTGAGCCAAAAAATTTCCAACACAAATTTCAAATTTTGTCTAAATAACCAAGAAGAGGGTACAACCCTGGCCTGTGTATACCTTGGCCTGATGATAACTGTAACTGGCAATGTGGGTATAAGATATTACAAGAAAAACTCCAAAAGGTCCAATATGCTAGAAAGAGAAAGTAGCCCATTCTAGCCACTCTCAAAAAAAGGTTAAAAATCATTTGACAGCATTGCATGAATAATTTTTAGATGATGGATATAAGATCTCCTTCAGATGCTATTTACATCTTATACATTAAGCTAAATAGATTTACATGGGTTAGTAAATTGTTGGACCAATGCTGAAGGAATCATTACCATAACTGTCACAACTATACAATATACATATAAAGAATACTTAATTAAAACAAATTAGAAACACATAAAACAAACGTTTCATAGCATAAATATTCATATATTTTTCAAATAATATACATACCTCATTCATTGTAATCGATACATTCAATTCCTAATTCTCACACATTCCACTCCTACATTGATTTAATCCAAAAGTGATCTTGAAGATTTTAAGAACAAATATATAGGACCCCCAAGAAGTAGGATCCTCTTTGTTTCACCTGTATTTGACTTCTTCAGGGGACTTGAGAGAGATATTTGTTGTAATGTTTAAGGCCGATGCTCAAATTCACTGCTCAGTACACACTTTTGTTCGTCCCGATATCACTGGCATTTTTACTTAAGGGCATTAGGGGTAATATCCGCTGAACTTCAACATTTTGGACACTGCAACGGTGTCCAAAAACTCTTTGAAATAACCCAAGGCTTCCAATAAAACAAGTGATCTGTACTCCCACTGCGATTCTTCATTAATGAATGGAGCTTCAATTATCTGCTGTAGAAAGGGTAATATTTCCAAGATATGTTTTTGTATAGTTATGATAGTGTTTTTGACAGTCATGGTAGTGTTTGTTTCAGTGTTGGTGTAATTAGAGGTCGGAATCCATCACGTATACCTTCTTGTTAGAACTGTACCTTTATAGTTAACTGTTGGAGACAAATACAGAATCAAAAGACCACAAAGCATAAATGGAAATGTGCAGTCAAAAACTGAACTGGAAATCGAAACAAGCCAAGCATTATATGCAGTGCAACATTACCATTTCTCTTAAGAAAATAAAATACAGTTTTGGAAGTATTTTACTCAGGAGATTGCTGAAATCCTCGGTCATTCTATTAATATAACATCTTTAATTGGGCGTTTAGGCAGGTGGGATGGGTCCTTGGTTCCCCGGCCTTGAAGAAAACTCACGGCACACGTAACCGTTGCCCCCTTTTGGAAGCAGAATCCTTGCGTGGAACACTGGTGTGGTCGAGCGCGAGATGTAGCCGATGTCGAAAGGCTGCACTGTGCCTTGAAAACACGGCTATTTGGGGTACTTAGCATTATGCACGTGATGGGACATAGGTTTAACTGTACTCAGGGTGGCCACTTAAAGGTTTATTTTTGCTGTCTACGTATGATGGATGCTCTTCTGCTTGTCCTCGACACTTGTTGGCTATACTTTTGTGCTTCTTTTGTAATTCTTGGTATATTGAAGATCAATTTATCGGTGTAACAGAGTGCTGCGAAAATTAATTAAATAGTTAAAAAAAGAAATCAAACAAAATCAAGAATTATACATCATGAATAATTATAGTACAGCCATACTAATAAAAAGAATATTTTAAAACATCTGACTAATAGAACATGCAATAATTATAAAAATTGTTATAAATTTCTGAAAACACTAAAAATATTTCAGAACAGCAGAAATATTAAACAATCCCAATAATTAAAGCTAATAAGGATAATATTGCAGACGGCCTCGGGAAATAAGGTTTATATCGATCAGGAAATCGTGCAGCAGTTTCTAGATTATGATATTCAGTTGCATGCAATGGAAATGTTTTGCTCTAGTGATGCTTTGGCTTGTAGCAGCAAGTGGATAACATCTCTGCTTCTGCTGCTAAGGAATTTTGAAATACGCTGATTACTTTAGAGGAGATAAGAGGTGGCTATAAAGTCCTTATACCCACATAAGATCCCCAGCTCTGATGGGTTTCCTATTGAATTTAATCAGATGTTTAAATTTACATTAGCTCCCGAGCTTCAAATGTTTTTTTCAGTGTTTTTTGGATTCAGGGGTGGTAGGTGGCTCCTTCAGAGAGGCTAAAATGGTGGTGTTTGAGGAAAGATCCCATGTTTGTTAAAGTATAGACCAATTTCTTGGATAAATGTAGACTGTCAAATATATGTTAAGAATCTTGTTTTGGGGTTGAGTAAATTGTGAGAGTGATTCACAGGAACCAAAATGGGTTTGTACTTGGATGTATGTTTTCAGATATTGCTAGGTAGCCTCACAATTTGTTTTGCCTATTTGCTGACCGGCAGCATCCTTTAATGGCGCTATCGTCAGACGCTGAAAACGCTTTTGATAGAGTTGAACGGGATTATTTGTTTCATGGTATGGGATGGTCTAGAATTTGGGCAATGTTTATAAAGATGGTGCAGATGTTGTATACTGCCCTTCAGGCTTGCTTGTTTGTTTTTTTTAATGATATATTTTAAAAACCTTTTTCTCTATTTCGGGGGACTAGTCAAGGATGTCTGTTGTCTTCACTGTTTTTTAATTTGCCGTTAGAATCGTTTGCCCTGGCTATTCAGGGGGGAGGGATATCAGTATAGAAGGTATTTGTTATTGTCAATCTGAAATTAAAATATCCATCTTTGTGGCCAACAATTTGGTCTATATTTCTGTCCAATCTAGTCATCGATTGTAATTGTTTTGTTTCAAAATGTTCTCAGTCGTCTGGCTATAATGTGAACTTGTGCCGAGCGCATTTTCCTAGTGGCCCGGCCACGTGCGTATCTGCTGGTATGCGTGGAAGTGCTGGGTTCTTAAAAAAAAGGGCGGGGCGTGGAAGCTCAGGAGGTAGATTAAGGTATAGGGGAAAAGGGAGGAGGGTTAGTTAGGGGGATAGGGAAGTTCCCTCCTAGTCCGCCGCCGATATGAAATCGGACACGTGTGTGTGCGCGGGTAGACTATTTTATAACGTGGACACCCGTGTGTGGCTTTAAAAATGTATCCCTTTGTGTCCATAGCCTCGGAAATCACATTGCAATACTCTCCTCTTTCTTTATCGTGGCGTGGTTGGTTGGATTTGATAAAATGCAAAGGGATAAGTATATAAATAAATAAATGAATACATTTAGCTATGTATTTCATATGCTCCCTGTGCCTGTGGGAAGTGAGCTATACCAAAAATGAGAAGGTATTTGAATTTTGTTCTTGTGGAGACATAGATCTCCAAGGATTGCTTTTGACTAAATTGAAAGTACCCAGGTAGATGGGGAGGGGTTGAACTTTCCCGATTTAGAATGGATTCATACCGCACGCAGCTAGTTTGTGGATGTTGGATGTGGTACCTAGCTTTTGTCCTCTTTGGTTATCGTTGGAAAGAGAGTCCTAATCCTCTTTCTTTATCTGGCATGTCTCTCCCTCGAAAGTGAGTGGATAATCAAGTTCTCCTGACTACTAGGGAGGCGTTTAACATGCTGGAATGGAAAATGGCTATTTCTTGGTGGTCTTCAGAATGTATAACTATTAGGTTTGCACAATTAAGCAGTGCAGTTTGTTGCCTGGAAATATGTTAAGGTAGGTAGTATAGCTTTGGGTTAAAAAAAACCACAAAAAACCTTCAAAAGAATTGGAGAATTTTCTGGAGGTCGGGGTCCGTGAATCAGTATTAGCCGGGTAGGCTTGGGGTGCGCCACCTCTTACAGCTCAGAGCTGGGAGTGAATAGTAGGGACTGAAATTTCCCCGTAGGATCTGATGGGAACTTTGACCGTGGCCAATTCAGGTCACTTGGAAGGAGACAGGATGCTGGATCTCGGTCTGGCCCTAACATGGTATTCCTTATGTTTTGATGAAAGGAGTCTGCCCTGCCCTCTAAATCTTTCTGGGGAGCAAAAGTATGAGCGATCCTGGTGAGGGGAACCTCTTGGCTCTTACAATAAATACGGTACACCTCGGTGCCCCTTTATTAATATGCTGGTGATAATTTCCCATTCAGTAAACTGTCCTCCTTTCCCCAAAGTTATTAGATTGAAAATCTCCAATCAAGGCATTTTATAATAAAAAAATCTAAGAAATAATGGCAATTAAAACAGATCTAAAATAATGCAAATGATAAACTAAATGACTGAATAAGACAAATAATGACAAAATAAATACAACAGTAAAACTAGAATATATAAAACAGCAATCACAAATCAGAAAACAGTGCCTATTGCTTTCCCAGTAACGGTGCATGGAAAGCATGCGCCGTTGGGTCTCTTAACATTTTTTATGTAATTTGTATAGCATAGTCTTGTACGGACTGCACTGAGATAGTAGTTGTTGCTTTTAAAACGTATCGTGAGAGCCGGTATATTGATCGTCAATCTTATGTATTACACTAATACGATGTCTTCGTGAATGTGCATTTTTTTAAAATGAAACGAGAGAGGTTTACAAGAATTGGTGGTGCTGGATCCTGATCCAGTGATGACTCACTTTGTGGCACTTACAGTACATTGACAAAGTCTCCCCTTTCTCCTTTTTTTGTAGCTTACTTTTCTCTGCAGGTGATCTATGCTCGACGCAGGTACAAAGTGTCCCCTCCCAACACATCAGGGAGCCCAGAGTTCGAGAGGATCTTCCGAGCTCAGTAAGTGTAGTTTATTTTAACCTTTTGGCCTTATTCTGGACATTTTTTTTCCATTTTGTGCCTATAGATGAAAATAGTTATCAAACGAAGAGCTTCGTTGGCCAAAAACTTGTTTTCACTCACTTGAAGCTGTTGGTCATGGATGGCGAAGAAATGTAATAAATTCACCCGAGGCTCCTCCTCAGCTTTCTGGAAAACCTCTTGGAAGAGGAGATCCCACGAGTCTCGGAGCAGGGCAGATCCATAAACCTTTCCGTGACATCGTCCCTCGACAAGTAATCTTGCACAAACCCAGGCTCTTCCCTGTTCTCCCGCTGCTGAGCTTATCTCGAGGCTGGTTTTGTTCAAAGTCAGATGGCAGCTTTATATATTTTTGTCCAATAGTTCCTTCCTTTCTCTTATTTTTTTTTCCAGTTCAGTGGGAACATGTGCTGAGGATCCTGGCACTTGTTAGCCTTTGTCTCCAGCTACCCCTGGAATTCTCCTTTTTTTTTTTTTAATTAGTTTGCCTCCCACTGGTACTAATAAACTTCATGCTTTGGGGGAGGGGGGGGGGGGGGAGAGATTAGATTCCTGTCAACTGTCGATCTACTCATTCTCCCAGGACAAGCAGGAGGGTAGTCCTAACATGTGGGTGACATCATCTGGATGGAGCCCAATCATGGAACATTTGTCAAAGTTTCTAGAACTTTGACTGGCCCCTATTGGGCATGCCAGACCGAGATCCAGCATCCTGTCTCCTTCCAAGTGACCTGAATTGTCCACGGTCAAAGTTCCATCAGATCCTACAGGGAAATTTCAGTCTCTTTTTTTTCTGCGCAGCAGTAGCCTCGTGGATCTTTGGAGCTGTGTGAGAATTTCTCACAACTTTTCCTCATGGAATCTAACTTTAAAAATTAAAAACATTTACCACATCCCGGGGTCCCCCATCGATCGCCGATACCTGTTGATGCCGGTAAGTTTACTTCGTCCCTCGCAGTTGGTTCCCGGTGGTGTTTTTTCCATCAGTGCCAGATGGCCATTGACCGCGTGCTGCCTTTATTTTTTTCTAAAAAGAAGGTGACCGGGTTCCATAAGTGTCCCGAGTGCCCGAGGACGATGTCCATTACGGACCCTCATGACGTATGTGTTTTATGTTTAGGCCCCGCTCGTGATGTCCAACAGTGCACTAACTATGCCCAAATGATGCCAAAAGGCTGCAGGGCATGCTTGGAAATGATGGAGGTTCTCTTTAAGCGAGTATCTCCATCTACTGCAGCTAAACACAGTCGCAAGTCTTCATCGACTCTGTCGCCGTAGAAGTCTCAGCGACATCGAGTCATCGATGACCTTTCCTCGCCATCCTCCGTACGTTCGGCATCGATGTCATTTTCCTCGGTGCCTGAAAAGATCCGGACGGGAGCATCGGGACACATCTCTGCATTGACGGAACCATGGATGAAGAAATCCCGGGGAGAGGGGGCCCCATCCCCTTCTGGACTCAGGATATCAAGGTGTTCTCCACCGGCACCGGTGCTGGGAGCTGAGCCTCCACTAATACACGTAGACCCTCCGGCAACATCTTGTGAGCCTCCATCCCCAATAGCTGTGCTATCGATGCCAGCTTCTAGGGCTGAATTGGACAGGATAGTCCAAGAGGCAGTTCTCCAGGCGCTTCGAGGATTCCAGTCTATGCTGGCACCCGATCCGATGCCTACCATGCTGGCTGTTGTTTGTGATGGTTGTGGGTAGATCCTTGGGCCGGTGGCAGATGGGATCTTCCCTCATAGGTGTGGTCGAGAGAGACCACCAGTCAGGCTCAGAGTTGGGAGACAGACACACACAAGTTCTTTTATTAAACTGTTTTTGAGAACCACCAGAGGTGGCAGTAGTGAGCTGGAAGAGCCCGGCTGGGCTGTAGTCTCTCGGGCACTGGAACAGTGAGCTCAGGAAGGCTGAGCTGTAGAGAAACTGAGATAGTGAGTAGGCAGAGTATGCAGAGTTCAGGAACAGAACCTTGATGGTAACACTCACACGGTAGTCTCTTAGAACAGCCCAGGAGCTGGAATGAAGTAAGCCCTTGGAGCGAGTACCTGGTTCCAGGGAAAGCTCTGAGAGGGAGATGGTAACTCACTGGTGGTGTAGGCAGCAGTGACTTCCTGGAAGAAGTTATATTCAATAGCAGATCCGGGAATGTGGGCCCTCGAGGAGCGAGTACCGGCTCCAGACTGAAAAGTAAAAGAGAGAGCGAGGCCCCTGAGGAGCGGGTACCCTTGGTAAAGTCCAAGGAGGCAGAGTAGCAAGGTACGTGGAGACCGAATCCCATCCGCAGCGATACCTGGAGGCAGCTAGGTAAGAAATCCTTCCTTTGCTAACTCGGTTAGTTAGCGAAATGAAAGACCTTTAAATATTCGAAGATGATGATGTCATCTCAGGGGGATGCCCCTGAGATTGGCGCCACTGCCGGTACTTGAGTCGGGGGCCGTGCGCGCGCCCCTAGTCCTCGGGAGAACACGGCGGAAGGCAGAGTCTAACCGGTCCGGGGATGCCGGAGGAGGTCGGCAAGATGACGCCGCGGCAGACAAACTTCCATCAACCAAGGAGGGAGTTGCCAAAGAGGTAAGGAGGGTGGAGTGAGGAAGTCAGGCAGCGACTGTCACAACACTGGTTCCGCTGCTTGACCGTCTCGATGTCTTGCTCGGTGCTTTGCCATCGGCACCGCTTCCTGCCGTGCCACCGGCACCCCCGAAACCACCTAAACAGATACAGATTCCATTATCCTCGGATAAGGTACAGAAATTACCGATGCCGGAACCTGTTCCAGGACCGTCGTGTCTCCTGCCACCCCGATGTCCATCGAAAGGGCTGATGCCATCGATGCCTTCATTGGTGCCTCCATTCTTCCCATCAGTACCACCTTCAGATTCTGCTGGATTTGGACCAATAATTCCATCTAAACACCCTCAAGATGCAGGAGATGCACCTTATGATCCCCGGGGTGATGATTCTTCTGTCACTCAAGACTCGGATGAAATCCTATCTGAGCCTTCACCCCCAAAAGAACACCACTGTTCCCCTCCTAAAGATCTAACATTTGCTAACTTCATCAAGACGATATCTGAAACCATCCCTTTCACGTTACAGACAGAGGAGAATGTCAGGCACAAAATGGTAGAGGTGTTACAATTTGTCAAAGCCTCTAAAGAGGTTGTGGCAGTTCCAATTCATGAGGTGTTCCTTGATCTGCTACAACTGGGAACACCCAAGCACAGTTCTACCAGTGAATAGAAAGTGATGCCACCTACTTAGTCCAGTCAGCTCTGGGGTTTCAAAAAAGCCAGCTTCCCCACCAATCTGTTGTTGAGTCTGCTCTGAAACAGCTAAAAAAAAATCTCGACCTCATACTTCTGCCCCTCAAGCTAAAGAACAAAAATCCTTGGACGCAGAGTCTTTCACGGCTCCATGCTGATGGCACGGATAGCAGCTTATCAGCTTTATATGACTCGATACTCCAGGAATCTTTGGGAAAAAAATCCAGGAATTCTCTGAAAGCCTACCCGATGAGTATCAAGAAGGCCTTAATTCCATGCTTCAGAAAGGACTCGAGGCTGGAAAGCATGCAATAAGGGCAGCATATGATGTTTTTGACACTGTCTCAAGAGTGTCGGCAGCAGGTATAAGTGCCAGGCGTTGGGCATGGCTCAAATCATCTGACCTATGCCAGGAGGTTCAAGAGAGGCTATCAGACCTTCCTTGTACCGGATACAATTTATTTGGCGACAAAAATCAGCACACAGTTACGCAATTAAAAGACCATCATGACACTGTGTCAACACTCCTCTCTTCCCTTGGAGTTCCCGGCTACAACCAAGAGGTCTTTTAGACGTGATCCTAGAAAAATTTCCTAAAAATGACGTCGCTACTATCCTCCTCCATCCCGTGCTTGGCAGACCAGGGCTCCAAAAGCCCAACCAGCTCCGCAGACAGGTCCAGCCGACCTCCAGTTTCCACAACCATTCCTGTAGGGGGCCGCTTGGGCTTTTCCACAACATATGGCACACAATTACCACGGACCAATGGGTGCCGTCTGTAGTCAAACTGGGTTACCGTCTAAACTTTCTCACGCTACCACCGAACACTCCTTGTCCAGCGGTAGCTTCCATCAATCACTCTCTACTTCTCGAGACAGAGGTCTTCAGTCTTCTGCACTCCAACGCCGTAGAACTGGTGCCTCGACTGCAGTGGGGCCAGGGGTTCCCCTCTCGGTATTTTTCAATACCCAAAAAATCAGGAGGCATTCGTTTTATTCTAGTCCTATGTGCCCTAAAAGAGCACCTCTGCAGTGAAAGGTTCAGCATGGTAACCCTGGGCACCATGCTTCCTCTCCTACAACAGGGAGATGAGCTCTGCTGTCTAGATCTCAAAGAGGCCTATGCACACATTCCCATTTATCCTCCTTATCGGAAATATCGCCAGTTCGTAGCAGGCCACGATCATTACCAGTGCCGGGTGCTACCATTCGGACTAGCGTCGGCACCCCGGGTATTTATGAAATGCCTCGCGGTCGTCGCAGCTCATCTCCGACAGAACAACATTCACGTTTATCCATATCTAGACGATTGGCTCATCAGAGGCCCATCCCGGCAGGAAGTGCTTCACTTCCTCCATTTCACCATCAGCCTACTACATTCATTAGGATTCCTAATCAATTACCGCAAATCATATCTGTCTCCTTCACGCACCCTTTTGCTCATAGGAGCAGATTTAAACACTATCCAGGCCAAAGCATTCCACCCAAACGACAGAGCACGCTCATTAACAACCTTGGCCAAGGCAATTCAGACTCGTCGAACAACCAAAACATATCACCTGCTAACCCTCTTGGGTCACATGATGTCTACAGTTCATGTCACTCCAATGGCTCGACTAGCTATGAGGATAACACAGTGGACTTTAAAGTCCCAATGGTCGCAGTCAAATCAACCCATGTCCCACATTGTCCACGTCACCAGCCAGCTTCGTCTCTCGCTAGCTTGGTGGACAAGGGAGTCCAATCTTCACACAGGACTACCCTTCCATTCTCCAGAACGTCACATCACTCTAATAGATGCAGACAACCTGGGTTGGGGAGCCCATGTCAACAAACTCCAAACCCAGGGAACCCGGTCCAAACAGGAAGCAAAGTATCAGATAAATTTTCTGGAGCTTTGGCCAATTCGATACGCCCTATTTGCCTTTCAGGATTGCCTCTCCAACAAGGTAAGCCTAAATCAGACAATCGGGTAGCAATGTGGTACCTCAACAAGCAAGGGGGCACGGGCTCCTTCCTTCTATGCCAGGAGGCGGCACAGATCCGGGCCATGGACTCTCTCCCACTCCGTGCTACCAAGAGTTACATACCTGGCAGGTGTGGACAATGTGATAGCATACGATCTCAGCCGGACCTTTCACCCACATGAACGGCCCCTGGATCCCACTGTAGCAAACTGAATATTTTACCAGTGGGGCCGCCCGCACATAGATCGCTTTGCATCAATTCATGACCACAAAGTGGACAACTTCTGCTCTCTACACCGCAACCACCACACATCACCGTGAGATGCTTTTGCCCGCTCATGGACAACGGATGTCCTGTATGCCTATCCTCCACTTCCACTCATTAGCACGACTCTCGTGAAGTTACAGCGGCACGATGACCTTTATAGCCCCTCATTGGCCGAGTCAGGTTTGGTTCCCCATCCTTTGTGAACTCTCGGTCCAGCAACCAATTTGCCTGGGTACAGATCCAATTCTGATAATGCTGAGCCCCGTGCTATGTCATCAGAACCTTCACGCCCTGTGTCTGACAGCTTGGATGTTGAGAGGTTGATCCTGCAATCTCTCAACCTCTCTGACAGTGTGTCCCAGGTCCTTGTAGCTTCATGAAAGCCTTCTACTAGGAGATCGTATCGTTCCAAATGGAAAAGATTCTCTACATGGGGCACCTTTAGGGAAATAGATCCTTTTTCCTGCCCCATTCCAAAGTTCCTGGACTACGTCTAGCATCTCTCAGAAGCTGGCCTGCAAACTTCCTCCATCCGTGTACATATCGGCGCCGTTTCAGCTAACCACAAAGGTATAGGAGACGCCCCGATCTCGGTGCAACCCCTGGTTGGGCGCTTTATGAGAGGATGACTACAACTGAAAGCTCCATTGTGTCCTGCGGTTCCAATGCGGGACCTTAACATTGTTCTAGCTCGGCTCACGCGACTGCCATTCGAGCCCGTGCATTCCTGCGAGCTTGGACACCTCGCTTGGAAAGTGATTTTTGTAATTGCTATAACAATTGCTCTCAGTCAGTGAACTACAGGCATTGGTAACATACCCACCGCTTACCAGATTCCTTCAAGATCGTGTGGTAGTCCGCACACACCCTAAATTCTTGCCAAAAGTAGTGTCAGATTTCCACTTAAATCAGTCGATCATACTTCCCAGCTTTTTATCAAAGCCTCGCTCACAACCAGGTGAGCGAGGCTCTGCATTCCTTGGACTGTAAATGTGCTCTTGCTGCAGCTCATAGAAAGTCTACCGACTGTTTGTCTCCTTCGATTAAAAACAAACCGGGAGTTTTGGTGGGCAAGCAGACCCTATCCACCTGGCTGGCGGTCTGTATGTCCTTCTGCTACCAGCAAGCAGGCCTCCTGCTACAAGTACGGGTGAGAGCACATTCAGTAAGAGCTGTGGTGACTTCAGTAGCACACTTGCGTTCTGTACTTCTTGCTGACATCTGTAAAGCTGCAGCATGGAGTTCCCTTCATACTTTTGCAGCTCATTATTGTCTCGACGAGACTGGCAGACAAGATTCCATCTTCGGTCGGTCAGTCCTGCGTAATTTGTTTCCAGTTTAATAACCCAACTTCCTTCCATCGACGCACTTTGCAATTCAGGCTGCCCTTCTAACCAAACACCCCCCCCCCCCCCCCCCCCCCCCCCCCGCCCATTCGCTGTGCCTGTTGCACCTCGTTGGGTGCTTTTGGCTTATTATAATCTGGCATGCTGTAGCTTGCTACTCACCCATGTGTGTGAGGACTACCATCCTTGTCCTGGGAGAAACCAGGGTTGCTTACCTGTAACAGGTGTTCTCCCAGGACAGCAGGACGTTAGTCCTCACAAAACCCACCAGCCACCTCGCAGAGTTGGGTTTGATTACGTGTTATCCTATTTTTCGCTTGTACTTTTAACTACAAACGAGGCTGAAGGGGAACCCCTGCTGGATGCAGGGTTCAGGGCATGCTTAATGTGCCAAAGTTCTAGAAACTTTGACAAAAGTGTTCCGTGATTGGCTTCCATCCCGATGATGTCACCCACATGTGAGGACTAACATCCTGCTGCCCTGGGAGCAACTCTGCTGTACTTGGCTTTCAAGCACCCCCCTCGATATACTTTGTTTTATAAAATATTTCAGCTATCCTCATAATGACATCAACCGCAGCCTCTGACATGGAGTTTAGCTCTCTATCACAAGCCTTTCTAATGCACACCCATCTCCATACTTCCCCATAAACATACAGCGTCCTATCTTATACATATAGATACACTCCTAAACACACAGCTTCTCCTCTCATACACACACACACTCCCAAATACATAGCCTTCTCTCTTACACACAGCTTCCTCTGTCTGTGTGTCTGATTGGAAAAGGGAAGATGAGGTGGGTGTTGACTACCAGAGGGTCAGTCAGTCATAGAATACCAATGTACCATGTGCAATGACCTGCTCTATCAACAACTGGGCTTGGTGGGATGAGTTAAACAATTATTTATTATAAAAAACAAACAGCGAAAGCTTCTGTACTAACAAAGTTATGCGCAGGCCTGTCTGTGGTCTTTGGAGCGGAATAGTGAACAGCAGCAGTGCCTCCCACAGGGTTCGTGGAGCTCAGTCAATCGCTTTCCGATTAGTCTTCCACCTGCCCATGTTCCCTCCCCCCCCCCCCCCCCCCCCCCCCCCCCCCCCCCCAGCATACACCAGACTCTTGGCCTTGCCATTGCTGCTGCCGTGGCTAGGGTTGCCAACTGCTACATGTGCAGTCCAAAACACTCTGCATCCTGACTGACACGGATGGTTAGTGCTGTGTTTCTTTAAAACCGTCCCAGCCTTTCATCTCTCTTCCTTCTGCCTCCTGTGTCTCAGTATGCCTTCCCCCCCCTCCTATGTGCACTGCTCTCTTGTGCTGCCCTCCTAGCTCTAGTCCTCTGTCTCCCTCCTGTCACATTCTCCTTTCCAGTGCCGTACTCTTTTTATTTCCTTTCCTCCTGTGTCCCCATCTCCTTTGTGCCTCTTCTCTCTTCCTTCCCTACAGTCTCCCTCCTGTCCTCATGTTCCCTTGTGCCTCTCCCCTTCCCTATGATCTGCCTTGCATTTCTCCTCTGTCTCTTTCCTCCCTTGCTCCCCAAGTGTGTCTCTTCCTTTCCCTCCCGTTTTCTCTGTCCCCTCTGTTTCTCCCCTTTTCCCATCCTGTGACTGCTTGTCTCCACCTTCTCCCCTCCCCTGTTCCTTTATCCCTTTGCTGGCTCGATGCAGCCCCCTTTTTCGGCTGTTGGCCTGGCATTGAGTGAGGGAGGGACCCAGAGGGCATTGCTCTAGGGATCGGAGGGCTGTGCCGTGCCCTGCCTCCGCTCCCCATCCCATCCAATCACAACACAGGAAAGGAGGCAGGAGGGGCGGGGACACCGCAGGTCTCGGCTCTCTTTCCTTGTAACCAGGAAGCTGTGGGAAAGAGGGGGAGCCTCCTGCACAATCCCTGGCCGTCTGGTCCAAAAACGGGCAGTTGGCAGCCCTAGTCACGGCAGCGGCGATGGCGAGGCCAGGAGTCTGGTGTATGCTGGGGGAGGGGAGAGGTCGGGGAGGGAACATGGGCAGGCGGAAGAATAATTGGAAAGCGATGGGCTCCAGGAACCCTGTGGGAGGCACTGCTGCTATTCAGTATTTCGCTCAAAGACCATGGACAGGCCTGCCCATAACTTTCTGTGAGTACAGAAGCTTTCGGTGGTTGTTTTTTGCTTTGTTTATAATTAATTGTTTCTTAACTTTCACCCCACAAGGCTCAGTTGGTGACAGAGCGGATCATTGCACATGGTACGTTGGTGTTCTATGACTGACTGACCCCTCTGGTGGTCAACACTCACCACATCTTCCCTTTTTCCAATCGGACACGGCAAAGGGTTGGATCGGCTCAAGTTTGAAACTTGTGAGCTGTAGCACCAGTGAAGGCCTCGGCAGGTCGTAACTACCGTCCACTCGCGCGTCCTTCGTACGCATTCACCGTTCAGACATTGTAAAGAAAAGAAAATAAAGAGGAGAGGATAACTCGCATGTCCTTATCTCATGCTTTGCACTAATCAGCACTTAACTCTTATCGTGAAGTTAATCCTTAGCAGCAGATTTCTAGAACTCATTTTTGGACTGCTTTAATATCATATTAACTAATTAAAATGTTGATTCAGTAAAGCAAATAGGTTTGCATCTAACTGTTCCAAGTCTATTTGCAGCATAGTGTCATCACTGTCCATGGGGGGAGTAGTGGCCTGGGCAAGCGCTTCTGTCGATGGCCTGCCCCCCTCCCCTGCAGACCCATCCGTTGTGTGGCATTTACCCTCCTTGGCTGGTTGTGTGAATTCCATGGCCTGTCCTGGCTGCTCTTGGCCAGCTTGGGGAACCTGCGGGCACGTCTGGGGGGTGGAGGAAAGGAACGGTGGGGGGGTCGGAGCGGTGCACGACTTGCCCCTCTTTCCTTCAATGCCCTCCACTCCCCCCACTTTGCCATGTTTTTGGAATCTTCACATCCTAAGCTGCTGAAGCCCTCGGAGAAATGTGATTTTGGGGTTTTAGGAATTCTCCCTTGGTGAAGACTTTCTGGAATAGAGTGGTTTTGCAAAGTTTTCACGTTTTAAATAGTTTTTGTATAAATAAAATGATTTCTTTATTACATTCAGGTGAATATAACCAGTGTTTCAGTGCTTCTGGCAATTGCAAAGTTGCACAAATCTATCTGATCGTGTACCCCGACTGAATCTATGAAATATTAGATACCAATGTTAACAATGGGGATTTTGGGGTTGTGACCAACTTTTGAAAAAAGAAATTGTAGTTTAGTTTGTGTGACAATTGTCCTTACTCATTGCATTAATGTGAGATGGTGATAGGGTAGTTAAACAACAATTTTTTTTTTTTTTGTTTTGCTGCATCCGTGGTGTAAATGTAGCACAGCTGCATTTCCTGCTGCTCAGGCACCCGGCCTAGGCAAAGCTGGCAAGTGCTCGCTGCTTCAGTAATGACTTGACTTACGATGCCTCTCGGGGAATGTGCTAGGGCCCACCGGTCAGCATTTTCCTAGCGTGTAGCCGGATGGACTCGGGACCCAAGGGGTATTGTACTCTCCCGATAGCAGATGGGAGACGGAGTCAAATTTCAAAGCTGACGTTACTCCACATGTACCCGTGCAGGAAGCTTAGCTCTTCAGTATTTTCCGTCTCCCGGCAGATGCGGACACTATTCCACACACTAGAATAGTGTAACACCGTAAAACAAAGAAGAAGAAAATTTACCTTAAGAAGATCGAGTCCCGCTCTCTTGCGGTGAAACCTAAAGGGTCCCTCACCTAGTCGAGAATTCCTGAGGTGATCTCAGATATCCCTCAGAAGTATGCCTTGGTACCGGCGTGGACTTAGCCACCAGCGTGGCTTAAAGGCAGCGGGTGCACATCAGAGGGTGGCGGTGAAGGTAAATCCCTCTCCCCCCGTAGCTGGAGACCGTCCGATGCGCAAGCGGTAAGTGACGAGATTAGTTGAGAGAGAAACTTTACATTCAGGTCTCCAATCTCCTGAACTGGGATTGCCGGACCGACTCTGCTTCCTGTGAGTCGAAAGGGAGCACCGATGGGGTTGAGCAGGTTTGGTTAGGCTAGGCCCCGAACCGGTGCAAGGGTCCACACATGTGGAGACCCTCACGGGGGGGGGGGGGGGGGTGGTGCCATCTTTCACCCTGGGGTCGTCGGCGCAGTCTCCCTTCCCTTCGGCGTTGCGCGCGGGACGTTCCGGCGGCCGATGCGCATAACTTGCGCGCATACCGCGCACAACTCGTGCCGCTCGCACGACCGCAAGTTTGACGCGTGCTTAACTACGGCCACGTGCAAATATTCACCTCGCGCGTAACTTCGCGCAGAAATACTTCCGTGCGCATAATTATGGCTGTGTACAAATCCTCGCACGCGGTGAAAACTCGTGCGCCTAGACATAAATCCAATGGCACCGGTGTCTAAGAAGGTGAGATGGCAGTCTTATTTGCACAGCCTGCCACATAAGAGCCACGCAGCCTGACCCGGAGGCCTACCTGTGTCGGCCTTGTAAAGAAGCCCAGGGGAGACCGAAGCCTGGCCCGTCTCGATATAAGGAGGGTCTGGAGCTACTACTTCATAGCTCTCCGGACCTATGCACCTCTGAGAGGCCTTCTCCACAGGACGGCTCCTACTCTGACCTCCCCCTGGGATTAACATGGATTCCGGTCAGAGTGTTTTTCAATGGTTGCAAGCCTTTGTTCGGGCTGAATCGGTCCCGGCCGCAACACAGGTTCAATCCCGGCCAGAAGCACAAAACCATCCCGGCCTTACTCTGATGCATCGCCTAACTAAGAGTGTCTCGGGCAGGGACCTGGATACCTCAGAAGGGGCTGCATTAGCTTGAAAACCCTCCAGACCTGGAACCATACCAAACCATGCTTTGTTTCTCTCACAAGGATGAATTACCATCCCTTGTTTCCCAGACTCTGAAGAATCTGGATTTTCTAGGTACGTAACCTATGGCGGAACCAAAGAAGAAGCCCATTCCGGTGTTCTTTCGTAAAGCCTCGTGCTACTTTCCGATGATGGTAACCATCCAGGAATCGGTTGACCTGGAACGTGATGGCCCGGAGGCCAGCTTTAAGGGAGGTCTGACCTCGGAAGCCCTATACCCTCTGGAACCTGAGGCCAAGGAACGCCTGCGCTTTCCAAAGTGGATGCCACGGTCTACGCTGTCTCAAAGCGAACAACAATTCCCGTAGAGGGAGGGCCGGCATTACGGGACACTCGGGACAGAAGTCCATCTTTAAGCAGGCCTTTGACGCAACGACGACGACACTGCATATTGCTTCCTGCTGCGCACCGGTGACACTTTTCCGCTTACTGCTCTCGAGAGAGGCAAATAATTTCAGAACTTATACTGTCCTGTATGGAACCCTTAGAAGCCTTCCTGACGGACGCGAGCTCAGACCCAGGGCGTACCTCAGCCCGAGGAGTACCCTCGGTAGTGGCAGCCGGAAGACAGTTACGGCTGCGAATTTGGCCCGTTGACGCGACTCCTACAGCGAATCTCGAGAGAATGCCCTTTTTAAAAGGATCTCCTATTCGGAAATGAAATGGTAAAGTTAGCCAGCAAGTGGGGCGAACCACCATTGCCTCGGCTACCAGAAGACAAGAGTTAAAGATCCCAGTGCCCCTTGCCCGGTAGAGGCAGGGGCAGAGGTCTCGACACTTTAGACCCTACAGGAGCACAATTCCAAGCAACCCGTCCTTCTGAAAGGCCCCAGTCCTTTAGGCACTAACAGACCAAGAGAAGAACAGGCCCGGGAGCAGTCCCCAGTCGTGCCCTCCAAGGAGAAGGGGCTGATTTCTCCAAGGGAAGAGGAAATAGGAAGTCGACTTTTCCTCTTTTACCAAAGATGTGTCGAGATGATGTCGGATAAATGGGTGCTATAGATCATTTGAGAAGGTTACTGTCTGGTCGTGCTGCATTCCTCGGGAGAAAGCTATTATGTGACCCTGCCACGCCCATATTAAAAGACTGGCAGTGGAAGCCACTCTAACAAGATTACTCAGCCTGAAGGCAATAAGTCCGGTTCCTGCACCCCAACAAAATACTGGGCGCTATTCCATCTATTTTATCGTCCAAGAAGGAAGGGTCATTCTGGCCCATCCTGGATTTCAACAAGATCACGTAACCTTTGCGCTCCGTTATCACGGCAGTACATCCGGGAGCGTTCTTAAAGTCCTGGACCTCTTCGAAGCCTACCTTCACATCCCGGTCCATCGGGATCACCAGCGCTCCTGCGCTTCGCAATACTGGGCTACCGTTACCAGTTGCGGGGTGCTTCCCTTTGGCTTGGCAACCGCCCCCAGGACCTTCACCAAAATTAGGGTGGGTGTGGCGGCAGCAATGAGAAAGGAAGGAATGCAGGTACATGCTTACCTGGATGACTGACCGATCGGGTCAAAATCTCCGGAAGAGAGCGGATAGGTGACCGGCAGAGTCGAGAGCCTACTGCGGGATCTCGGGTGGGTCGTAACACGAGCAGAAGCGTTCCACAGCCGTCTCGGTCACTACAGTACCGGGGAACCCGGTCTGACGCCTTACGGAACAAAGTCTTTCTTCCTTCCACGAGGAGAAGGAAATTGAGGGTACGATTGTGACGATCGATGACCAACGCATCGAGTCATCGGCCTCGTGGCATCAACCTTGGAGGCCGTTCCGTAAGAAGTAGCGCTCCCTACTGTCACGATGGAACCCACTGTCCCAGAACTACTCAATATCCTTGAACTACCGGTAGAGGTTCGGACTCGGCTGCAATGGTGGCTACGGGAAGACCACCTAAGCAGAGCAGTAAGCCTATCTCCACCGAACTGGATATTGCTCGCTACGGATGTGAGCCCGCGAGGGTGGGGAGCCTACAGTCAGGAACTGACGACCCAGGGACAGTGGAACAAGAAAAGGCGGATTGGAAGATAAATCGCCTTTAAGCACGAGCAGTCAGACTAGCGTGTCTGCGATTCGGCCACAGACTCCGTGGATTATGAATCGGGATAATGTCGGACAACGCCACAACAGTCAGTTATGTCAACAGCCAGGGAAGAACTAAAAGCCGGCAGGTGTCTCTGGAAATAGACCCCTCACAGCACGGACGGAAATAATTCTTCAAGGGATCCCGGCCTTCCACAGCGTGGGAAAAGGCAACGTCTCGGCAGACTACCGCAAGAGAGAATCCCTGGACCCGGGCGAATAGATGCTGTCGGCCACAACCTTCCAACTTTTATAGTATATCGCTGGGGTCTCCCGGCCGTGGATCTCCTGGCCACTCTTCTCGGTGCCCGAGTTCCCAGATTTTTGGCCATAGACAAGAACTAGGAATTGACATTCTCGTCCATACCTGGCCAAAGGAAGATCTTCTGCATGTCTACTCTCCATGACCATTACTGGGCAGGGTCATCCGCAAGATAGAGCATCACAGGGGGCTAGTTCTACCAGTCGCCACGGACCGGCTAAGACCACCGTGGTACGCAGATACGCGAAGACTACTCGCGGGGAATTCTCTGTGCCTACCTCCACACGGGGACCTTTTCCGGCAGGGCCCGATCCTCCGTGAACATCCGTCTCGATTCTCTCTTACGGTCTGGCCTTTGAAAGGATCGGTCCGAAAAAGCGCCGTTACTCAAAGGCGGCGATTGACACCTTGCTACGAGCACGCAAGTTCTCCACATCCCTGTCTCGCGTACGGATCCGGGGAGCGTTCGAAGCCCGGTGCGAGGACCGCGGGACGCTCCCGCAGACGGCTAAAGTTCCCATGATCCTGGAGTTCCTGCAGGACGGTATGAAGAAGGGGTCGTCAACCGACTCCCTCTTCATCCGTGTTGCCGAGCTGGCCTGCTTCAGAGCCGAAGCGGACGGTATCGAGCCATCGATCCATTCAGATGTCTCCAGCTTCCTGAAAGGGGTTTAACAAAGCCGACCACCTCTAAAGTGGCCGGTGCCTCTCTGGAATATCGATCTAGCGGGGCTTTTTTCAGACCAACACGCAGTCTGTCACGAAGACGGCATTCTCTGTGGCAATATGTTCAGCTCGTCGCATCGCCGAACTACGGGCACTATCCTGTCGGGAACCGTTCTTTAGCTTTACGTCCGGAACCGTACAACTGCGCACCGTCCCCTCCTCCTTACCGAAAGTGGTTTCCCGGTTTCACCTGAACCAAACCATCTCATTTCCATCTCCAGATGAACACGAGGACTCACGCCTTCGTCGGCAGCTAAACGTCAGCAGACTCCTAGTCCGATACCTGGAAAGATCGGAACCCGTGCGCAAAACGGACCACTCGTTTGGTCTTCACGGCGGGAAGAAAGAAGGGGAAGTGGCCTCTCCGGTGACGATAGTGTGCCGGATCAAAGACGGAATCGAGGCGGCCTACGCAGAGCCGGGAAAGCCCTTACCTGTACAAGTTAGGGCTTATTGTACGAGGGCCCAGGCGGTATCCTGGGCGGAAACCAAGCTGCCGTCGACCGCCGAGATCTGTCGAGCGGCGACGCGGTCCTCCGAATGTAGTTTTTCCGGGTTCTACCGCCTGGAAGGGCAGGTCTGGGAGAACAAAGCCTTGCAAGGGCAGTACTAAGTGGGCCACGGGCAGCCTCCCACCCTGGCAGGGAGTAGGTTTTGTACATCACAATGGTCCCGAGTCCATGTGGCTACACGCTAGGAAATGGAGAAATTATTTACTTGATAATTTTGTTTTCCTTAGTGTAGACAGATGGACTTAGCATCACGGCTACGGCTGCTCCAGAAACCGAGATTAAGCTCCGGCCTACCCCAAGTTCAAGGCATCCTTAGTTGGTCTGGTGTCAACTTTAATCGGTTGAATACACTGGCGGTCTCCAGTTTGGACATCAGTTGAACCGGTTCAAGTTTAATCAAGTTATTTAAAGAAATATATATCCATAATGGCTTTTCGAGGAGAATATTGACGAGCTAAGCTTGCTGCACGGGTATATGTAGAGTGACGTCGGCTTTGAAATCTGACTCCATGTGCTATCAGGTGAGTACAATAGCCATTGGTTCCGAGTTTATCTGTCTACAGTAAGGAAAAAGAAAATATCAGGTAAGTAATTTCTGTAGTAGAACGGTCACAGTAAAATAATGCATTACCTGAGCTTTTTTTTCGTACTCTGAACACCTGGGTGAAACATTGCCGTGTTGAACATTAACGTTTCTGCCCGGTCCCGGGCTTCTGGGCGGTGTCACCGGTGTTTGCGAGCCGAAGAGGTCTCGAGAGGTGCCGACCGTCGTACACGGGGACCCCGGGTTAACGGGACAGGCGAAGGACGAGCCGCGCGATGGAAAAGCGTAATCGGATCTCACGGGTCACGTTCTAGGATTACGTGAGCTCCGCGTCTCGGGTTACGTGTCAGGTAACCGGGCCGAGCGTCGCTAGTTCGGAAGTTATCGCAAAGTTCTTATCCCTGTGTGTTGGCTTTTTCTTCCCCACAGAGTCAACTGCTCCGAATACTTCCCAATTTTCCTTCCTGTCTTATGGGTGTCCGGACTCTTCTTTCACCAAGGTAAGAAAATAAAATCTGATTTCTAGTTTCTAGCTGTCTAAAATCTAATTTCAAGGGTGTAAGCTTTCCATTTTTCGGACCTTTGAATAGTATTTTCGGGTTAATTTATTTTATTCTATAAGGCTGGTTTCCGACAGGAGCGTGTAGTTTCCACAGATAAGGAGGTTGAATTAGCCATGACATCCGGGGGACGTTCTTCCGGTCCTCTAGGTGGCGGATATCCAAAGAGCGCACAGTCGTGCTAAGAGCGCCCGCCCGTGCGTATCGCCACGCGGTTCCCAGCTCGCCTCGTCCAGTTCTTTCCGCCTCGTAGGCTGCACGCGGAGCTCGGTATGTTTCGCCGTTTCATTATCGGAACTGCAGGAATTAATTCCTCGTGGGGCCAAAGGAATTAAGACCTTATCTGGACAGTCCACCCACCTGCTATGAAAAACCATCTCTTGAAGCATCAGCTTTCTAGCTCATGCTCTTCCCATAGTTATTTTATTTTATATATCGTTTTTACGTTTAATATTTAATATTTATTGACCTACGTTCTTTTGTTCAATAATTTGTTTGTTTAATGTTACGCTGCACGTTCTCTGTTCGATACTTTGTCTACTGTTTAATGTAACGCCTTACCGGCGACAGTTTTGTTATATGGAAACCGACTTGATTTGATATGTATATCGAGAATGTCGGTATATAAAAACCCTAAATAAAGAAATAAAGAAAGAAATGAAGATGCGAAGACCATCTGTATTTAAATCTTGGCAGTGAGGCAAGAA
Organism: Rhinatrema bivittatum; assembly: GCF_901001135.1. Lineage (NCBI taxonomy): Eukaryota > Metazoa > Chordata > Amphibia > Gymnophiona > Rhinatrematidae > Rhinatrema > Rhinatrema bivittatum. The sequence goes on from NC_042632.1 coordinate 33,993,263, forward strand.
TGTCCGTTACGGATGGACACACGCTCTGCTTTATCTGCCCGGTGCCCGAGCACGACCGGGCCGACTGTGGGGACCGCGGCCGCACGTCCCGGAGGGCACGTGAGTAGAGAGCAGCTAAAAATCAGAAATTGAAGGAGCGGAGGCACCCCAGACTGCACAGTCTGCCTCTGGATCCACCCGGAACTCCTGAAAGAGAAGGTAAAGAGGGCCTGCTCGCTAGGACCTTCGGGCGATGAAAGGGCTCCGCGGAAGCACGTCCTAGCCACCTCTATGCGTCTAGGCGGAGCGACGGCCATTTAATCTGGGCGAGTCGCGATGGACGCAAAGCATCGACGCGAAGCACCCGACGCATCGAGGCGGCGGCGTGAAGTATCGTCTAGAAGCACTCTACGCGTCTTGTGCCGAAGCGGGCCTACCCGGAGGAGAAATCAAAGCGGTGAAGAGTCACCCGATGAAGTCTCTCGCCGCACTAGCCCGCATCGGGGATGCCACACGGACCCCGTGGTGAGGGGGAAGCAGACGGACTACGGCGTTCCACGTGCGGCGGATGTGGGTTTGTCACCTACGACCCGGCTGTCGTCATTACGGGGAGCCCCGGTCCCGGATTGGGAAGGGCTGTGAGATGTGGAGTTAGTCTGCTCGGGGATCGACTGCATCTTTTTCAGACCTGTCATCCACCTCCAGGCAAAGGTGGGAGAGGTTCCACTTACAGGAGACGCTGGAGGAAAGGAATAACCGATATGCTCGAGGGGCCCAGACTCGGACATTCTACTAGCGGCACTATCTCCTAGAGGTAATGCATTATTTTACTGTATAGGTAATGCATTATTTTACTGTGACCGTTCTACTACAGAAATTACTCGGGGAAACTCCTAAGGAAGCGCAGACTCCTCCGGTGGCACGAGCGATAACGCGGATATCGCGGGTACCGATCCATTTTTTTGGCCTCGCTAGAACAACACCATGGGCGGGGAGGCTCGATCCCCAGCGAACCGTCTACTCCAGTGAGGGTGGATACTAGCCGGCCGAGTACAAGTTCCTGGGTGAGGAACCACGGGAAGGATAGTCATGAGTGGTGTCTCGTACTCCTCGACACGGTATCCTTCTCTCCACCAGAAGACCTCTCTTATTAAAAATTTGTGGAGAAGGTGGGCACTACCCTCACGGTTGAGACCAAGAAAATGTCGGATCGCAGAGCGGAGGTCCCTAGGGATCCTCGAGAACTTTTGAGGCACCGGCAGAGCCGACCGTATCACCTTCTCGGGCGGTGCTGGATGAAGCGAAGACCGGACACGGCCACTCCCTTTTTCTGGGGCAGCAACCTCGTGCAAAACGGACTTTGAGTTTGGGATGCGGGGATCACCCTTTTATAGGACGATATGGCTCCCTTGTGATAGAATCGTCCAAGAGGAGGGCGAGGAAACCTCGGCTACGTGCGAGTGCCCCTCCGGGGAAGGATAACAAGTATCCTGTCGAACATTCCGGGCTGTGATGCTGGATGTGAAGATTGGGTGACGTTGGTTTTTCATCATATAATAGTTATACGAATGTCTTCGGTCGTTAAGACCAGCGGTGATGGCAATCGATCCGGATGGGAACTCCCCTCACGGTTACATGCGACGGAGGAAGGACCGTGCCATTTGTTTCATACTATCTATGAAGCATTTGACACCTCAGTTGGGATTTCAGCAGGGGCCATCGTGGCCAGACGCTTGACCTGGCTGTGGGCGAGCGCCATCGGGAAAGATGTCCACGAGAAGATGGCTGACCTTCCCTGCTTTTCCGACAACCTTTTTGGCAATAAGCTGTGGGAGACGATCACCTATTTAAAGGAACAAAGTGTTGCGGTGCAGTCGCTGACTCTTCTAGGGGAGCGACAGTTGGGAAGAAGATATGCCTTAACCCCACGAAGAATGCAGTCGCCAAACCGTGGGGGTAGAACCTACCCTTATGTTTTGTTTTTTTTTGCTTGCAACCGTACCAATCATTCAAGGAGCCGTGGCTGATGATGCAGCCGGTGGCAGCGGTGGCCCTCTGAGGACATGACTGGCTACAAAACCCAATGGGGGTTTTGGGAGCTACCGATTGTGCTCGACTGACACGGAAGCCTCGAGCGGGCTCTCGGGGGCAACAACATAGGGAGAAATCCGCACCCAAGATCAGCGTAGTGCCACGTGGGAGTACCGCCTGCCGTCGATTCCCCCACTGGTGGACTCAGGGGTTTGGATCCCTGTGCTGCTCCTCTCTCGGGACACGATAAAGACCCTGCACTTCCTGTAGATGAAGGGCTCGCGCCCGGCGTATCCGTGGACAATACCGGTACTCCCGGCTCGGCGGAACAGGCATTTACCGCAGGACTCATTCGTTCATATGGGAGATGTGCAAGTAATCCACCGTCAATCGACCGTGGGTTCTTTCCACACCCCGGCGGTGGTAGTCGATAAACTTTGTGACCGGCGACATCGGGGGCCTTGATGATCCGCGGAACACGGGGGAGAGGTAGACGCGGTTGGATTCCGGACACTTGCGTGGAGCAGAGTGTGGATCGTTAGAGCGCGAAGCGTGAGCGGTATTTCATGCGCTGTTTCCGTCCGGAAACCGATCGGAGGTGGGAGAAACATCAGCCTGCTCCTTTAGTCCCACCGAGTGACGGGGGGGACTGCAACCTCATCCACCAGTGGATAATGTAGAAATCTTGAGGACAGTTCTAGCATGCTTGGATTTACAGAGACCATATCGGGATGTGCCAGTTTCCTTTAGGAAGTATTCAACTAGAAAGAATTATCAGGCCAAATGGGCTGAATAATCGAGATGGTGCAGAGAGCAGGGATCTGACCCCTTCTCGTGTCCCAATTATCTTTATTCCTTTAATGAAGCTGGCCTAACGGGTTCAGTTAGAGTGAACGTAAGCGCGTTTGCAGCTTACTATCTTTCTCGGGAGGCTTCTCGGGTGTCGTGGGACCCGCTCGTTTTGTGTTAACGGAGGGCATTCTCCAGTTGCGCGCACCGGTGAAAAAGCGGTCAGTGCCGTGGGATATTAATCTGGTTTCTGAGCAGTCGATGCTCCTGCCCTTCGAACCTATGGATGGCTGTCACATGTGATACCTCTCCTGGAAAGTCCTTTTTCTAGTGGCATTCACCTCTGTGAGGAGAGTCGGTGAGTTACAGGTGCTGGTTAATTACTCACCTTTCCTGGAGTTTTATCGTGATAAAGTGACATTTCCTGGCGTGTAGCCAGATGGACTCAGAACGAATGGGTATAGTATCCTCGTGCTAGCAGTTGGAGACGGATCTGATGTCAGCATGGGTATATATACACCCACAGGAAGTGTAGCAACTTAGTAATTTCTGTCTCCAAAGCAGTTCTTCGAGCCACGCACAGTGAAGAGTCAGACTCCCTATGTGTACCCACTGTGAGGAGGCCGTGGGACCCTCGGGCCAGGACCAGTCTCAGCCACGATTTGCTGACAGTTCCCCAGGGGCTACCCTGGATTGGTCGAGACTGACCGCTAAATCGGGACTCCCGGGGGATCTTGTACCCTGGCGATTAGAGGCTGCTTCAATTTCCTGGGTGGATCTCTTTAAGGGGATTCATGCCTTTGTACAGATGCAAACGGCTTCCTGTCCAGGCCCTGCGGTTCCTGCGGTGGCTGCGACTGCTGCTGGTGCGGCGGTGGCTCCTGCGGATCCTGTTCCTGGACCCTCACGCCCTTATCGTGAGCGGGATCTTCCGCCGCTGGACAGTCAAGATCAGTCGGACCAGGAGGTTTCACCGGACGAGTCCGAGCTCCCGGACGAGGGGGAGCTTCCCCCAGGGATTGAGCCATAAAGAACCATGAGGAGGTTCTTCCCCAAGGAGGATCTCTCCGACCTGGTGTCTCAGTGTCTGGTGGAGTTTGATATTACAGGTCCCAGCGCTGCAGGACCCCCTACTGGAAGGTCTTCGTCCTACAGTCCATTCTTGCGAGCGGCACAACAACTGATAGATTTAGAATGGGCGGCACCAGCGGGCATGTACCCATTGGCACCGGCTATCCAGGACCTGCTGGCGTGCCCTCAGGTGGACGTCTTGATTAGCGCTGTGGTCAAGCGCACTACCATTCCAGTTGAAGGGGGGATGGCCCTCAAGGAGCCTCACGACCGGCGACTGGATGCCATTCTGAAACAGACCTTTGAGGTGGCAGCTCTATCTTTGCAGATCGCAACCTGCTGCACGGTGGTGACGCGTGCCTGTTTGTCACAGGTCAGGAACAATGTTCCAGCAGCTGACATGGCGTCAGCTCTCTCGTTCCTCACGGATGCTGCATCAGACCTAGTCCGAATAACAGCCAAGGGGATCTCATCCTCCGTAGCCGCCAGGAGGCAGCTCTGGATCCGCAGATGGTCAGCCGATGCGCCTTCAAAGACACGCCTCACCAGATTGCCCTTTAAGGGCTCTTTCCTGTTTGGCAGCGACCTCGATAAACTGGCCAGCACATGGGGCGCATCTCCAGTACCTCGACTACCGTAAGATCGGTTCAGAAGGAACTAGCGCGCCTTTCCAAGGCCCTCCAGGGGTAGAAGCTCCCAGCGCTTCGTTCCCTACAGGAGTCGCTACCAGGCACCTCGTCCTCGGGCCCGGAATCGGTCCTTTCGGACCAAGCAGCGCAAGAGGGGAGCAGGCTCGGGCTCAGGTCCCGGACACACCCCACAATGAGAATGCGCCGATCCATCCGGGGGATGGAGCCATAGGGGGCAGGTTAACCCTCTTCTACCCGAGATGGGTCGAGATTACGTCGGACCGGTGGGTCCTCGCCATCATCCGAGAGGGGTATTATCTGGACTTTCATCACCTGTCCCACACACAAGAAGGCAGCATTGGAAGCTACCCTGGCGAGGCTCCTGTCCTTGAAAGCCATCATCCCAGTACCTGCATGGGAAGTGAATTCTGGACACACTTCCATTTATTTCATGGTACCCATGAAAGGGGGCACATTTCGGCCCGTACCGGACCTCAAGTCAGTCAATCGATACTTAAGGATCCCGAGGTTTCGCATGGAAACCGTGTGCTCCGTCAAGACCGCGGTACAGCCGGGAGAATTCCTCACGGCATTAGACTTGTCGGAAGCTTACCTGCATATCCGGATCATCGGCGTTACCTACGATTCCAGGTTCTAGGACGCCACTTCCAATTCCGGGCTCTGCCCTTCGGGTTGGCCACGTCACCGCGGACCTTCACCGAGGCGGTCGTAGCGGTAGCAGCGGCACTCGGACGGGAAGGAATTCTGGTCCTTCCCTACCTAGACGATTGGCTGATCGGGGCAAAATCACGAGAGGAGAGCCATCGGACAACCGACAGAGTGATCGCCCTTCTGGAAAGCTTGGGCTGGGTAATCAATCTCAGCAAGAGTTGCCTACAGCCTTCCCAGTTGCTGGAATTCCTGGGAGCACAGTTTGACACTCAGGCAGACACAGTCAGTCTCACTACCAAGAGAAGGTTGAAACCTCAGATGCGTATCCAGTACTTGATGGGAGCCAGTCGGCCCATAGCTTGGGATTATCTGCAGGTTCCCGGTCTCATGGCATCCACCCTGGAAGTGGTACCTTGGGCAAGGGCCCATATGAGACCTCTACGACACTCTCTGCTCTCTCGCTGGAGCCCTCGTCTACGGAACTATTTCACGCACCTACCTCTGCCTGCCAGAGTCCGGACACAGTTACGGTGGTGGCTGCGGTCCGACCATATGAGCAAGGGGTCGAGGATGTCCTTCCCCACGTGGACTCTGCTCACCACAGATGCCAGCCTGAGCGGCCGGGGAGCACGCTGCGAAGGATTCACCGCACAAGGGCGGTGGGACAGAGAAGAGTCGGCGTGGAACATCAACCGTCTAGAGGCTTGGGCAGCCCGATTGGCATGCCTTTGATTTGCTCACAAACTGAAGAAAAGTGCAGTCAGAGTGATGTGAGACAACGCCACCACGGTGGCATACATCAACCGTCAGGGCGGAACCAGAAGCCGACAAGTATCTCTGGAGATCGTCCCACTGATGGCTTGGGCAGAGGCGAATCTTCAGGCCATCTCCGCCGTCCACATTGCCAGGAAGGACAAAACCACGGCAGACTTTCTCAGCAGAGAAAGCCTAAATCCGGGAGAGTGGCAGCCGTCACCCACAGCCTTCCAGATGATTGTGGATCACTGGGGGATTCCGGACATGGATTTAGTGGCGGACAAGTCCAACGCTCGAGTACCCAGATACTTCGGCCGCAAGCGCGACCCCTTTCTCACACGGAATCGATGCCCCGGTTCAGCCGTGGCCTCCAGGGACTCCGCTATACGCCTTTCCTCCGTGGCCTCTGCTGGGCACCATCATCCACAAGATTCAGAAACACCGGGGCCTAGTTCTTCTAGTGGCACCAGACTGGCCAAGAAGACCCTGGTACGTGGACATGAGAAGACTACTGGCAGGGGATCCTCCTACGTCAAGGTCCCATCCTCCACAAGGATCCGGCTCAATTCTCTCTTTCGGTCTGGCCATTGAGAGGGCTAGACTGAAGATAAGAGGTTACTCGGAGTCCGTGATAAATACACTCCTCCGAGTTTGCAAGTTTTCCACATCCCTCACCTAAGTAAGGATCTGGAGAATATTCGAAGCATGGTGCGACACTCATGGCACCAATCCACATGCGACCACAATCCCTATTGTGTTGGATTTCCTGCAAGATGGACTTCAGAAGGGTCTCTCCCTGAGCTCCATCAAGGTTCAGGTGGTGGTGCTGTCTTGCTACGGCCCCAGGAGGGATGGCAAGACCATCGCCAAGCACCCAGATGTTTCTCGCTTCCTGAAAGGAGTCAAGCATATTCGTCCGCCACCGAAGTGGCCTTTGCCCTTATGGAACCTCAATCTTGTTTTGGATTTCCTCGCGGGATCCATCTTCGGGGCCTGTCTGTCTGTTCTCTAACCTTGAAGATGGTGTTCTTGCTGGCTGTACGTTCAGCATGCCGCATCTCAGAGCTACAAGCACTATTCTGCTGGGATCCATTTCTCAGAATCACTCCTGAGGCTATCCGTCTTTGCACGGTTCCCTCCTTTCTACCGAAAGTGGTTTCACAGTTTCATCTTAACCAAACCATATCCTTGCCTACCACGGCGGGTTTGAAGAAATCTGAAGAAGGGCGTTTATTGCGCCATCTCGACATTGGCAGATTACTGCCCAGATATCTGGAAGTGACACGAGAACTACGAAAGACGGACCATCTGTTCGTCCTGCACGGCGGGAAGAAGCAAGGTGAAGCGGCCTCGCGGCCCACCATCGCCCGCTGGATTAAAGAAGTTATCAGAGCAGCTTATGTGGAGGCCGGGAAGTCTCTGCCTCTACAAGTCAAGGCTCATTCTACCAGAGCACAAGCGGCATCCTGGGTGGAATCCAGGATGCTGTCGCCTGCAGAAATATATAAAGTGGCGACATGGTCCTCCCTCCGTACCTTCTCCAGATTCTACCGTCTGGATATCCAGGCCAGGGAGGACTCGGCATTTGCGAGGGCGGTCCTACATGGTCCTCAGGCAGGCTCCCGCCCAGGCTGGGAGTAAAGCTTTTGTACATCTCATTCGTTCTGAGTCCATCTGGCTACATGCCAGGAAATGTTGAGATTACTTACCTGATAATCTCCTTTTGCTTAGTGTAGACAGATGGACTCGGCCTCCCGCCCAGCTGCCCGTGTACATGGGTTTCATCGATTCAAGGTAAGCCATGTCATCTGTTTCCATAAGAGCGTACACGCTACCAGGTGTCAAAGGCTTCCGGTTGGGAATGCTGGCGGTCTCCAGCTACTATCAATCGGTCAGGGGAATCCTGTTTCACTATTTCACTGAGCGTCAGTACACATATCCATAACAGCTTTTGCAAGGAAGATTACTAAGTTGCTACGCTTCCTGTGGGGGTATATATACCCGTGCTGACGTCAGATCCGTCTCCAACCGCTAGCACGAGCATACTCTACCCATTTGTTCTGAGTCCATCTGTCTACACTAAGGAAAAGGAGATTATCAGGTGAGTAATCTCAACATTAAGGATTCATCTGTCTTTTTTTCCCGAAGTGGTGTCAGCTTTCCACCTCAGTCGAACAATGACGTTGGCGACTTTCTTCCCAAAGACGCACCAATCAGAGTTGGAGAAACCGCTTTGTACGCTGGACCGCAAATGTGTGTCTGTGTATTAGAAACGGCGTATGCGGTTGAACTCCAGATCCGAACGCTTCCTGACTCCTTGTCGTGCCGAGAGGACGCTGTCGTGGATCGCCCGGTGTGCCTGGTCGCGCTATGACAAAAGAGCAGAAACCCCGTCTACCGTAGCAAAGCCTCACCGGGTCAGCATGACGGCAGCCTCCTCGGTATGCGTGCGAAGTGCTTTTTAGTATATATGCAAAGCCGCCACGTGGTCGTCTGTACACACGTTCACGACGCATTAGCGACCGAAGATGCGGCAACGGGTCGAGCCGTCCTGTCGGCAGGAACTACGAGGGAGAGGGTCCGCAAAGAGCATTTGAGTTGAGCCTAACTGTATCCGAGATTTGGAAGGGACTGCAAGTCAACTCCGATACAGGGGGGTCGCTCGACCCTTGCGGTTTGGGACTTCCCAGGCTAATTCACCCTGTTTATCTGCGGGGAAAAAAAGCAAGTTTGCTTTTGGTAAATGTTTTTTTCCGTGGGTAATGGGCTGAATTAGCTATGCTATCCCGCCCGCCTCCCTGGAGAGTCTCCAGACGGTGCAATAGGAAGCTCGAATAAAGAGACCGAGGCAAGCCGGGAACCACGTGGCGGTGCGCACAGGCAGGTGCACCGAGCTAAAATCTGTGCGCTCCTTGGAGCTCAGCCACCTAGAGGACCGGAGGAACGTACCTCAGATGTCATAGCCGACTAACCCTCTATCCATGGAAAATACTGTATACGGTAAACGAGCTTGCTTTTTTCACAATAAGGCATGGGGTTGGAATTATAAAATTTAGATATTTTCCCGTGATCTGGCTTTCAAATATTGCTACAAAAATTTGGACAGTTGGTGGCCCTAATGAATAGCGGTGGATAGAATTACCCAGTAATGCAGTAACTCTCTCTTTCTTGGCCCAGATGTTTCCTACTGCTTCTTAGCACTTTCAATTCAGTTGGAATAGGGCTGGGATGTGACACCGTGTACAACTACACAGTGATATTCTCTCACCACAGCTGACATATTTTGTCTGGTTGTTACAGTGACGGTGCTGGGCTTTAGGGGCTTTGCATCGGGGACTCCTTCCCGAAGCCTGCACTCGTGGGCCCTGAATGTGGGTGTCGTCGGGGGGCCTTTGAATGCCAGCCGCAGCTGATTTTTGTAGCAGTATTTGGAAGCCAGTCCCAAGTGATCAGAAGACTCACCTCAGAGGTCATACTGGGTAGTTTTCGTATGGCAGTGTACTTTCTTGATGTAATTGTCCAGTTGCAGAAGGTACTTCCAGAAAGTGTACAGCACTAAGTAAGAATGTGACTTTCTCCCAGGACAAGCAGGATGGTAGTCCTCACAGATGGGTGATATCATCAGACGGAGCCCCGTCACGGAACACGTTTGTCAAAATTTCTAGAACTTTGACTGGGACGTGAGCATGCCACAGACCCTGTGGCCACCTGAGGTCCCCCTTCGTTCTCTTTATTTTTTCTTTTTTTTTTTGTTCCGGGCAGGAGTTGCCTTGTGGGTTTAGGAGGTCAGAGATTTTCTCTCACTATTTTTGTCACGGAATATTTGCTCTTTATCTTCATATTTTCTGTCACCGGGGTCCCCCATGGCGTACCAAACTCCTCCGTCGTGTCTAAGTCAGTACCGCGTGTGTGTGGTTAGTTCCCTGCGGCGTACTTCTCGGTGCTGCCTATTTTTTCAATTATGGTGACCGATTTCCGTAAGTGCCCCGAGTGTCAGAGGATCATGTCTATAAGGAACCCACATGAATTTTGTGTATTGTGTCTTGGGCCTTCCCAAGACATCGATTGGTATTCAAGTTGTGTGCAGATGACCCCCAAAGGCCGCCACGCCAGACTGGAGAAGATGGAGCACTTGTTTGGCTCCAAGCTCTCATCTCCATAGACCCTAGGTAAAGGGGTGCGAGTCAAGGGGGCCCATGTTCCTCGGATGCCTCTCTGTCGACGCCTCACCAGACCGAAAAAGGAGAGGGTGACAGTCAGCAACGTCCATCAGTTCCAAAATCTTAGCGTCATTGTCCTTGGCATCTGAGAAGGACGGGGCCGAGAATAGAGGGAAACGTTGCCGTCGGCATAGACTCGCATCACCGTCTGGTGCGGACACCGATACCGGAGCGGCATCGGGTTCTACGGAGCCGCCTCCGAAGAGGGTGTCCATCCTCCTCTGGAACCGGGACCCCTGAGGGTTTCCCTACTGATTACCGGTGCCGGGCATTGAGCCTCCACGTATCCCCGTGGACGTTTTGGTGAAGGCTAATTTGCCTCGAATCCCAGGTGCCATGCCATCCACGTCAGCCTTTTGGGAGGTATCGGACCGGATCGTTCGAGAGGCAGTGCTGAATCCAGCGGCAGCATGGGAGCAGGCTCCCATGCTGCCGCCAGAACCGGCTCCTTGGATGTTGGCTCTGCTCCTTGAGCGCTTAGACACTCTTATTGGTGTACCGCCATCGATACCTTTTCTATTGGGTTCTTTGGCACCGAGCCACCCGTCGATCCCCGGCCCGGTCTCGATAACGATTCCGGGTTCTGTGGAAGAAGAGGATTCTGGCCCTTACCCTTCTCTACGGGAACCACGGATGCCAGAGGCAGTGTCGGGTCTCCCAGTGTATGGGTGCCCATCGATGGCACTGGTGCCATCGGTGCTGGTCCTGCCTGCTTTGATACAGGTGCTGCCTATATTGGTGCTTCACCGTCCATCGGTGCTGCTTTACTGTCCTCTTGAATTTGGCCTTTTTTCCCCATACGGAGGTATGGTGGGTAAAGAGGAGTCTCCCTACGATCCATGGGATGATGCTTCCTCTCAAACAGTCCTCAGAAGCTTTGGAGGAGTTTCTTTCTGAGCCTTCACCCCTAGAGGAAATGTGCCACTCTCGTCTGGAAGATTTGTCTCTTGCTAGCTTTGTTAAAGAGATGTCTGAGGCTATCCCATTCTAGCTGGAAATGGAGGATGAATGTAGGCACAACATGTTGGAAGTCCTACAATTTGTGGATGCTCCAAAGGAAGTAATGGTAATCCCTGTGCATGAGGTTCTTATAGACCTTTTGCACTGCCTCTGGGAACAGCCAGGAACTATGCCCCCAATTAATAAAAAGACTTATGCCACATACATGGTACAAGAAGCCCCAAAATTCTTGGAGATGTTGCCACAACAATTCCAGAAAGGCTTGACCTCCAACCTAATAAAAGGATTAGAGTCTGGAAAATATGAGGTCAGAGCAGCATATGATGCTTTTGAAACAGCATCTAGAGTTGGAATTAGTGCCAGGAGCTGGGCTTGACTCAAAGAAGTATGCCTGAACAGAAAACGAAGATGGAGAAAAAAAAACCTCCAGAATCCTTGGGGTTTCTTAGGCTGCTTTGGCTGAATGAACTTTGTGACTTGCAAAAATCAGTTGGACAGGCTGGCAAGCTGGTGTCAGAAAGCTGAGGCCTATTCACAGGGTCACAAAGACAAAGCCAATGGTGGGAGCTTCAGGCACTATTCTCAGGAGTTTCGATAAACACAGCCATGTGTTAAGTACCTTGCACAGTAAGATGTTAACAGTACAAAGGAGTATCTGGAGAGTGTTGGGAAATGAGTCACACCTGGGGGGAAGTATTCGGGGTAATTCAGAGTTAGTGACTTCATGCTGTTGCCATGACAACCTATGTAAATGATCTGTTGGGCAGTCAGGCAAATCTCTAGAACCTCTTACCTGTGTTCAATTTTGAATGTTGCCTATAGAAGAAGGATCATTTCCCGTATACGATGAGATGCTGGTAGTCAGTGTGTTGGAAAAATGCCATCGGCATCTCCCAAGAATACTTATGCTGTATAATAAAAAAATGATTCTTTAATGAAAAAATCTAAGTGTTCTTCTCTTCCTGGCCATAGGTGTTATAAAAAATGGTGTGGCGATTAAGATTGTGCTCAGAGGTATAAGACCTATTGGCTTATTTCCCCTACATAGGAGACAACTTGTTTGGGTATGAGATTTAATATGCAGTGGTGCAGCCTACATCCTGTCGTGGACCTCTGAACCTTAAATGGATTCTTTCGCGGTTCAGAATGGTTTCTTAGGGCACTGTGCTATTAATCAAGTTTACTTAGGGAATAGAGACTGCTATTATTTGCATTAGTGTTTGGGTATTTGTCAGGTTCTCGTGTCCTGGTTTGGCCTCTGTCGGATAAAGGGTGCTGGGCTCGATGGACCCTTGGTCTGACCCAGCATGGCAATTTTTTATGTTATGCTTCCGCTTCAACAATCAGGAGATGGGCTCTGCTCTGTAGACCTTCAAGATGCTTATGGACATATAGCAATCTTTTCTCCTCATTTTAAATACCTGTGATTTGTAGTGGGACAGAAACACTTTTTCAGTACCAGAGTACTGCTATTTGGTCTCGCTTCAGCATCCTGAGTGTCTAGCAGTGTCCGTGGCACGGTTTAGACACGAAAGCGTCAGTGTCTACCCGTATCTGGAGGATCGGCTCCTTAGAAGTCGATCCAGAGAAGGAACACTTTGCTCCCTCTGTGTCACCATACATGTGCTCCAGTTGTGGGGGTTTTTAGTAAATGTCTCGAAATCCCACTCGACTTTGTCCCATCAGCTATCTTGATGGGAGTAGACCTAGACCCACCATAGTCAGAGTGGTTCTTCCCGTCTGGCGCTCATCTTGCAGGGACATTTGGCATCGACGGTTCACGTCACTTCAATGGCTCGCCTTGTTAAGAGAATGATGTGGTAGACCGCGAGGTCTCGGTGGTTTCAAGCCTCTTGGTGGTTGTCCAGATAACTGGAAAGATTTAACAATCCCCGGCTCGGCGTACACGGGAGTCCAATGTGCACAAAGGACTCGTTTTCCGAGCAGTGGAATGTCAACTAATGTTGACCACGGATGTCTCCAACTTAAGCCGGGGAGCCCGTGTCGGTGGACCTCAAAAACGGGGAGCGTGGACCGACTGCTCAATGTTTTGGCATTTCGGGCAATAAGGTATGCTCTCTTGAAATTCCAGGACCGAATATCCGACAAGGTAGTCTCGATTTAGACAGAGAACCGGGTAGCTATTTGGTACGTAAACAAACGAGGGGGCACGGGCTCTTTTTCGCCGTGCTGAGGTGGCGCGGATCAGGTCTCGGGTTCCATCGCATTTCATGCCACCGTGAGCCGGCTACCCGGCGGGCACAAAGAATGTTACGGCAGACCGTCTCATCTGGACTTTTCATTCTCACGAGCGGTCCCTGGATCCCTTTGTCGTGAATAAAATTGTCCATCGGTGGGGTCAACCGGAGATCGACCTCTTTGCATCCTTTCACAACCGCAAAGTGGATCGATTGGGCATTCTGCACAGTGGCTCCGAGATACAGACCATAGATGCCTTCGTCTGCTCACGGAGTATGGGTCCGCCGTACGTGAACCCTCCTATTTTGCTCATCGGTGAGACTCTAGTGAAATTATGTCAGGACCGGGGCTCAATGTTCCTAATTGTCCCGTATCGGCCGCACCAAATCCGGTTTCCGATTCTTCGCGACTTCAGTCCGGCAGCCTCTTTGCCCGGCCACGGCACGAAATCTCATGATGCGGGAGCAGGGCAAATTGTGTCATCTGAAACCGCAGTCTCTGTCTCTGACGGCCTGGATGTCGAAAGGTTGATATTAGAATCCCTTGACATTTTTACCGATGTCTCCAAGGTCCTTGTAGTTTCATGAACGTCTTCTACTTGGATGTCTTACCCGTTAAAGCGGAAGAGAATCTTCTCGTGGTGCGTGGGAAAAGTCACGGATTCCTTCTCTTGCCCCAAGGTGAGGATTCTGGCTTTCTTCCGACAGCTCTCGGAGTCTGGTCTCTAGAACTTCCTTCATCCGGGTACACGTAGGTTGCATAGCTGCTTACGATAAGGTGCAACTCCTTGTAGGTCACGTTATGAGAGGCTTACTATAGCTGAAGCCTCCACTATGTCCCCCAGTAGAGGTCCGGGACCTCAATCTTGTGCAAGCACGGCTCACGTGACCTCCGTTTGAGCTCCTTCGTTCCCGTGAGGTGAGACATCTCACTTGGAAAGTTATTTTCTCAGTGACGATAACATCTGACAGCAGAGTCGGTGAGCTATAGGCATCGATAACGTACCCACCTTATACAAGATTTCTTTGTGACCGGGTAGTACTCTGCACACAACCTACATTATTGGGAAAGGTAGTGACAGATAGCCACTTGATTCAGTTTATAGTACCGCCCACGTTTTTCCCGAGGCCTCGCTCACACGCAGGTGAGTGGTCTTTTGTACACCTTGGACCGTAAACGTGTGCTCGCTTTATAGTTAGAGCGCATCACGGCCCACGGGCGGTCCACGTGACTCTGTGTATCCTTTGACGAGAATCGACTCGGAGTAGCGGCGGGAAGGCAGACCCTGTCCTCCCGGTCGTCTGACTGTATTGCTTTCTGTTACCGGCAAGCAGGATTTCCGCTAGAGGGACGAGTGAAAGCGTATTCAGCCAGGGCCACGTCGGTAGCACGCTTCCGTTCGGTACGTGTTGCCGAAATCTGCAGGGTTTTGACTTTTGTAGTCTGTCACTGTATAGAGAAGACCGGTAGGTAAGATGGTGTGTTTGGCCAATCTGTCCTGTGAAATTGGTTTCCGGTGTAGGAAGGCAACTCTTCCTATTTAGTGGCCACTGTGAATTCGGGCAGCCCTTTGTTGCCGACCTCACCCCACCCCTGTTGTTGTGCCTGTTGCATATTTTTGGGTGTCGGTTGGCCTGCTAAGTTGTCAGGCGGTGTCGTAGGTTGCTATTCTCCTATCTGTGAGGACTACCATCCTGCTTGTTCTGGGAGAAAGCAGAGATGCTTACTGTAATGAGTTTTCTCTCAGGACGGCAGGATGTTTGCGGTCAGGAAACCCGCCAGCCACACCGCAGAGTACGGTTTGACTACGGGTCGTTTCATTTATCGTTAGTATGTTTGTTTTAAAACGAGACGAAGGGGGGCACCGTGTGGTCACGGGGTTGTCGGCACGCTGGGTTGAAGCGTTCCGTGACTGGGCTCCGTCTGATGTCACCCATCCGTGAGGACCTACATTCTGCTGTCCCGGGAGAACACCTGTTACAGGTAAGCAGCTCAGGTTTATGGGAGAAAGTAGGTTTATACTGTGGGTTGGGGCGTGCTGCTCCCTAAGCATTCTCATTCCTTCTGCAAAAATTGCCCCGGACTGTATCTGAAGCAATGGGAAACCCTGCTGCCACTATTATTAGTTTCTCTGAGAGATTCACTGAGAACAGTGAGTTTTACATGCTCAAGAGTCTCAAGGTGTGAAGCTCAGACATAAAAGAAAATTAATTTCTATTTGTGGTGCATGGCAATATATAGTAGCAAGGGCCGTGGAGCAATTTGGCTTCTCTTCCCGGCCCGTGGTCTCGTATGTCTTTAGGATGGACCCGGCGCAGCTTGTGTGTCGAGAACAAACACAGTGCAGGCTTTTGACTGGCAGCTTTTTATAGAAACAAAATGCCAAAAAGTAATGCTTTTAGCATTTAGTTCAAGGGCTAAGTGCTGTAAAAACAGGAATGATAGTAAAAATCATAGTCTGAAGCTGTTTATGCCAAGTGTTTGTAACAAAAGCTGTCTCTTGTGGTGCAAGGTGACTTAATCGCTCTGTTTGGATGAAGGGCAGGGAACGGCGTGGCATCGTGGCTCCCTGGCTGGGTGAGGGCTGTCGGTAGGTGGGTTCGATAGGCCACAGATGGCCTGTTCTGGGCTCTGTGTTGGGATCGGGCTGGGGATGGACTTCAGATCCTTAACCTGCTATTTGAAACAAGAGGATGTCCAGAATCCAGCAGCTACCATTCCAGGGCTATCTGACTTCTGTGGTAGACCGGGGTTAAGAGAGGCCTTTAGCAGCCGTTCTGTAAATCCTGTGGCAGTGCCTCTGCCTGTGGCCGTTTCACATGGCAGGAGATAGTTGTAGTCCAATTAGATGACGATTGTCAGTTCCTTGCATGCCGCTTTCCTCCCCAGGCAATGTAACATGTAATCCACGATGGGCATTTTCTGGGTGCGTGATATTCGTTCACTCTTTGGCTTGGTTCTAGGGGTGGCCGCTTGCACCGGGACGTTGTACCTGTACGGCCGGTACCGGTACTTCCACGGATACGCGGCGTCGGCTCCAGGAAGGTAGGTCCAGAAACGTGGCTAGTCCTACCCCGGGACTAGGGTCGTTGCTATGGTGCCTTCTCATTTTGAGCCCGCAGCCTAGCCTAGCCGGCACTGCTAGGCGGTTCTAGCAGCGCCGGTCCCGCTGGCGCAGAAACTCAGTGAAAATGGCCTCGTGTGGCTATTCTGCACTGTACCCCACCCCCAAGGATTTCAATGGTGACTGGAAAGGCAGGCAGGAGCTGTGTGAGGTGGTTGGCTGTAGATGGGGCCAGGCTGACTATTCTATCCCCGGTCGTCGTGGGCTTAGAGTCGGGAAGGGATGATCGGGAGCAGGGTCTCCCTACGGTCGCGGGCTGCCTCTGGAGCGGCCGGGAGTACTTCCTTTGCATAATCTTTGGTGCCGGGTGAAACACGGGGTAGAATCCAGTTCTGGAAATCGCCCACGGGTCCCGTGCGTGGCGGCAGAAAGCGTTCGGTATTAGCGAGGGGGTGAAAAACTTGCTTTTTGTCATGTAGAAACGGGCTGCTTTTAAAAGCAGATGGTTGGCAGGGTAACCGCACAGTAGCCGGTAGAGGGGAGAGGAAGCGCTTGTTACGGCAATGCTGTTTGTCTCGCCTCCCGCTGCTCGTTGACACTTTTCCGGCAGTGTGGTACAGAAAAGCCTAAGCTAGAGAGGAGGAATAGCCACTGACGGGCGGGGGAACACGACAGGTAGGGTAATAATTATATGCTTCCTGTATCGGAGCGTTTGGGAGTCGTCGAAGGTCGGGTGTATAGGAAGCCGGTATGTAAGAGCTCGGGAGGGGGAAGAACCGACGTGGGTGTGCAGTGACGAAGGTGGAGGGGATGGGAGAGAGGTGTAGGAGAGGCCTCTCTGCTTTCTTTCACATATCCTATGGTTTCTTGAATCTGGAAATCCTTCCTTGTCCCTTGCCGGTTAGCGTGTTACGCTTTGAAGTACTTGCTTCTTGACACTAGAGATGGGAGGAAGGTGGAGGAAGTATCGGAGGCACCGCGAGGCCGATTGTCTTCTCCTTCTCTTGTTTAATAGAGGGAGGGGGCGAGTGAGGGTCCGTGGAGTGAGCGGTAGGGAGAGAGTTCAGGATAATGAGCAAGGAGAGAGTGGAGTGATTGTGATCAAAGAGGGGAAAGTAAAGGTGCAAATCATCTGTGATTAGGAAGGAGGGAGAGAGTATATTAGGAACGGTAGGGGAGGAGTAGAGGGCAGGAGGGAGATGGTGGGGGTATGATTGAATCTGGATGGGGTAAGGGTTTTTTTTGGGGAGGGGGGGGGGGGGGGGGGCCTTGAGATGGATTGGCGTATCTGTGGATCCAGTCTCCCCTGGTCATGTGGTAAGCTAAGCTTTTGCTGAGGGTTTGTTGTGGAACTTGACGTGTCTGGAGTGAGATTTGGGCCCGACGAATGATCAATCGGTAACGGCAGACTCGTGACAGTCGCGGGGCTGTTTCTTCTACTTTCACCTCTGGTAGGAAATGAGCAGCATGGGCTCGGTGGAGGGCTGGTAGACAGGTATGTATGTGAAAGGCAGTGCCAGGATGGGTTTATGAAATAGAGCTGGGAAGTGTGCATGAGAGAGAGCGACTGTATATGTGTGTGAGAAAGTGTGTGCATATATGAGAGTGACTGACTGTGTGAAGAGGAGTGAGAGAAGATAAAGAATTGTGGCCTTTTTACCCAAATCCGAAACTATCACTTGAAAAATGGCATGCATTTAATTTGATAGTGATCGGGTGAGCTGGAGATTGTCTTTCTTTCATAGTTTATTATGAAATAAATTTGGGGTGTTGTATCATGTGTGTGATGTGCATTATTTTATTGGTGTTTGGAAAATATGTGAACAAGATTGTGAGTGTTTTAATGATTAGGGGATAGGTATAGAAAGATGGCTATTTAAGCAACCTGGAAAGATATAACTCGGTCGGCTAAATGAGATGGTATCGTGAGCAGCATGCAGTTGGGTGTGAATGGAACAAGAGAGCGATGGAGATGGATAAGATGTGTCTGAAGGAGAATAAGTAGGTGAAGATGGGTGTGAAAAGGAGCAAAGAGCATGTGACGGGAACAGTGTGTCTGAGCAGAGAGTGCGTGGTAGTGGGCATGTAGGGGACGATGGTGGTTTTGTTGTTAGAGAATGAAAGCGTGTTGAAGAGAGAAGACAGCTTTGCAAATTCCCCACTCCTTACTAATCCCTGAAGATCTCATACGAACATAAGAAAATGCCATACTGGGTCAGACCGAGGGTCCATCAAGCCCAGCATCCTGTTTCCAATAGTGGCCAATCCAGGCTATAAGAACCTGGCAAGTACCCAAAAACTAAGTCTATTCCATGTAACCATTGCTAACGGCAGTGGCTATTCTCTAAGTGAACTTAACAGCAGGTAATGGATGTTTCCTCCAAGAAGTCGTCCGATCCTTTTTTAAACACGGCTATAGTAACCGCACGAACCACATTCTCCAGCAACAAATTCCAGAGTTTAATTGCGCGTCGAGTAAAAACGAACTTTCTCCGATTAGTTTTAAATGTGCCCCGTGCTAACTTCATGGAGTGCCCCCTAGTCTTTCTACTATCCCAAGGAGTAAATAAACTGATTCACATCTACCTGTTGTAGACTTCTCATGATTTTAAACACCTCTATCATTTCCCCCCTCAGTCGTCTCTTCTCCAAGCTGAAAAGTCCTAACCTCTTTAGTCTTTCCTCATAGGGGAGTTGTTCCATTCCCCTTATCATTTTGGTAACCCTTCTCTGTACCTTCTCCATCGCAATTCTATGTTTTTTGAGATGCGGCGACCAGAATCGTACACGGTATTCAAGGTGCGGTCTCACCGTGGAGCGATACGGAGGCATAATGACATTTTTCGTTGTATTCACCATTCCTTTTCTAATAATTCCCAACATTCCGTTTGCTGTTTTGACTGCCGCAGCACACTGAACCGACGATTTCAATGTGTTATCCACTATGACGCCTAGATCTTTCTTGGGTTGTAGCAGCTAATGTGGAACCCAACATTGTGTAATTCTAGCACGGGTTATTTTTCCTTATATGCATCACCTTGCAGTTATCCACATTAAATTCCATCTGCTATTTGGATGCTTAATTTTGCAGTCTCAGAAGGTCTTCCTGCAATTTATCACAATCTGCTTGTGATTTAACTACTCTGAACAATATTGTGTCATCTGCAAATTTGATTCTCACTCGTTGTATTTCTTTCCAGATCATTTAGAAATATATTGAACAGTAAGGGTCGCTATACGGATCCCTGGGGCACTCCACTACCCACTCTCTTCCGCTGAGAAAATTGGCCATTTAATCCTACTGTCTGTTTTGTGTCTTTTAGCCAGTTTGCAATCCACGAAAGGACATGGCCAGCTATCCCATGACTTTTTATTTTTCCTAGAAGCCTCTCATGAGGAACTTTGTCAAATGCTTTCTGAAAATCCAAGTATAGTACATCTAGCGGTTCACTTTTATCCACATGTTTATTAACTGCTTCAAAAAAGTGAAGCAGATTTGAGGCAAGACTTGCCCTGGGTAAAGCCATGCTGACTTTTTTCCATTAAACCATGTCTTTCTATATGTTTTGTGATTTTGATGTTTAGAACACTTTCTACTATTTTTCCTGGCACTGAAGTCAGGCTGACTGGTCTGTAGTTTCCCGGATTGCCCCTGGAGCTCTTTTTACATATCGGGGTTACATTTGCTATCCTCCAGTCTTCAGGTACAATAAGTTGTCTGAAATTTCATTTTTTAGTTCCTTCAGAACTCTGGGGTGTATACCATCCGGTCCGGGTGATTTACTACTCTTCAGTTTGTTAATCAGGCCTACCACATTTTCTAGGTTCATTGTGATTTGATTCAGTCCATCTGAATAATTACCCACGAAAACCTTCTCAATTACGGGTACGTCCCGAACATCCTCTTCAGTAAACACTGAAGCAGAGAAATCATTTCATCTGTCCGCGATGGTCTTATCTTCTCTAAGTGCCCCTTTAACCCCTCAATCATCTAACGGTCCAACTGGGTCCATGACAGGCTTTCTGCTTTGGATA